>NW_022884341.1:192500-610526 GCF_011952255.1 Bombus vosnesenskii
GACTCGGAGCTCCTCAGTCCGGGCAAGCTAACGCCGACGTCGGGGATAAGCGTCTCGGTCGCGAGTATGATCGACGCGACGGACTTCAGGGCGATGCAGCCGGAGCCGACCTATCAGACACTAACCTCGGTCGCGGAAAGGATGTCACCGCCTGGCTTCAGTCCGGGTTCCTCTTACGCGACCCTGACGCCGTTACAGCCGTTGCCGCCGATCTCGACGATGAGCGACAAGTTTGTATACAGTGCACACGCGGCTGGCGGCGTCACCGGTAGTTTCGCGGTCATGCAAAACAACGGCCTCGGTAACATCGGCCTCGGGATGGGTAGCTCGCCGTACGCGTACGACAAATTGCCTTCGATGAGCATGTCGCCGCCGCACAATTATCCTTCTCCGGGCGCGGGCCTCCAGCCGAGTCCTTTGTCGCCGCAGAGCGCCTACAGTCAGAGCGGATTGAACTCGCCGCACAAGTCCGCCAGTCCTCACTACGATCCGGCCTTTTTGCCGAGGTTGCAGCAGAGCCCAGCGGCGTTGAGTCCAGCTTCGCCGCCGACCGTCTCGGCGACGGCCACTTTCGCGCCTTCTCATCATTCCCCGCCCACGCATTCGGTGCCCGCTGCTTCGCCACCACCTATGCAGGCCCAGCTGCAGCAACAACAGCAACAGCAACAGCAACAGCAGCAGCAGCAGCAGCAGCAACAGCAACAGTCGATGCCGCAACAGACGATATCGCACACGCAGCACGTGCAACACACCTCGGTCGTTATGAAGACCGTTCCGCCACCCGGCAACGGGGCCGGTGAGGTCGAGGAGATCAACACGAAGGAACTCGCGCAGAGGATCAGCGCCGAATTGAAGAGGTACAGCATACCGCAAGCGATATTCGCCCAGAGGGTTCTGTGCCGTAGCCAGGGCACGCTCAGCGATCTACTGCGCAATCCGAAGCCGTGGTCGAAGCTCAAGAGCGGCCGCGAGACCTTCCGACGGATGTGGAAATGGCTACAGGAGCCAGAGTTTCAGAGAATGTCAGCCTTGCGGCTAGCAGGTTAGTCCTTCAGTCGAAATATCTCTTATGATACAGCGACACACTCCTTTTCTCGTCACCTTTATCTTTGCTAACCTCTCTAACTGGAACAGTGTCTGCAAATGTACTTATAATTATATATTATGTCTATATTCTAACCAAAAAGAAGAAACAAAATCGCGCTATCGTCTCGAGCGCGCGCGCGCGTCTAATCCGTGAACGCGGTCTAATCCCTGATTTACGGCTTTCACGCGTATATCGTTGTCGTTCCCCGCGACGCGACGGATCCAGCGTGTCGCTCGCTTCGGGAATCTTTTCGTTATGATTCCCGCCTCGAATTTTGCCTTCTTACTTGATCTTACCTTTGCCAATCGCGAATGAGAAATGCTTGCCAATCCGTTCAACAGATGAGCATACATCACCTTCTCAAACGGACTCTATAGCTCCACGTCGAATCGCGTTTTGCTCGGATATTTCCAAGCTACCCAAAACCTCTCGAAGCACTACGTCTCCGTAGAAAGCTAGCTTATACTGTTCAACAGATTCTGTTCGACTCGTGTCATAATTCTATTCTCCCTTGATCCCTAAAAAGTTCAGAAGAATCCAAGATCGAACGTCGATCGTTATTTATTCGTTATCGTTATTTTATATCGTTATTTGGAACGACGAATACGACAAAGGATAACTGTCATATACGCCGAAGGATGTCCGGGTGACAAGAGGACGTGGTGGCTTCGTGAAAATCACAGAGATCACGGACAGTCGGAGGACGGACGGATAAAGAGAGGAAGCAGGGCGGTCTCCGTGTTTTGGAGACGGCCAGACGAAATCGGACGAGCGCGTGCACGCGCGTAAGAGACGCGGGCGGAAGCGCACACGTGGCACCCACGTGGAGAGGCGTTCCCTTCCATATCATTCAGAGATAGACGCGCGGAATAACACTTTTCGAATTCAACATCCTTTGCCCCGGCACAACAGCGCGTACAGGTATTGATCGTGGTCACGCGGTGTTCGCGGCCAGGCGCAGACGCGACCTCGACGACGCCATGTTCGCCATGCCGCCGCCACGCTGTCCGCCATCCCCTCTCCCGCCTTCCGACAACCCTTGTACCATGTCCAACCGAGGAGCGTGTTATCTTCTGCTCCGTGTGATTTCGCGCCGGTGCGTGCGCCCTTCCGCCACTTCTTTCACATTTTTACTCGAACAAGTCACTCGATGACAGTATTATTTCCATCGTTTTGAGATTTTCCATTGGTCGCAAATGGTCTTCTTTCAATGTTCTTCGATATCGAGATTTCACGACGGTGCATGAGATATTTTTCTTTACAATTATTATTTCATACAAGATTTCTTCCCCTCGTTTCGGTTAGGGGTAAAATACTTGTAATTGCAATCTTGTATAGCGGCTATTGGAAATTCCGGTGGGATCTCAATAGGAGATGTTGACGCAGGGTATTGGTTTCTCGGTCTGTTTAGGTAACGAGGTTTAATGACCCGGCGAATCGTTGATTGATGATCTAAGTTTCAGCGGCTCATGGTTTTAGTTTGTACAATTCGAATAGGTTCTCTGACTTCTAATCATCTTCTTGTAGTGGTATATATGTATATATATCTATGTAGAAAGTGTCATTTTCTGATTATAGGGGAATAGGAGATGAACAGAGAATAAACGATAGTAGTAACATCTGTTCCAACATATTGACCATTGTCTATCTTCTCTTTTTAATTACAAGTCTTTTACGATAACGCGCGAAAACAAAAAGAAAAACGTCATCAACTTTCGAATCAACAGCCACGATAGCAATATTACTTATCGCTATATAATAGACGCAACGCGACGTAAACGTTAGTAATAGCTGTGCTGATATCGACTGAAATTTTCTCTATCCAACTCTAAATCTTTGACCCTATTTGCTATCAATCCCAATGACCAAAACGAGTCGCTATTTCAGACGAGAAATGACTTTTCTGATTCTAACCGTCGCGTATATAGCAAAGAAGGTCAAGACACAGAGATGGCAGGGGGTCAGAAATAAGAAAAGCAAACTCGCGTACAGGGAGGACAAACATTTCTCCCAAGCAGCGGGCTCTATTCTCACCCTCTTTCCGCCGTTCCTTTTGTACGATGGCAAAGGCGTAAAGATAATGTCGAGGAGGGGCCAGTAACTATTCTGTAGCCAGTCGAAGCGCTTCCTCCATTCTCCCTTTCGCTCCTTAAAGCCTCGCATAAGGGTCGCGGAAAGGCCAGGAGCGGGGAGCCAGAAGAAAGCGTGGAAGAAAAGGTGGCAGTAGCAAAGGGTTCGTCGACGAAACAATGCTGGGAGAAGAAGGGTTCGATCCAATGCCCTTCAGATTAGAGTCCCCGCCATTGTTTCTCACGTTTCTTTTTCGCTCCGTTTCCAAGTGTCTTGGTGTCGTCTCATTAAAAACACGTTCGAAAGTGGCGCGCGCGCGAAACACAGGCGGTCACCCCCTTGGGAATCCTCAGGATCTCAGCCATCCCCTTTTCTAGGAAGACAACCCATGGCAAATGTTATTCGATTCCTCGATCGATTCTTCTTGTCATTTTTCTTGAAGAAATTTGTGTGCGATAGAATACTATTTCTATTTGTAATCTGTACGCATCGAGGCAACGGTTTATACAACTGGGTTTTATGTAATACTGCCGTTCTAAAATAAAATATTCTAGTTTCAAGATACATATCATCTGTTTTTAGGTAAGCTTATATTATATGTATAGGTTGTTGCAAAATAATGACCAATATCTTCTGTTTCTTCAGTTTCGGAGTGGTAGATAAAGACATTTTAATCAAGGAGGGCAGAACAATAGCAGTTCATGTTCCGATAAATAAATTCAGCCGGCGGTTCATTTAATAGAACAATAACTAAATAATTTGTTTCAATAAATACACCGTGGATGCTTATGCATTTATGAGAAGCAGGTGCCAAAATATACAAAATGTGTATAATATCCAAAAAAACGTATGAAATGTTTAGAGTAAAATAATCTTTATAATATATAATAGATGAAATAAATCTCCTGTTTAGCCTCTATTTCTTTAGTTGCGTTCATAAAAATACAAAATTGTATAAATATTCGTATGTTTCTAATAAATGGAATTCCGATAAATTCAGTCACACTGTCAATTACCAGAATATTCTTCTTCCGTAAATACGAAAGTATCGTGTCAGAAAAATGTAACAAATATCAAATGCAAATGTATAAATTTATCGAGAATTATTCAGGACAGATATTTTGAAGTTTCCGTTAGTCCAAATTTTGGTCAGCTGATCGTACGACATAAATAATTGACTTCGCTTCGCACTTTCATCGACGCGTAGTTTTCTCAGAACTAGAAGCTAAAATTTCCACAAGGAAACTACGATTGTTACAAATGAAGAGGACGACTGCGATACCTAAGAACGCTTTCGTTTCGCGGCAACTCGTGCACAGCCGTTATGTATACGGCCTCGTAAATGATTCAGAGCGAGGATCGATGGGAAAGCGGTGCTAATTCCAGTCCCCGTATCTTCGGTTTGTACGCTTGCAATAATGGACGCGCGGCTGTAGTAATAGTCGTATCGATCGTGCCGCGAACTCCAAAGCAACAAACGTTTCGCATTCACCAGCTTTTTCCTTTTTCTCAATCCTACTCCAGTCGAACCTTCGACGCTGTGCCAACCGAATCTTCACGAGCGAATTCAATTTAGACTTTCGATCGGTCTAATTTCGATACGAAAATTCGGTCGGACATGGTTGTAGAACGCGGTCGTATCTTTTTTCATCCAAAGACTCCACTTTTTTCTAGCGTATCTCTCCGCGAATCCATAACGCGATGCAACGTTTAACGGGAGAAAAGGTATCGTTGACGACTCGTGCTAGCGCCAAGATCGATTGTTCTCTCGATTGTAAAAACACATTCGACGTGTTTTTTTTCTTCGTTTTACGTGCTCGATCTATTCGTAGATCGCAGAAACGTCATCGGCGACCTCATTACCGTTCGGCCTGTAACCTTGAGGCGACTTTTTCCTGAAAGAAGCAAGCCTCTAATTTAAACTTCATTAACTATGCCTGTAACACGCGTTCCAGGAGCAAACAGCATCGACGAAGATCGAAGATAATAAATCATTTGGCGGTAGACGAAACTTCTACTAGGATTCTATTTCTTCGATATTCATAAGAATATAGTAAAATATACGAAATTGCATAAACGTTCACAATCTAATGCGATTTACGTAGGTGGGTTTTAATTTTACGAACAAGTAGACGAATGAAAGGATCGCCGGAATTTATATTGGAAATTCGTTTTTATCGAAGTCGTGGCAGCTACTGATCGAAATTTATTCGATAATGACTGTCTCTGACTTGCCTCTGACTGTCATTTGCGCTTAATCGCGTTCACCGGTGTTATCGATCGTTAAAACGGGTCAGGTACATTAGTTACAGAGCCAGCGGGTCTCTCCTGTCCACGTATTTACTTTTCCCCACCCTGATGTGTCATTATCCGTCCTCGTAACTGCGTCTCTGATTTCGGTTTCCATGATCGGTGCTCTTTCAGCTCGCGTGCCAACTTTCGCCCAGGGAAAATTGCCAGATTCGTCGTCTGAGCGGTTCCCGATTTTACAATTAACTTCGCTGTTTCAAGCATCGATATGCGACGGATTTTTAATCTGTTTAGATTATTAGTCTGGGTTTTTATCTTCGCGGCTCAAAGTTTGCAGCTTCGAGGTTACATTGTCTTATTTGTTGGTATCTCTGTGATATGAATTTTTGCATATTTTTCTGACTTTAGGAACATCGAAATTTGGGTATTTGAATTGACTCAGCTAAAAGTCGGTCAAAATACTCAAGCTAAATAAATTCAGAATTTTTGTGCAACCAGTCGTCAAAGTTTCAGCGATTCAATGCCAAAAAATTTGATCGGGATAGATTAAAAAATTTGAGTTTACTTTCAAGTTTATTGTTAGATAGTCGTATGTCGATGATCATGCAGGCATGCCAGCAGATCCCAGCCGGTTCTAATCGTGGCTACGCGATGCTCGCGCGCGAAAGAAATTACAGATGCGAATGACAGCTGGCTGGAAAGGTGTCGTTCGCAGGCCCGAAACGCAAGGAATAAAGAAATGGCGGCAAGAAACGAAGAGATATCGAGAATAGGAGGGGAAGCACGAAGGGGGAGAGAGAGAGAGAGAGAGAGAGAGAGAGAGAGAGGAAACGGTCGTGTAAGTAGTAACTGCCGTAAGCAACGGGGACGAGTGACGTCACGGCCTCTCGTGGTACCCACATCATCTGTCGTCGGTGTAGAGGTGCTTCGAGAAGCGACAACGAAAAAGAAAAAAAAAAAAAGATAAAAAGGGAAAGGAAAAAATATTCAAGAGGTTTCGTCGCGATCGGCGCCTCGTTTCAAGGATGCGTACGCGCAAGGATCACTTCCTGTGAACCTCTCCTCACCCCTTCTTTCCGTCTATTCTTTCGCGTATTTCTGTTTTCGTTCGCCGTTCACGATCTGCTCCATAAAATCGAAGGTGGATCCCTCGAGTCTCTCTCGTGCTCCCTTGTGACCTCGATTCCGCTGCTCCTGATAACGCCCTCGTGGCCGTTTGCTGGCAGCTGCTCCCGTTTTGATTCTATTCGATTTGGGCTGTTGCGAGTTTGCCACCGGAGTCCTGTCGAGAGATGGTAATTTACCGGTGAAACTTCTTCGCGTGGAAGGGATGTCCCGGTGTATAGATTTTAGGTAGTATTTACTCGGAGTTACGACACTGTGTCAAAGCCTCTACGATAGCATGGAAATTCTCGTCTCTTAAACAGAGACCTAATTGTTAGTCGTTGTGATCGATCGAAGGACAGATGGGAGATGCAGAAGGAGTTCTTTAAAGTGTTCGTTTAATTCTTGCGATTGAAAAAATAGAGGGAAAAAGTGGTATCGAGAGAAGATTCATCGTTGGCGTAGTGAAAAATCTCGTGGAAGCACGTGCGTTGGTGCTCGAAACGCGTTTCCTCTCGTCACGGACAATAAAGAGCAATCGATGCGGGCTTTTACGCGACGAAGAGGACGCGCAGCGTGGTGACCGTCGCGGTTTCCGGCCCGTAGTCACAGGACAATTATTTTCAACGTGCTGGCTCCCCTGTTCCCTCGCAAGATTCCTCCTTTTCCAAGTATAGAATGTCCCCTATGCGCATGGCGACCGCTTCGTTTATTAATAACAATCGAAGACGCCGAAACCCGACTATGCTGGGATTTTTCATAAAACTCAACACTCTCCAGTATAGAAAATATAATGTAATTTTTAAGTATATACATTTGAAGTATAATTCGAAGCACGTTGCACGCTGGTCACGTGGTCACGGTGAGACTTTTTATAGTTGAAAGTTTCAGAAGGAAAACAATCCTTGTTCGCGTTTCTCTTTGTCTAAAAAAGCGAAAGAATACTGTGATATCTTTAATCTCGCTGTGTCTTTTAGCCATTTCCGACATGATCGAAAGATTGGAAAATGACGTAATAATTCAATCTCTAATTCACATAATCTAGTCCAAATTGGCATCGTTATTCGTTAACTTTGTCTGACCGAATTTATTTGATTTTCAAACGACTCTAGCCCGTGATAATATCGTTGGGATGAACATAGAGTTTGAACGAACACAGGAGGAAGATGGGAACGGGTTCCAGGTAGTCGTGATCGCAGCACGCGCCGAAACACGACACTGATCGCTCAAAGAGGCCATACATGCGCTCGCATGTGCGATTCGTACGTGATGCTGACGCATGGCCAGTGAATTCCGAGCGTCTTGAATTGCCTATAGGCCATCGTTTCCGTGGCACATCCTGCCTGGCTTCGCGCGAACTCTATCCATTTTCCATTTTCTATCAGTAAAATTCAGGGCAGATGTCTGTTTCGCAAAAATTTAAGTATTTTAACACGATGTTTTCGAAATGTTCCATGCGAAAGAATATCGTTCATTCGCTAGGTATGTGACACGACCGAGAAAAATAAATTTCATGGGAAATCTGTCTAGAATAAAATTTTTGAAATGAAAAATTATTAACATCAGGAACCCAGATATTTTATCTCATTGCAAATTCCGCTGGTGATTATTTTAGCTTTCTTATTTATATCTGCTTTTTAGTTAAATTATTTTCATTAGTTTCATTAACTATTTCTCATTGAAGCACCGAATGTACTCCGCAAATGAATCACCTATTCGGTCGTGTTATACATAATTTTTAACAATTGTACCGAGTATGATATTTTTCGAATCTTGAGAGTTTCTTAGGCGTTAAAACAGCTCCCTTATATAAACATTACAATTTCATTATGTAATTACGACATTTCCATCTTAGTAAACGTCTCATTTATAGACTTAATGTTTGAAGATTTCTAGAACGAACAATTTCAAAAGTGTATCACCTTCGTAGAAAACCGACGATATTACCTTCAATTCTCTGTTTAACTCCGCACGAAGGATTATCCCGTTACACCATGAATTTTACCTCGATCTATATATCTGTCAAAGCGATCCTTTTAAACAAAAGGTCAGAGGTATTCTTTCACAAGGCTCGAAGCTTCGATTTCTTCTCTGAAAACCTCTGTTTTTAACAATAGATATAATATCCAAAGATCGGAAACGTAGTAATAATTTACTCTACTTTCGTTAATCAAAATTTGACCTTTTACAAAAAAAAAAAAAAAAAAAGAAACTCTAACCTCTTTGACAGTTCGTATATAGCTCAGAGAGTATTTTTTTTATCCATTTTACATTTCAAAACTATCGATCGGTGATTCTGCAATTCGAAGAAGCAACGTTATACATACATATAACATCGCGAGCACGAGGGCAGTGACGATTCAAAAGCGGCACGAAATCGATCGATGGAAACTGCCTAGACTACCGAGGGCATTAAACATCGATCCCCCTGGGAAAATCGATTTTTTCCAGAGCCGACAGTGCACGCGCCAGAATCGCGTCCCGGTCGAGCAAGTTTGTTTTCGGATAGCCGTCGACCGAAAGAAAAGGCTATTCGGTAAATAAGCGGTGAATGGCCGCCACAAGGGGAACCAAGGTGCAGATGTCACGTTTGGAACACCTTTTCTGGAACAGCTGTTACGTCGATCTACGGCCTAGGAAAATCCTGACCTTCCACCTCTCGTTTCGCTTTTTATGATCCTAGCCGATTATTAAATCTAAGAATTCAATACTGAAAGAGGAGCTGCTTATAAACGTCGAATTCTCGGACATGTAGTTTGCCAGCTCGTACTTTGACTACTTGATAGCTGGCAAAAACTGTAATTGCCTGTTTCGTCGGTTGATTGAATCTCTGAATCGTGCAGCAGGTTTTGTTTCGATCAGGGAATTCCTATGATTC
This sequence comes from Bombus vosnesenskii, assembly GCF_011952255.1. Lineage (NCBI taxonomy): Eukaryota > Metazoa > Arthropoda > Insecta > Hymenoptera > Apidae > Bombus > Bombus vosnesenskii. The sequence continues at coordinate 201,890 of NW_022884341.1, forward strand.
TTCTGGTTTCGATTAGGGAATGTGATTTTCATTGTAATTGTGGTATAACGAAGGTTAGATGTGCTTATGGCTTTTGTTGCAGTTCATGGCGCAGTGAAAAGACTTAAATTATCTGATTTCCATCAGACAGTTTTAGTGGTTCTCGCAGTAATTGCGTTAAATGCTCTTTCGAATTTTGTCGCAATTTCCGATGAAATGAAAAAATTTCAATTTTGCCACGAATGTTTAAGATCTCTCTGATTATTTTCTGTAAATAGTGTTGCGATGAGAGCGGAAGGCACATAACAACATATAGACGGATAAAAAGACGAAATAGATTTGTCGACTTAGTTAGGTAGTAAATTATCGTAAGAGTATCAAAGAATCGAACATGTCCGATCATAGTCAAAGTAACTCTCTAAATACCGACGAGGAAGAGCGGCGGTGTATTTGTTCCTGCTATGAACGTTGATTTTCACATCGCGTTCTCGCGAAGGCATTGTCGCGGTCGCTGGAAGCGCGGCTCGAATTAAACTTCACTCAGGTCGTTGATAAACGAAAGGCGACACTGGTATGTTTTACGATAAGCCCGATCTCCTCGAACGACACGGCTCGGTAAACGTTAACAGGAATTCTTTCGCGTCGAACCAAGAAAAAAAGAGTGCCATCGACTCCCGGTGATCGTCGCGAGTCACGACTCTCGTTCCGATGTTTCAGAAGCGACTCGCCTTGATCTAGAACGAAAAACGTCGAATCTTCCCCGTTGTTTACGAGAGTTCTTTCGAATTTTCCTTCCGCGATAACTTTGAGCAATTCGCCTGACTTTTCGAAATGTTATCCTCGTATCATCTTTCTTCGAATTCGTAGAAAGATTTTAAGCTTCGAAAGTTCTTTCACACATGGAAAGTAACAAATTCCGACAATTACGAAATATCGTTCACCCCGTAGGATCTTCGATAATTTACATATGTACCTTCTACTCTAATAAAAATTTCAAAGATTTCTTCAACCTTCTGAAACTTTCAAAGGGACTCCATATATCCTGATTAAAGTTACCTAAAACGAAAATCTTCGACGTATCAACAAAAGAACAAATAAAAGAAGAGAAAGGAATAAAAAACCTTAAAGTATCATCGAACCTGTTCAAAGAAGCTCGCTAACGAAGTCGATTTCGCGACGAACATCATCGAATCTCCTGTCAAGGGTTGGCCATAGGAAAAAGAGAAAAAAAGGAGAAATATTTCCGGAAAGTTTCGTGATGAATTCTCCCTGAAACTGCCTTCCGCAAGCTGACTCATCCTCCACGTCATGCATGCGGTATATGCCTATGTACACCACACGGAACACGTATTACACAAAGTCTCTTTCTCTCTCTTCATCGCATTTGCAACAGACACACACACACACACCACACACACACACACACAAACCGAAAGAGAGAGAGAGAGAGAGAGAGAGAGAGAAAACTAACACACACGTACGCAGCCACGAGGTTGTAGCGACCCTCCTTCCTCTCTCTTTCTTTCTTTCTCTCTTTCTCTCTGTCTCTCGCTTTCTACCCTCTTTTCCAGCACGTAGACGTAGCGTAACGGGGTTCTCAGTGGGAACCGGCTTACTGTTACGAGGCATACATGTCAGTCTGCTACTGTTACGTACGTGACTCGCGTATGTACAGGCTGGTACCACCAACGTGGAAGGGGGATGATTCTTCGCGAAGGGGCAGAAGGGAAGAAGGAGAGAGAAAGAGGGGTAACAAAGAGAAGAGAAAGAGGAAAGGAAAGCTCGCGTCGGCCCTCAACTCTTTTTGCGGCACCGGCTCGTTCCCGTTCCGTTTCGTGTTAACACTCGCGCGCACGGTTAATGATTAGTTCGCGCCGCGTTTCGCCGGATCTACCAGCCGCTGATGGCTGTTATTCAACGTCGAGATCGGGACTCGAACTTGTCAGTCGTAACCCTCTCCACCCCTAGGCGACTCTCATCGTATTCAGGTTTTCTTCGATCGAGTTCGAGTGCCTCGATGGAAATTGTTTATTGCGACATCGAAACGACAATTTCAAGTGGATTTCGTGATCGAACATTGGATTCTAGGGGTGAGTTTAGGACAGTCGCGTTTCTCAAGGGCCGTAGTTCGTTGTTTCGCACCGATTAGCCGGCTCGTTCCTTAATAAACGATTTCTATAATTATAATAACGTTTCTGTAATAATATTTCTGATTAGAATTTGTGTGTTCTTCGAGACGTCAATCTCAATCGTCACGAAACTAGTTTTATTGCTTTTGACTTCGTCTCGTTTCCTTTGGTTGTTATTCTATTTAACTTTGATAGTTATCGATGAACTCAAAAAAAAGGCGAGATGTTCCTTCATTCCGAGTTTCCAGCGCGAACCAGACTTGGGAACAATTTACAACTTTGTATAATCATTTCATCGTATATCCGGATGATTATTCGATGCTGGTTGGTGAAATTGTTCAGGACGTTCGTTGAAGACACAGCGGGGGATGATCGAGTGTCTTTCAATTTCGTCTGAAACGATGAAACTTACGAGGGGTGACTTGAGAACGCACTTCTTGAAGCGGTTTAAATACTTCGTTTAGAAACTTATCCTTCGAATTTCGTTTGGTTGGGTCCAAGTATCCTTGTCATCGATTACCATACTACTAAAGATATTACCTGGTACGAGAAGAAACATCCCTTGGAGAAATATCTTCAACTTCCGCAACATGACAAACCCTTGTAAACAGGAGATTTATAGTGGAATTTCACCAATAGAGTCGTATATAACGCAATTAAAAGCATTACTGACTGGTGTTTTAGAAAAGTTTTACATCTAGATTAAATTTTATGTTCAATGTTCAGCGTAGTCTCTTTTTCTTTCCATAGAATCTTGGTCATTTCTGTATAGTTGCCAAAAGCATCAGGAAATTGTAAAAAGATTTAAAAATGCAATTTACTTTCTTCGAGATGATCACTCGCCTTTTCTCCTTACATCCCGTAAAATAAACCAACGAGAATCACTCGTGAATGCCCCCCACCCCCCGTCATCGTTCGAAGATCGGAAGTCTACACGGAAGATCGCAGCGAGCTGGTCTCAGAAGAATCTGCAAAGCTAAAAAGAAAAGACAAAAAGAGAAAGGAAAAAGAAGGAAAAGACGAATTGTAAAGAAACACGCCTGATCTCGAGGCGTCAAGCGTGAAATCGATATCTCGTGGGGTTCATCGAGTCCCAAACAGCCGGAACACGTTTTTCCGAATACCTGTTCGTCTCGAGCCAGCCAAACAGATAGACAAAGACACGCACCACGAATCGATCTACGTTTCGCGATATCGGCAATTGCAATGGTTTCGTTCCGCGTTTCTTTCGCCGACTTTTCCTTTCAGTTTGCCCGCGAACACCTTCCTTCTCTTTCCCTTCGATCGCTCCCTCCGCTTCCGGTATCTTCGATGGAAATTCGTTTTCTACCCTTTGCTACCTTCTCCTTCTGGTTTTTTCTGTTCATTTCTCTTACCACTCTATTCTGTTCTGTTGCTTCTATTTCTTTTTTTTTTTCAGTTTTACAGTGAACTGTTTTTTGGAAAGTATAATGTCAACCGGATGGTGTCTTCGAAGTTGAGGTCGGCTACGAATCGCGATAAAGAGATGATATTTTATCGCGAGGGGGATGACAAGTTAGTCAATCGATCTTTGGTATTGATAGAATCTCTAGAAGTTTTCAAGTAACGAATAGGGCACGCGTGGAGATGGAAGAATCTTTTGCATAACGACGAGCAAATGTAAAATATTTTTAGATCAATATTTTGCAACGATGAGCGTAGAACATGTTTGATTTTCTAATTATAAGCCACCTTTTCGATAATGAAATAAGGATCGTGCTTCGAAGACGCCCTCGATCGGCCAACCTTTAGTTTGTATCGATAAGTTACCGAGTACCTCTTAAGCGAACGCGTGACATACCCCTGCTTTGTGTTTTATGATTTCTTTCTCGGCACGTTTTGTCTCTTTTCCCGATTTTCTTCAGTTTGTTCGAACAAGGAAACGGAGAACGAAGTCACGTACTACGGGAGAAAGAACGATCGGAGAAGAGAGAGAGAATCGAAACGGTCGCGACGCACCGCTCTCGATGATTTTCGTCGTCTCACCCTTCCTTTAACTGCACCTCGGCGCGAAATAAATATCTGAATCGTTTCCTGGCGTCTCATTAGTTCTGCAATCTTTTCGTTCCTTTCTTTGCTGAAGATTCGCGTCGTAAATTTGGTTCTTAAGCTTATTTAGAAAAGAACACTTAGAGAATTGGAAATTCCAAGTGTAATTTTGGAAATGTAAATACTTGGAATTTCTGAAAGTTGAAAAGCTCGAAAATTCGAGAAGTTGGAACTTTGAAAATCGCATATGAAAATACTTGGGAATACGAAAATTTCGAAACTCGAAAATTCCAGCGTTAGATTTCCAACATTTGAAAATTTGAAACTTTGAATGTTCAAAAATTTGAAATTTCGAGCGTTCGATAATTTGAAAATTCGAGAAAATTTCAGTCGATCTTTAACTTTAATGCAAAGAAATTCAACTTTTACGCATGAAACGAAAGGCAAGGGAGGCGTCGAAAATCAAAGCGCGGGTGTGAGCGAGACGCGAAAGAAATTATAAGGCGAGGGTATACCGCGCTATGACGGAACGTCACCAACGCAAACTGATTTGAAGTTTAAACGCAAGGTGTGTGTCTATCGGTTTGGTTTTAGCCCTGAGCAACTGCTCTGAAAGCGGAGGCGAGCCGGAAGCCATGCTGGATATCCACCACCCAGGAACCGGTCTCGAGTCTCATCACCAACAGTTTCACAACTCATATGGTAATATCAAAATACATCACTTTAATATTTTACTTAAATTACACATCTTCCATCGTCAAATAGATAGACAGATAAATAAAAATACAACTATGTAGATTATCCCAAAGAAACCTTCCCTCTTCGTCGAGGGTTCGATCTTTATATCGCAACGGAATTTTCCCTTCACCGCCAATCAGCTGATGATGAAAGTAGAAATATGTTTTATTTAAATAATTGGAAGAGAACGTAGGAATCATTTGTAATGTTTTTATTATAGCGCCTTAGAAGCTGCAAATGTCGTAAAGAATAGATTATTGGTCGAAATCGCGAGAATTTTACTCTGATGTCCAATCACCTCTGAAACTTGGCGATTATTCGCAAAATCTTGTCCTCCTAAATATTTTTAATAAATCTAAAAGCTAGATAAACGATTACATCCTTAGCGTAGCCATTTTAAAGCCCCTTTAGACTTATCATTCAGCCATCTTAATAGTAGATTCTCGCGAATGCTTGATCCAGCGTTTTATCGGCTATTGATATCTTACGTCTCGTCGCGTCGCGTGAAATCGTGGGTGAAAGCTTTTGGGGAACCAAGGCATATCGTTCTCATCCTTTTCTTTTTATTTTTATTGCCTTTCCTTTTTTACTCGACATATGTATCATTCATACAGATTTTTCGGTCTAATCGATATTTCAAACGATCCTTGTCGCGTATAATCTCAGGCTAACCATTTAATAATTCCGTAGCTGATAAATTGGGTCGTGAATTTTCGTTCTCTGAAAAACAGGCTAAGAATCAAACGAATGCTGTCCCGTTAGAAATTAACCAGTGTTATTTGGGTTTAGAACGAGCTGTCTGTTCGCTTTCGAATATTAATTAAGGATACATAGATTTCTATATTCTAAATTTTATAATACATCTAACATTATTCATTTTTTCAATGAACCTATTATTCCTTGTAATTCGTTTTAGCTATTGAAAACGTTAAAACTTTCATTTCATTGTATCTCACAATAAATATAAATGTTCCAAAAATTGTACAGGGTTTAGTATTCCGATAGTCTGTGCATGATAAAGGTGAAAATACATACAGATACAACCGTCCAAAAATGTTAGGATGGTCATTGTTTCGGTTTCTAAATTGGAAAAAATTAAATATATAATAAAGATATAAAGATATGGGTATTTGCACGATAAAGAAAGTATATATACGCTTCTATTATATTAATGTTTTTATTAAAACATGCGTACAATTAAAAATTCGCAACGTACACGAGATGTCAAGGTACTACAGAAGGTTGTACAGAAAAGGAGAACATTAAGATAAAGAGAAAAGCAAACTTCTAATTTCGAAAATATTTAAAATGACGGATGAATGATATATAGCTTTCTTTTTTTTTTTTTTAAAGGAAAGGGCGTTATTTCATTTCCCTTATGAAATTATTTGTATCATTCACATTTTTATCATTATGGATGGAATCACTGTCAAAAATTACCGGAGTAACACGTCTTCGTCTCGTGGATCTAATAACGAGTTCGCTATAGCAAAAAATTGCACTTTTAACGTTCAAAATTTCCATAAATTTGCGACGAAAATTATATGATCGGCGAAAGGAAAGAAAGAAATCGAGATTATATTCCGTAGATTGAAATATGCGCCAAAAATTCAAATTCGGAGAGGGGAGCACGCGATTTCAAGCGACAGAAGGAAAATCCGCGTTATCTGGCACAATTGAATTAATTAATCGGCCCCCGTTTTCTATCGATCTAGTCGTCATCGAGGCGTTGTGAATAATGCGAAGCTCCGTTGGGCGTGCAGTATTTTGATCCCGCGAATCGCTCGAGTTCTTCGGATCCTCCCTGAAAATATCGCAATCGATCATGCCCGTTGAAAATTCTGACTGGTAGCCGCCATCGATCGATCTTCGATCAATCCTCTGCCTATTAACTACGACCTACCAACTTACGAAAAATTCCACCAAAGAGAATTCGACATACATTTTTACATTTACTGTTAACAAATTTAACTTTGCTGTCATCCTCGAATTTTTAAATGTCGATTGCATTCTCGTTTTGACAAGGGAAAAGATTTCAAGGAAATTTGAATATTTAAACAATTTTTTTAGCATATAATTGAAACGAGGAATAAGCTAACGAAAGTTTCTAAACGTACAACTAGGTTAAAAGTCATTCAAAACGCACAGCAAGATTAACCCTCTATAGCACTATTTAATTTACAATGTACGTGCCTCCATCGACCTTCATTTTTAAAATTTTATTTTATTTGTCCTTTATTTAATTAAAATCCGTTTGATTTATATGTTATTTACCGTTTCAATCAAAGTGAGAGCCTAAGATCTATCGCGATCTTTATCTTTACAAGTGAGCAAAATTCCAGTTGTAGGGGGTTATAAATCTCAATATACGAATATTATCATCGTCATTACCATCGCCATGGATTTAAATACTAATAATAAATCCATCTATATGATTCTCCACCTCCGCGTTTTGCAATTTAATCACCGATTCATCGTCTATGCCGTCATTTACTCCACTCAAAATCCAAATTCAGCTCCGTGCAACGACCGGCAACTAAAGAAATCTGGCAAAAAAAGAGCATCGTTCCCCGACGACCAATTCGAACTTTCATTTTTCCTCTGTCGTTGTAATACAGAACGATGCCAAAGAAAAGCACAGAAAAGGGCGACTCGGGGATGGGTAGAATAAAATCAGACTACCGGATACGGGCTCAAAAATCCAGCCTTCTCGTCGCAATTCGCGGAAGGAACGAGTCGGAGCTCGCTTCGATTCGGCTTGTAAGAAAGAGCCGAACGAATGAGAAAGTCTAACGTGCTCTTCTACCCTGCCGAAGTTTAATTAGGTGCGCCTGCTGCCTCTGTGTGCTTTTGTGTGTGTGTGTGTGTGTGTGTGTGTATTGCACGCGAGCCGATACACCACGGATTGCCAGTCTGTATCGAGGGAAATGGACGCTCGACCGGTGCGGTGGATACGCCGTCGGAAGAGGGTAGCCGGCTTAAAAGGACGGCTGCTGGGGGTGGCTCTCTCTGGCACACGTACGCACTGGTACACGTACATTACCGCGAAAAAGTTACTCCGATGACACACAAGCTTCGTTTCGTCTCGAGCTCGACGAATCAGCAGAGATAGATTTGAAGTTTGTGTTTTTAACACTATAGCTAACAGAGTGACCAAACTGATCAGTTGATAATTGAAATTTGATAGATTTAGAAAGCTACATTTGGAGGGATTTGAATGATTTTTGAATAAATGTTTGTTTTCTTCCTTGAACTACGTACACTTTTAGTTTGACATCATTTTTCAAAAGCATCTGAACATTCGCTTATTGTAGACGAGATATATTTTAATTACGAGATTAGGGGTAAATCGAACTGCGATCTGTGCACATTTTGATAATGACACATTTCATACAAATGCATAAACGTCCTTAATCCAATTATTAATTAATAAATTATTATGAAAGTGAGCTAATTTCACTACATGCTAACATATCACTCTTTCCAAACCACCTCCAAATCTTACCCGCTGAACAAGCCTCGCCCGTTTGCTTCGCATCCGATAACCTTTCCTCCGTCGTATACGACCACCATAATCATCGTCGTCTCCCTATACGCGAACTTTTGGCCGGCAATGTACCAGCGCGCGTTCGAGTGGCTAGATTCAAATGGACTGGTGCACACGTGTGCATCGAGGATGTACGTGGGCGATGGGGTGGTCCGGAGGCGGAGGATCACAGAAATGGACCGTTGCCTCGAGCACGAGTCGCTGCTATGTCACGAGGAGGCGGAAGAGGAGGAGGAGGTGGGAGGCGGAAGAGGAGGAGGGGTGGGAGGCGGCAGCGGGGACGGAAGGGCTCGACTTTTGTACACGTCAGATTGAAATTTAGCGTAGGATTTGAATGAGGCGGCCGAAGAGTAGCGAGATTACCTTCCTCGTCCCGCTGCTTCGACGTGCCTCCTCGACGTTTTTCGTCCGACTTAGCCGTCGTTTCGACGCCGATCGATCCCTTGCCTTATACCACTCTCCCGATTCTCTATTTTCTCCATTTTCCCCTTTTTTTTACAGCTTCTATCCGCGGCTGTCGTATTTTTTTTATTTATCTTGGTGGAACGTTGGATTAGAGACAAGTCGTCATTGGGAGTTGGAGATTCGTTTCCTTTATTCGTCACCTTGTTGTTTCAGAGAATGGTGGAATTTCGTGAAACACAGGATATTTTGGTCAGGTTGGAGGTGGAAAGTTTCTTTTCCAACCAGTTTGTTAGGTGTTTTGTAGGGATAATTGGAGATATTTTACTTGGAAATAGAATATCCCATGTAAAAAAGATTAAGTCTGAATGGTTAGTTATTATGTTAAGTGCCACGTTATTTTAATGATTTCCACTTGTTAACCTTTTATTTATGATAAATATGACGATGCGCAAGATCCACGAAAGATACATGCAACGTTAGGCATATTATCCAAGTATCTGATATAAAATTCCAGTGTTTAACAGGCCGAAAAATCTCCGCGAGTTCATCGAACTGTTCACTGTATCTTGGAAAATCGCGCCTCGTGCGTTCCTCCTTTATTTACCAATCTCGTCAGACTCGACAGAAATTCGGTCAAATTTTTCCACTTCCACGACAGTCGCACAGAAATACTGTCAGCCGATCGTCAAGCCTTCCAATCGTAAGGTACCGATAAATCATATCGGTAGCGCTCCTTGAAAATATTCGCTCTGACTAATAATTAGTTGATTGCTAATGAAGTTAATTGCTATCGCACGCGGTTGCTACCCAATCCGAGCTCGCTACGAGATATCGTCGGGCATCGTTGACTAGTGTCAAATGCACGCCGCGAGCAACAATATCGTGCGCTGCTCACCATGCGACCGCGAAAATTCCAATGCCTTCCGCCCCTTTGTACCCTTTTTGCCGGTATGGCGATGCGAATACACGCGGAACAAATTTTTGGCATTTAGATAAACGGTCGTACGTTGAAATTCTTGTCTTCTCTCAACTGATTCGGCATTTTTCGATCGTTGAGGAGGAGTTAGTCTGAAGATGACAGTCTGCGCTCGAAGACGAGGACGCGATGTACATAAAGTATTTAAACATACATAAAAGATTGGTAATATTCTAACGTTAAAGTTCACCTTGCTTCTCTTCGTCTAAATGAAAAGATTCGTGAGAATGCACTATCCAAGAGGATGAACGCTCTCTAAGCGGCGCGACCGAAGATTTCGAGAGTTTCCTAAACTTTCCACGAAATTTCATCGGTGTCGCGACTCTTTTAAACTGCGCCAATTAACGCGGTGTGTTTCGAGGCAAAGTTTCGTCGCCCGTGAGAGGAGAGAAGGGGTGGAAGTAAAGAGTTTAAGCGGCCCTTAATTCGCGGGGTCGATTGTACGAAGGACGACGTGGGAATCAGGACGGATGTCTGGCGAAAAGTTTCGGCGGAGGGACACTTGTCTAATCAGATCAATTTTTCGATAATGAAGCGTTGTTCCCTTTTGTATCCGCCGGGGTGGACACTCCACGTGGGGTGGCGGATCGGAAATCGAGGTGGAACGCCTCGTCTCTGTTTTAAAATGTGTCTTGAAAGTCGTTAATGCCTTTAGAGCCTCTTCGTGTTTCCTAGATATCCGATGACCGATAGGGATGGGGGTTCTGACTAAGGGTAGCTCCGAGGATACGGAGTAGACGGAATTCCCTTTTGTCTTCTTCGTTTTCTAATTTTTACTAAATGCTGTAGAAACAGTTCTTTCATTTACCTTCACAAATGAACGAAGACATATACTATATCTATTTTCATGTAATCTCTCTTTGAAACTCGGTTGTAATTAGAGAGAGCGCAGTTTACACATTTTTATTAAACGCTTTATATCTCCTAAATATTAGGTTACAGCATATGAAGTGTTTGCTGTATCGATCTTTTATATCTCCTTTTCTATTAATATTTTCTTTTGTGCAACGATCAAGTCATGTTTTTAGTCAGATCGTAGTTCTATTTCGATGTAATTTATACATTAACAAACATTTTTGCAATATCGTAATTTAGAAGACACGGTATAGATACGAGTAAAATATTGTATAAGATTGTCTCGATCCATATCTTTCATACTTAAAAAACTTTCCACTTCAGAATCTTGTTTTTAGCTTAACGACCTCGAAAGTTTTCCCATTTTACAGATATTTCTCAAAGAACAAGCTTTCCTGTCTCAGTTTGACCATCAATGCCATTCTTACAAAAATTTCGACGAATTTTATTAAATTATGCTTGACGTAACATTTAAACTTTCTCTCTATATTTTTACCTTTCACTGGAACTGTAATCGCGGATGATTCCGTTCAATCGAAGAAAATAGCGGTATTCCCTCTCTCGGCGCGCATCTCTCTATAATACGAGGAACAAACGTCCCAGGGAAGATATCAGTGATTTTTCACGCAAAGGGGAGGCGACTTACCTCGCGGCCCACTAAATAAATGCGGTGGAAGCTCTTCGAATCAATCTTAAACCGTGCTCGCGGATTGCTTCGACGACGTTCGAGGGTTTAAGTGAGTTTGAACGACGCCCGCCCCCCTCCCCGAGTTCCCAACCCTTCCCTCGACTTTCGTAACCATGAACGCGGGTACGTGTGAAATATTATTGCGACATTTATCTCGCCGACACGGAGGCATTTCCGAGCAGAGATTCCAGGAGCGTAGAATTTTCTACAACGTGCCCCGGAATCTTCGATCAACTTCTTCGAGTATTTACGGAGATGGTAGAAACTTGAAAGGTGCACACCAAACGCATCTAGATTAAATCTATACGATATGTCCAACTTTTAAAGAAACATCCGTGGAAAAGATATTTTTTGATAATTCTTTGTTCGTCTGTGAAATTATATTAAGTTAAGAACAGGAAGTAACAGAACGTAGTTAACTGTTTTCAAGATTGGATGGGACGTTTTGTAAACGTCCTTTTACCAGCTTCGCCTATGCGTCTAAATAGATTAGCCACTATTTCGTACTATTCTTGGTTAATTATAATACAACTTTAAACAAAATTATCTTACCGTGTTAGAAATCTGGTTATTTTGTACTACGCGATCATTCATTTTACAAGGAAGCGCTCCATTCAAACAGCCCGATACATTTCCCGCTATTTCGTCGGAACTTGGAAAATTGACAGTCGTTATTGGACACGTGGAAACGGATACTCGATAGGCGAGCAGGGTCGGTCGAATTATTTAGTTACGTTGATTACAGAATGGCCGCGTTAAGGTCCGTCGAAAATGCGCGCTGATTAGACGGCTTTGTTATCGACGTTTCGAACGCTCGATTAACTGCGCTTCGACGCTCGAAAAGTTCGCATCGTGAAAATTGCACGACGCCCAATTGCCCAGCTGCCTTTTTGGAAACTTCTTTATTTCTCTCTCCGTGTTCGATGTAACACCTTTGCTACTTCTCTCTCTGTCTCCTTCGATCGTCTGACGGATCAGCGAATTCAAAAGGATGAGTTTAATTTATCTATCTGATTATCGGTGCGATCATTCATTCAAGATCGATGTACTTCGTTCTATTATTTGCTAACCGCGAAATGAATTTTACTAAATTATGCACCACGCAGCAGCTTTTCGCGTGTCTTAATCATGAGCAGACGCCGATGTTGATTGACACTCTCGTTCGATTGATCAGTCTCGCGAATTCTCTATTTGGATCTTCGGAGACCAAGCGATAAAAGAACGATCGCTGTAAATTCGTTGAATTGGAAAGTTCCAAAGTGAAAAATTAATCGAAGCAGAAGATTCTACACGGAGATGTAAATATTTGAAATATAACTGAAGCGAGGATAAGGTTTCCAAAATAGAAAAGTTTGATTTTTATGGAGATCCTAAACTCACAAAATTTCAATTAACGTTGGTAGCAGAAACTTAATAGCTGAAATCAGACGAATCAACGCCATTGAAAATCGCCACTAGCTCGAAGAACTTAAAGAGGCAAATGGAAGGCAGAAGGAAATGATTCGTGGAGGCAGAGCTAGTATCGCGAGCGTAGGGTAGAAAATTCCGTGTAAGTAGGTAGAACCAAATAAGACAAAGTTATAGAGGGTTGAGTGGGGTGGTGTACGAGCTTGGGTTGACTGGGATGGTGCGATCTAACGGCGGCGACGTAGTTGCTTCTACCGAGTAGTTGTGTAACGGAGGCCACAGGGACGGCGACACGGACGATCGGAGGGTGCTGGCGGGGGTGGTGGTGCCTTTGTAACGGCGCGGGGCACCGTGCATGTAACGAGTTTCCAATAATGGCTCAGCTGCGTTACGCCATTGGCCGCTAGTTTCGTTGCCGGCACACAAGTCGAACCAAGAAACCTTACCGTCCACCCTGTCCCCTCGACAGCCCTCTCTGAATCTTCGATCTTTCGCGATTTCAGCACTTTGCACGACTTTTCGACCGTTCCCCTCTCCGTCTCTTTTATATTTTTCCTCTATATCGTGGCTGTAGGTCGTACTACGGCCGATCTCACTCTCGTTGACTCTCTTCCTCGTTGCACTCCCATTGTCTGTTTATTAAATTTGTTTAAACGAGCCAAGAATTTCAAGGAGAAGTTTCCTGTTAAACGTTCGATTTAAAACATCGATTCGGTCTGATTGGTGTTTTTCAGCGCCGAAGCGGCGATTCCTTCCAATTAGGAGTTATAATTTTTGTTCTGCAGTCGAGTTCCAGGATCCCGAGCCACCACCCCTCTTTTCATACTCGCTTCCTTTCAGACCTCGGCCACCCTCGACTCTTTCACCTGCCTTATTAGACGGCAGTCTTTTCTTTACTTGACGATTCTTCCCCGGCCGTTGCTTCTAACCGGCAATTTTCTTCCTCGATCTTTCAACCCCTTTTCGAACTAGCTTCGACGTAACTTCGGCGTCGATAGATCTTTTCCGCCCTCTCTCTCCTTCCTACCTTCATTTCACTGGCCATTCCTCCGTCTTTTCCTTCATCGAATTCCGTGGTTCGATTCAATCCACTATTTTCGTTTGTTGGCAATCTTTTCTTTCAGGATATTTCTCTCTCTCTCTCTCTCTCTCTCCTTCTCTACGTTCTATTTCGATCTTGACGAGTCGATCGTGTTCCTCTCGCGACTTAATTACCCCATTTCTTTCTTTCTACCAAGGATTCTCGTATTCTATGGAATTTTTCCGTTTCGGCCCTTTGATCCTTTTGTGTGTTCGTTTCCTCCACCGCGACTTTCGTCGAGTTCCTGGACTAGTCTCCGCGCTCTCACTTCCGTTCTCCAGTTCCTGCTAGTTTGGATCTAGACACGCGCCGCAGAGAGTTACGGTTGTTTAAATGGTTCCACCGCTCCTCGATCGATTTTGTGACTCGAGTGCAAGGTACACACGCTGCTCTCTTAGCTTGGAGCAACTGGACGCAACGATGCGGCTAATTTTCGACAGCAGACCGGTCTTTGACTTCGACGTGAAATCGCCCTACACGGGTTGCCTTAATGTAGCGGTGTTCGGGAACGATCAGTCGTTTATAGTGACGTTGGTCGATTCTTACGTGAGATCATCGAAAGCGACCCCTTTGAAGTTGCTAAAGTATAACTTGTCGAGTAAATTCCGTAGAATTTTAACATAAAACTATTTTAATAGAGTTTTAAGACAATAACAAACTTATTGACAAACTATAGGTTATATAACTTTTCGTAAGATTGTAAAGGAACATTAGATTGTTCTAGCATGGGTTGGATGTAATGTGGGTGGAAAGAAATTTCTATGGAATCATCCGAGTAAAATTTATCGAGTATAGAATCATAACGTATATCGAACATTAAAAGAGAAATCTGGTCTACAACTGTTCCAACGAATTGCAAGGGAATTACAAAGGATTTTTTACTAAAATACGCTTCTTGAGCTTCGATTCCTCATAATTCCAGTGTCGAATCCAAAAAGTTAGCCTCAGAAAGCCATGCAATTGCATTACTGCATTTTCAACCCAAGAGACCGCTAATCGTTCTCTTCTAGCTTCAAAATCCCTCCCGAACCCAGCTGCGTCCGATGGACCGAAACGAGACCGCTCCGTCTCGAACGGAGAACAATGTTCCTCCGGTTTCCGCGGCTAGGAGCCTCTACTTTGTCGCCGCGGAACGTTCGGTCATTGATTTACGATGTTGATTTATTAACCAACCGCCTCTCTATTCCCTCCATCCGTCGCTGTGTTCTTCCTTGCCTCCACGTAACTATCGTAGTCTCGATGTTGGAGATCCACTGGTCTCGAAACGATCCTATCGTTTCGTTTCCTATCGGCGGTTACCATTACGCTATTATTTCGTTCCGTGCGGTAATTGCACGGTCACCGTGCAACATTCGACCGGGCGAAATTATCGGTGCTCGCACAATAAAGAAGAGGCCGAGGAGAGGGAGCTATAGCAGTAGACAGACCGTAGCAGAGATTACACGGTGAATAGAAGCTATCTGCTATCGCTGCTCGTCGCCGCTCCTAGTGTCTCCAACGAATAATATGTATACATATATATGGTTGGAAAGGCAATTACCGATCGCACAATGCCTTGATTCGTTGGTAGCCGAATCGTATGCGGGAAAGAAGCCGATGCAACCTCTCCATATCTTCGACGGTTTCCACGTCGATGGCGAAACGGCCTCGACAGACCCCGCTCTGGAACAATTCGAGGAACGTCTCCAGGAAACGATGAAACGGATTATCGACTCTCATCGTTGGTGGGTGGGTACTTGTCGCACGAAGGCAACCGCACGCGACAACAATAACAACAAGAATAAGAGAGGAAAGGACGGAGCAGAGCAGAGAGCAGTCAGGACGAAACGAACGAAATTCATGCATCCCAGGCTTTTAACGAGTACCGAGTGCCGTGGCTCGCTACGTACGGGATATCTTGGCCGACTTTCACGGCTATTATAAGCTCGAGTATTTTCATTATACATTTTTTTTCTTCCTCTTTCTCTACGGCCACTTCGCATTGATACGCCTCCCTCTCTGTTCGCCGCTCCATCCTCGATGGATCCCTTTTCCACCCTACCGATACAGCGTCGCGGATCGACGTAACGATCCACTTATGGAAAATGCCACGGCAGAAGAAGAAAAGCTCTTGTCGCTTCTACTCGGACATCAGACCATCCCAATCACCTCCTCCTCCTCCTCCTCCTCTCTCTCTCTCTCTCTCTCGCTTTCTCCTTTTACCTTACTGCTTCCTCTCTTTCCTCTCTCTCTCTCTCTCCTTCCATCTCCACCGCATTCTCTATTCCGCCTTTTTTCGGAGAGAATCCTCTTAGTGCTCTGGTGGCTGGTCGTCCTCTGTACTATCGAATACCGTCCCGGTTTATAAAATCGCGCCTGTCCTCTGCATTTACATAGATTGCCCACTTTGTTCTCCTTCTTCGACTTCTTACACCCTGCTGGTTGTTTTCGTTTCATTCCTTGATCGTGATAATTTTTTTTTCCGTGGTAAATGGTCGAAATTTGAGAATATAGCAGATATTATTTGAACTAATGTAATAGCATTTGGAATCGGGAAATCGTATTAAGTTGAAGTAAAAGGGCGAGGGTGTCGTTTCAACGATATTCTTCGTCTTGCGACTACGAATTATCTTTCTCCGATACATTTTTCCATCGAAACATGATGTGTTGATTGAGAAAGATAAAAAGACAGAGAGAGAGAGAGAAGGAGAGAGAGTTGGAGAGAGAAGCGAGGTAAAGAGAGACGGCAGCGTAGCCAGGCCGTCGTAACGGGAGCATCCGACCGCCAATTAATTAGCCAGTTAATTAAACATTTAGACGCCACTGGCGGTCGCCTAAAATTTAATTCGGCCATTAATTAATGCAGCCGCGGCGCGCGGGCGGCGTTCGAACGGAGCAGCGACCAGCTCGACTGGGGTATAAGGGGGTGGTAACGGTGGGCGGTTGGGGGGATGGGAGGAGGACAAGCTGGAAAATGCATTATTACCGAGGCTTGGTTCTCAGGTATTCATATTTGGACAAAACCGATAGAGAGCTCGCGCTTATCGGTGAATTTTTCTAGCTGGAACGCTTAACGAGGAAGGGAGAGCTCCGATAACACCGTGTATCGGACGAAGGCCTACATAGGGGGCCGGTACGCCGAAGTGGGAAGGGTAGAAAAAAATATTAAGCGAATAAAAAGCGAAGGAAAAAGGAAAGGAAGAAAAGCGGGAAACAGGGAAAAAGAGTCAGAGAGTGGCAAACGAAAAAGAAGGAACTCATTAACGGGGTCCAAGCCGAGAGGGATTCGTTTCGTTTGGGGACGGTGGTTGGGGGGAGGGGCGGGAAGGTGGGGTGGAGGTGGGGGGACGACAAGCACATGTGCGCATAATGATCTCCGGCTATAGCCAGGTTATGTCGGCCGCGGGCCGAAAGGTTGCCTTTAATTAGCATAACTACCGCGTACCAACGTTAGCCAGAACGTAGCCTGGCCTAGCCGGCTGGTTGGCTGGCTCTGGCTCTCTGGCTCTGGTATGGTGGTAATATGCGCCCCGACTAGTCCTTGAGTTATTGCCTGATCAATAATCTATATGTAGCCAGCAACAGTAGCGTACGCCGTACCGCTACACACCGTAGGGCGAACTACTACCGCCGCCACCGCCGTTTCTGTCCACGTAAAGCCGAGGCACCGTGCGCTCTCGCAGCCTCCGCGGCACTCTAAGCTTCTACCGATGAATATTGCAGCTGGGGTATCGCTCTTCGCCGATAAATCTTCCGCTCCTACCGTGCAAAACAAACGAACGGAATGAAAAAAAAATATATACATATTTGTATATATCCTATATGTATATCTATATACGTATATTGTATTACATAATGTGTGTGTGTGTGTGTTTGTGTGTGTACACGTGATGGAGAGTATATACATACGCGGTGTATAGTACCTACAAACATGATAGGAGGAAGAGAGAAAAAGGAATCGGGTAAGGGTTAGAGGACCAACAGAGAGGGTGGCCAAAAACAGAACTGGGCTAACTTCCGGTCCGCGACTGGAATAAGCATTAAGAGGTAGTAGGGATACACCGGCTCGTGTCCGTGTATACATATTACTTCCCACCCGTTTTCGCTCCTACGTTCGCAGTGGGAGCATAACAATGCTCTCTTTCTTTTTCCCTTTCTTTTTTCCTTTCTTTTTCCTTGCTGTTTTATTTCTGGCTCGGTTCCTCTCTTCCTCGCCTCCTGTCCTTCGTAGAAATGGAATGGAAAAATGCATCCAACCGCCACGCCGGTTGAATGTATCGCAGAATTTTTTCGGCCGGGTTATATCGGGACTCGCCGTCGATTTTTCTGCTCCTGGCAGCCTGCTCACTGGATGAAGATTACGTGCACTCGTAGGGGTGGGAGGGGATGGAAGAAGGTTTTCTGCTAGTTTACGTCCGGAACGGTTCGGGGAGACGGGTCGAATCGGTTGATGTTGCCGATTCTATTATGTATCAGCGTTCGTGGCAATACCCCCTGCTAAGATTTTCAATCGCATTGTTTAAATATTTGTTTGTTTAAATATTGGTATATTCTTTCTATACTTTGTTCACAGAACTCTTCAAATCAGTAAATTTTACTGATAATAAACTTTCGGGAAAGAAAATTACAAGCGTTTTATCGTGTCTGATTCAAAAATTTATTTGTATCGACAGGTATACATTTGTTTGTATCGTTTGTATTGTTTGTATTGTTTGCAAATTATGTATGAAGAATTAGTAGAAAAATATTTTAACTAACTTATAAATCAAAGGAAAGCAAAAAGAAAAAAAGAGAAATTGAATCGAGTAATTAACAATGTACGGTAGATGTATTTTAGTATTAATAGTTAATGTATAATGTAAAATATTAATATTAGTACTTTTCATATAAACTTTCCGCGATTGTATTCGAGTCAGGTTACTTGGAACGCGATAGAATCAGTAGAAACGATCTACCCTGTCGACGATCGAAATCGCGACGCGACGGTGTGTTACGCGGATTATGGTCTGACCTATATCGGCTATTTCTACTTCCACTTAGCCCGGCAGTTTCGATATTCGGACGCCTAACTCGTAACGAAATACTGCTCCACTGTGTACTTACGCGAATTATCGTTATTGTAGTATTAATTTCTAGAACATCGTTAATATACTTCTACCGAGAAAGTCTGAACGAAGCTCGATACGCGGTGTAAACTTTTCATGTTTTCAGTCAAACGTAGTCGTACATTAAATAACAACTGTCTTTTTCGACTTTCAAGATATTTGAATCGAAAGAGAAGGAAAGGAAAGTGGGGAGATTCAGAAGTAACGTCGATTTTCGTGTCACCCTAATTCGATATCGATTCGAGCAGGAGCCGTTTCGCGAGCAAGCTCGTCAATTCGGTGTTCGACGTCACTCGAGCTCGTCAATTCGCGTCACCGTCCGCCGAAATCGATTCCATCGAGTCCGCGAGCCTCTTAATTACCACAATAATCATAAATAATGATTGCGACGCGAGTTACCGCTACACCATTCACGTGCTACTCCGGTATTTCAGTATTGACGCATGAAATACTAAAAACAGAGAATCGCGAAGACTCTGGCGGACAATAAAATGGCAGAAAAATCTGGGCCACCGTTGAGAGGTTCGCACGAACCTCCAGTGGCCCCGAAACGTCGCGGTTAATCTGATTATGCGCTAATTACTCGTTACGCCATGAAACTTATCATTG
Source organism: Bombus vosnesenskii (assembly GCF_011952255.1). NCBI lineage: Eukaryota > Metazoa > Arthropoda > Insecta > Hymenoptera > Apidae > Bombus > Bombus vosnesenskii. The sequence continues at coordinate 221,398 of NW_022884341.1, forward strand.
GATTTACGTGACGGAACGCGCACGTTGAATATTTCACAACAGGTCGGTCATAACGCAGTCGTTTTCAGGGATCGACTACTCGACGGGCTTAAGCGGCAAACCTGGATCTCTAACGTCCGATTAGATAAAGAAATTTCGGTTGAAGAGATCTGATAACGTGTAACAAATTTTATATTGAAATGTTGCTTTATTAAATAAAACTTTAACCGTACATAGCTTTTTCAAAACAACGCACTATGTAATTAATAAAATAGTTTTCTAGTGATTCGATGCATTTTTTCATCGATTTCATTTCTACGAACCTTATTATTACAGGTTTATAGGAGTTATTGGTTCTAATATAACGCCTTCAAAATAATTTATGCATTAATAAGTTATTTATCGCATACTATTCACCAAATGCTAGATTTATACTCATAATTTTCACAGCACTTTTCCTAAATCTAAACTAATATTAGAACATTGCATAAATATTTTAATTATTCGTCAGTTGCTAATGAGATTTCGATACTGTTGATACAAACCTTTTTAACATTCGATATACGTAATTTAACTTTTTCAGAATCGAATGTTTGGTGGGATTGGGTTTCTTTGACAATTATCGAAACACATTTTTCCTGATCTTATGTGCAAGGTAAAATGCACCGAAATTTGGATCAGCTGTATCGAACACAAATACACTTTTCGATGAATTAGTTAATAATATTGTAAAGTACAAAATGTTGCTTATATGCGTCGAGCGTGTAAGGGTTAAAGCGAATTTCTTTCTTAATGCGATCGATGATTGACGTGGTCGTAAAATTTAGTGTCTAATATTGGTCCGCCGAATTCTAATTTCTGGGAATCTGATACTTTGAACGAGAGTAGGTTTAGCGTTGACGTGTTTCCGAAATTTTTATTTTTTAAAATTGCATCTCCTTCCCTTTTCTCTTTTTATTGTTACAGGTAATGGAACGGGGTAGTGCTCTTGCTATTCTTTCTATTAGAAATAATCGAACTCGGTAATTCCTCGGCATTCTTTCCGCCACGGGGAATCGATTTTGGCATTCACGGTATTGTTTCCATTAAGGGCACTCAAACTCGCTATCTCCACGGCGTTCCTTCGATATTCGCCTCGATAATCGCACACTGCCTCCCATTAGAAATGATCAAACCCACTGTTGCTTTCTCTGTACATTTTTTCTTCCTCCTTTTATATTAAAAACAATCAACTAACTCGACTGTAACGAGCTTTCTAGGAAAAAAGTCTAGTCAACTGTTCGTTCCATCTATTTCGGGAGGAATGAGAAGCTATATATCAGTGAACCGGTTACAATTCGAATTTTCTAACGAAAAAGCAGAAACCGGAAGAGCGATGTCCTTTGGAAGAATTCGTGTGTTCCAAGGTTCACTCACCCTGGATCGACGCGTTATCGTCATCCTTCGATTCCTCACGTGTACGTGTAGTCGCAAGGCGGGGGTGAACAGCGAGGGGGTAGAAATGAGAGGAAAATAGAGACGGAAAAAGGGCGAAATAGGGGAAGGGACAACGATAACGAGGAGGACAGAAACGAAAGAATACGGAGTTTGAGTTGGGTATATGAGTAAGGGTGAGATAGGGGAGGGGGGATTGGCGAATTGGGGTGCTATCGAGAATTCCTTGCGTTTCGTAGCCAGAGTGTACCGGTGGCTACTAATTTCGAGGACGACCAGGTATAGAGAGACGTCGTGGTGGCCTGCGACGCGTTCGAGGAAAAAACGAATAGGTTGGGGGAGGGGACGAGCGATTGGAAGCGGATGGGGGGTTGGGGATGGGAAAGGCGCGGGAATGAGGCAGAGGGAGAAACGAACGAGACCGATTGCGCGAGAAGGCGAGAAAGAGGGAGGCGGAGAAACGAAGAAAGAAAGGGTGATAGGGCCAGAGGGGGGTGGAAGAAGCAAGAGGGAAAAAGAAAGCCACCGAGCGACCAGTCCGGTTCTGGTTCGACGCAGTTCGGTTCGGTTCCTAGCCAGTAAGCGGTAGATTAAAGAGAAATGGCTACACGTTCATATTGATTTTTGTCCTCAGTTCGCGGGTGGATACGAGAGAGGGTGAGGGTGGCTGGTCGAGGCTGACGGTGAAGCGAGCTCACTCAGGAGGAGGAGGAGGAGGAGAAAGAGGTGGAGAAAGAGGTAGAGGACGAGAAGGAAGGAGACGGAGGTGGTCTGTACGCGGGAGAAAGACAGACTCTATCCTCCGGTTGTCGTTCTCTTTCCCTTTCTCGTCTCTCCCTTTCCACCCTCTTCTTGTTCCTCTTTCTCTTCGTACCTCTACATATATCTCTCTGGCCTCTTTCTCTTTCTCTTCCCTCGTCCTTCCCCTGTTTCGTCGCTGTTCGTCGTCGTCGTCGTCGTCGTCGTTGTCTCTCTCTCTCTCTGTCTCTCTGTCTCTGTCTCTCTCTTCCCCTACTTGCCATCGCGTCTCACCCTCTGCAACCCGTGTTTCCCTTCATACACCCCTCGTCCTCCTCTCGATCGAGACTAGAGGTCTTTCTCTGTCGTTGGCGCGCGTCTCTCTCCCTCTCTCTCTCTCTCTCTCTCTCTCGCTTCTCTCGTGCCACCCTTCCCGCGGCTCTCCGGCTTCCTCCCTGGCCTCTTCCTCCTCCTCCCAGCGGCTTCTCATCCTACGCTCTTCAAGCCCCGTCGCCCCCGCGCTTGCCTGTCCGCCCCCGCGCGCCTCCCACGTCCCTCCAGCCGGCGCAGGCCGTGGTGCCCGCTATTCGAAGCCCTCCTTTTCTTTCTCGCCGCATTCACTGCTCCCGGACTCCATCCTTGTCCCCGTTCCATCCGACGCGGTCTGTCAGTCGGCGGAGGGATGCCACCCCCGCCGGCTGAAAACTCGTCAAAAAATATACATTCCACGACGGCCGGCAATACGTCGATGCTTGTAACCGAACGCGTACCGAACGTCGACTGGAAACGGAGACGGATGGAGAGAGAGGGAAGACTAGCTGAGAACGAAAGAGAAAGAAAGATAGAAAGGGACACAGGGTATAGGGGTAGGGGTGAACAACGGAGAGGGAACCCGGAAGGATTGATAAAAAAGGGAGAAAAAACAAGAAATAGAGGAAAAGAGGGAAGGGGAACGAACTGATAACGATGCAAATTTTCCAGGTATCTGCCTCCTAGGGAACACTGGGCTCGCGGTTATTCCGCTCGGGGGATGCGGCAAATGAAGTTGAGAACGTTCGCCGGTTGTCTAGTAGGGGGTGGTCGAACGAGAGACCCGATTAGCCGCGTTCCCCGTGTGTCGTTCAATGGCATCGTTGCTCTCGTGGACACCATACGATCGTGATCAACGCGTTTTTCGAATATCATTAAAGAACGTTGGATAATAGGTCACGAGTGGAAAGAAGTACTAGTCCCAGAAGGTCGTTAAGGGTCTTTCTCAAAAGTTGTCGAAATTTCGTATTCTATCTGTAATTCTATCGGTCTCTAATCGAAGATCGCCTTCTTATTTCTGGAACCGTGCTCGTCGATGCTCGAGGGTAGTTTTCTTGTACCCTCATGAATTCCTTAATGAATCTTACCATAGTCGTGCTGAATTCTTAAAACCGATCCGTTTTCTAGTCTGACGGTCTTACCGCCCGGGTTTTCTATTTACGGAATCAGGTTGAGCGATCGGCGAGGTGGTTTTTCATGTCCATGAGGTGCCGCGAGATAAACAATTAACCGCGTGCGGCGAGCATCGTTAGCTTCCTCCGTTCGCGATTTCATTGTATTTTCCCAGCTGTTGAACGATCGCAACGCCTGAAACGACGCCTCGAGGGGGATTAGAATCCGGCTGCTCGCCCATTGCATTTTTTCTCCCTCTTTCGCCATTCGATATGCTTATCAAAAAAAGGAAAAGGTGTCTTCTTAGATGCACGTTAATCCTTACGTTCAAAGCGTTAGTTTTTCTTCTCCTCTCCTTTTAGAGCTAACTCTGACGAATAGACTTCAAGCTACATCGCAGATTAGAAAGTGTTTCCTCTTATAGATTTAATTAAATAATCGCTTACCGTCAACCTGATTGTTTCCGAAATTATTCGTATTATGTTTGACAATCGATATTCCTGAAAAAAATTCTGCTCCATCAGCATCTTCTCGATATTTACGACTGACAATCGAGGTTGATATATCGTGACTTTAAAACGTATTCAGAGACGATTATCGCGTTTCGTGGCACGCTAATTTTGTAATATACCGTTTGTTATAAAAATCACAAAAATGTCTGGTAATTTGGTTCCCTTTTGAAGTTAAAATATTAAACGGCTTGAACAGAAAGTTCTGAATGAGCTGTCGGTGACCCATGTGGTACTAGTGAAGAATATTTTGGACATATGGTTAGATTTTCGATAGATTTTATTATCCAACGATAGAACGAGGATCATTGTGTCGAGATATGCGAACAACTCGAATCGATTTACGCCTAGCAGCGAGTTCTGTCGCCCATAAATACAATTCGACCGACCTTGCGGTTTGCATTCTAACTCCGGCCGCGGCTGCGGCTAACGTAATTATTGCACCGACTCGGAAATTGCACGTATGGAAAATCAGGTTTAGATTCGGTCCATCCAACAATTCACCGTCATCCGGTCGAAATCGTTCTTCACTCTTGCGTTTCGTTTTTCCTTCTCGCTAATTTTATGTTTTATCCACGTTTACTTCGATCGAGGAATGAAAAGAGTCAAGTTGTTAGCAGATCATGAAACGTACACGGTGTTAGTGAAGTGCACAAGATCGACGTGTACGAAAAGTAGAAATTCGTTCATCACCCATCGAACGTTTGAATTCGAAAGAATCCCCGGGAAAATCGTTGCAGGAAGAAACGGTGTTCGAGGATCGCCGATAGGAGCTCGCGAGAGAGAAGCACGAATCTACCGACCAACCAACCGACCCAACGTACAGACGAACGAACGAACGAACGAACAAATGGAAATAAAAAAAGAAGAGAAAGAAGAAAAAAAGAAAATATCACACGAATATAATTCTACCAGGCTGAAAGAGAACTGGGAGGTAGGCAGTAGGGTTGGGCGAGGCTGCGGGGCAGAAATAATTTCTTCCTTCGACGCAACTTCGACGGGGACGAACGGACGAAGAGAAGAGGGCTGGCAGTCTCCTCTGGCGGAACTTGACAAATTTTCAATAAGATCGCTAATTGGCCGGTTATTTCATCCTCCGCGAAAAAGAATTCAGTGACGCCGGACTTGGTCTCCTCGCCACCCCCTCCTGGCCAACCCACCAACGTCCTCCACCTCCAGCACCCACCGCCTCTTCTTCTTTCCTTTTTCTACTCCCTTTAGCCCGCTCCCGCCGCCGCTGGCCCGATATTCCCGCTCATATCCCCCGGCTATCAATGTATAGCCGCGTTATCGATCGGGTCCGGCTTTCATTTTTTGCTTATTTGACTTTTCGGCCCGGGCTTTCGTCCGTTCGTTAGCTCTTCTTCGAGGGCCATCGAACGACGCCCCACCGCAAATAATTTTCCAGATAAGCCCGCGCGAGCCGTTGCGAGCCGCGCCGGGCCCGGCCGGAAATTTTTTCGATCCTTCCCGCCTTCAGCGTTCGGAGACGGCCGCACTAGTATAGGTTTGTTTCCAAATTTTCTGCTTATGACGATTGTCTTTGGCTTTTCAATATTCTTCGGAAGAATGTCAATGTAGTTTAGGGTTTAGTCAATCGGTTGGGAATGGTCAGAATCAAGTTTGTGCTTTATTAATCGCCCCTATGTTATTTCCATCGAAACCTATATCCTTAATTAACCCCAATTAATATTTTTAAACTAAATTTCACAAGACCTGTTTAAATCACGAACATTAAGTTACATTTTATTCGAAACAGTAATTGATACCTTTAGATCACCTGTGTCAGGTTCTGAATTTTCGACACCTCAAGCTATATTGTAATGACGAGCAATGATGGATAGTGAATTTGATGAAACAAGCATATCAGTTCTAATACCATCAATATCATACGACAATTATAACTGATTAATTACATTCGCAAATTTTCCGCGCAACAAAAAATGTCTCATCCGTAAATATTCGTTTGAGTGTATTCCAAATTCTCGAAGCTGCCGATCTAAATTACTCGCGCATACCGAAAAGGACCCAATCTCGCAATCTCGAAATCGAAAAACCATCGCCGAACCGACACCAAAATTATTCACCGTCGAAGTGTGCCTTCGAGTCCGCGTGCAAAAATCCGAAATGAAAAATTCCCGGATAGAAATAACGCGTTTCTCCGGCGTGTACATCGGCCAAGTTCATCGATTCCTCGATCGATTGCGCGGCTTACAATTACCTCGGCCACCCCCGTGGCCACCCTCGGGCGCGTTACAAGCGAGCGAAGCACCGCAGCCTTCGGAAGTCCGCCGGTATTCCGGCGTATTATTAATAAAATATTGTAGAACGCTTTATAAAAAAGTGGCTGGCCAACTAGAAACAGAGAGAATGATAGAGCGAGAAAGAGTTGATAGAAAGAGAGAGAGAGAGAGAGAGACAAATGGAGAAGGAGAGAGAGAGAGAGAGAGAGAGAGAGAGAGTCGAGTCAGGGGTGCGGTTCGAGGCAGAGGCTCGAATAAACCACAGATACCCGCGCTATAGAGAGCTCGCGCGCTGCCTGAAAGAGAGAGGACCCTGCCAGGAGAGCGGAGAGGCAGAGGGGGCGACCTGCAGGGGGTTGGAAGGGTGAAAGGTGTGCGCTGCGGGGGACGGGGCTTGGTGAGAGAGAGTTCTGGAGTTCGAGCGATATATTGCGACTAAACCAAACTGACGGAATGCCAAAACTTTTTTGTAATTAAATTTTTCACCGCGGTAGAAAAGCCTGCAGGTTAGGGAGGGGGTTTGGCGGAGGAGCAGAGGGTGGCAGCCACTATGCACACGCCGTCGTTGCACGGCTTTTTCGTCGACGACGCGCCGCGGTCCCAGCGCAGATTTTTTCTTTCCTGCCTGTGCCCTCGCTTTTTTTCTTCTCCGTCTCTCTTTCTCTCTTTTTCGTATTTTCTTCTTTTTTTCGGTTCTGTCCTTTTCCTTCTTTTCGGTTGGCTCTCATCGCTCATCAATCCCCTGGCCAGCTACGGCGGCCTTTGTTAATGGGTTACAGGGACCAGACGCGTCCTTCCCGGGGAAAAATAATAATAGTTCGGCGAGCTATGTTGCGTACGGCTACGTTCTGTTCGTTGCTTTTCGAGTTTCTCTTTTGTTGGTTTGCTTTTTGTGGCGAGCCGGTTCATTCTGCGGAACGATGGGGTGAGGAAGGTTGATTGGGTGTACGATGCACATTCGTGGGATGAGTGTTCAGGCACGTCTTGGGATTTCAGGTATTTGGAGATTGATCGTGTTAGCTTTAATCAAGACGCTCTGTCTTTGGATATCGTAGAATACGTCGAATTGAATACGAATCGTAGATTATGGAATCGTAGAATATCTGCGAAATTATATTCCGCAGCGTCCTTCGATTATCATAATCTTAATTGTTGTTCTTAGTCTCTCTTTTTCGTCTTGGAATTTAACCTATTTGGAGATTAATCGTATTATATCTAAGAAGAAACTCAGCCCTTAGATATCGTGCAATATCTATTAGACTTTGTTGCGTGATATAAGATTAATTATCGTAATTCTAATGCTTACTCTTGTAATTACTATACTCTATTATTTTTCTCTGTTCTTCTTTCTCCAGGCAATCAAACGTTTCGCCTTTGTATCCACTTCAATTTCTAATTATCTCCATTCTTAAACAAAGCGAGTCACGCCAAACTTCGATGAAGTACCCCTAGTCTCGAACCTTCTACCCCCGAAACACTCTTTGAAAGCAAGAACGTAGACTCGTGCCGGTCGATTTCCTAGCCAACTGCTCGCCTTAAACTAGCAAACAGTAAACTCAAGGCAATGTCGTTTTCTCCGTCCGGAAATTTAGGAAATTAATAAAAGGTAGGGACCGATCACGGGGGTAAAAATTCTTTGGTAGAAGCTGGGTAACGGGGGTGAAATTTACGCGGACGATCGCGCACGTGCCCGGCCAAGGAGACCGAGTAAATTACACTGCGAGTAATTACGTTGTCAGAATTTTATGCCCGGCATCTCCGACCGAGTTCCTCGAACAAACGATTCTACGACAGTTCGAAAAATGCCGTCCCCTTCTCTTTCACGTAAATAATTCACGAGAGAATGAGAATTAACTCCATTGCCGGACAAGGGGTTCTCTACGCGACCACGCCGTTCCTTTCCTACGTGAACGTTGAAGTTGGTGAAAGCTTCGTCGATGAGACGAGAAAAAATGTTTTATCATACCGAAGAATCGTTATGCTCTCGCGAGGAATATGTTAGCATTTGAAGAGATTAGAGAAAAATATTAGGTTTTAATGTATGAAATGTCAGTCTGAACGTTTTATATCCTTTAATTTTTAATTGTATTAAGACACGTACCGTTTGCTTACAGTTTGATTTAGATGAGATTGAATGTCCATTTATGCTCTTTCGTTGCGCGTGTCTAAATTAGTATGCCCATAAGGTTTGAATAATCACAATACAAAATGTTGCTGATAAATAGGAATTTCCGTTTTGGAAAAAATGCATTTGTCTTAACCAACGTGTAATTTGAAGCATGTCCCTTTAGCATTAATTTCTTTTTCTATAGTGATCCATTTATGTAAACGTGAGGGGTTGAAGTTGAAATTGAAATAGTACGAAGTTTAGGATATTAAGTACGAAATGTGTAGAGAATGATATTTTACAAAATCTTATCGCGCGAATTCTTCCTTAGAAACAAATGGAATCTTCAGATTGTCCACTAGTCTCGAAAATCAACATGACACGTAACGCAATTATTCTAGCAACTATATTTCATCTGCTACCTCGCCCCGCCAGCCATCCTCTAAAATCACCCTTATAATTAAATAACAAGCACCGACCAATCCGTATCTCTCAAAAAAAATACTCCAATTACTATTATCCAATTAACCACCACCGATATACTCGCACATACGTATCACGCGAAAATCAGGGAAAATCCCTTTCATTTCTGTCTAACCGGACCCTTCGATTCGCGAATATCCAGCTTGGAAGCCGCGATCGATCAAAGCAGAAAGAAAATTTCATGGAAAAAACGAGCTCGAAAAAGGAAAACGAGGCAAAAATGAGGAGAAACGAAACGGACCTGCGGTGGGGTGGTCAAAGGGGTGTAGGAGAGGTAGTCAGTTCCTGCGGGCACGATCGTTCGTTGGCCCACGGAACCAGTCCTTCCGCCCGGTGGATGAAAAATGTGTAATTTTTATTAATTGTACCTTTATTAATTTTCGCCGGCGAGTCCTCGCCACCGAACGGGGGTTGGCGGTAAGAGGGTGGAGACGGGCGGCATGGAACGCGGCACGGAAAGCGTTACATGCATGTACGGCACGTGTGCGTGTATATACGGTCTCTGGCTGTAATAATGGCCCCTCGGCGCGACGTCGACTCCATTTTCCTCGATCGGTTCGTGTTCCGTCTCGATGCCCCTGACAAAATTGTTTCGTACCGATGCTTCTGATAAAACGGACGAGCCAGCTGCCGGTCTACCCCGCCCCCTCCTTCTCTTAGCATCACAGCTGAATTTACCGTTTTGTCGCTGCTTTTTCCGTCTTTTCGATTTTGGACAATTTTGAAGCTTTTGTTGCGAAGAGTTTTCAACCGTAATAAGGACTTTGTCGAACGGGTGACGTTATTGGGATTCTTTGGAGTACAAGGTTAATCGAGTCGACGTATGGAACACGCGCGAAGATTTTGGCTTCGACCGATCGATGAGCAAAGTTTGTCCAAAGACCGAATTTAAGAGATGGGCTTTTGCTTTTGGATTCGTTAGAGGATTAGAAGGTCCTAGCGCTCCTCGTCGAAAGCTTTGGCCACTTCGATCTTTGTCTTTCTTTTTCGTTTTGCCACACACGTGTCTGAAAAGTCGATGTTCATCTTATCAAGAGCAATGACCTCTTTTTTCTCCTATCCTCGTGTTACGATCTACATCCGAAGCAGCATGGATCGTGGATCGTGGATCGTGCAAAGCGCGGTACAGTCTGCAGCCGCGAATTCGATTAAGAAATTTCACACGGCGGCCTGAATTTGAAAACGCCGTCCAACCCGCTATCGAATTAGTCCCGAGGGGAGATGGAGAGAGAGAGAGAGAGAGGGAGAGAGGGAGAGGAAGAGAAGGGAAGAGAGAGAGAGAGAGAGAGAGAGAAAGCGGGTACGTTCCTTTGTCGTGCCGCGTGTCCGCTGTACCAATTATTCTCCTCTTTTGTGCCATGCTGTGAGCGGACGCCTGGTATGGAAGTAGCTGTATAACGTTACCGGTAACTCAATAACGATCGGAAGGGCCACCGGTAACCGAAACCGGAAGCGCACGCGGATAAGGAAACCCTATAGCAGCCGCGAAGCTCCGTGCCCTAGTGCGCTGCTCTCTGTTATCTGTGTAGTATGCTTGGGCCTAGAACGCACTCGATACGGATTCAAGGTAACGTAAAAAGAGAGAGAGGATAGTGGGTAGGGAATTTTGGTGGAAGTTACGGATCGGTGGATTGAAAGGCTTCGAATTCGAAATTTATTCAATTAAGGATTAAGTAATTACATAACGCCAAATTAAAAAAGACTTCTATGGTTGAGAAATGTCAACGTCAATAGGTACTTGGATCCTTTTATAATTCATAAATAAATCTATTCAAGATATGTAATAATCTATAGAAACACGTAATATATTCACAGAAGATTTGTATAAGTATCGTAATACCTTCGCGGGTCACTGTCTATAAAACTAGGGATCCATTTATTGACTTTTATTTCGTATATCATTTGTTTGAAGTAGAGTATAAACTTTATCATTATTCTGTTTGCAATAGTATCCTATAATGAATTTGCACGAAATTCCAGTTTATGAGTTTATATCCAGTTACTGCGTGGTCAAATATTTAATATTGTTTTCGAACAAGATGCTACCAACCCGTCTATCGTTGCTCCTCCAAGTTCAGTTTCACCAATACCAGATTTAGAAACGAATAATGGGGCAGACTCACATACGTATTGCGATATGATTGTTTGATGGTAAATTAAATTGATTAATGTAACTTAATCGCATAATCTCAAGGGATATCAATATCATTATATATTATCAAATCTTGATACGAACTGTTTGGAGATCTAAATGTATTAACCATGTTATAGATCTCGAATTTTCATATCACTGTTCTTCTCCCATTTCAATAAACAACACGACATTAGACATTTTAAGAAAATCCTTAGAGAAATAATTCTCTTGCATCTTTTTCAAACTTAAGAAGCTTCGCTAGAATTTGCGGTTCGAAAATAATCCATTGAACCAATAAGTTCGATCCACTCTATCGTACAAAATATAGAAGCAAATGTTAATATTGTGAAATTCATCAATTCCTAAAAATTCTTTTCTACGTGCAACCTCTCCACAGGGAAGGTTAAACAGGACACTAGTCCAAGGTCCTGTCGAAGTCGGAATTTATCGACGTTTCACTTTCCTTACGACCCGGATAATCGGCGTACCTGTGACGTGCACGATCCACGCCCCCGCGATAGGATCTTCCTCTTGGGACTCTACTAGCGGAAGCACCGCTTTAACGCTGATTAATCGTCTCTCAGTCACCTTTCAAAATATCTTCGAACCACTTCTCAAGTTGCTTGTTTCTTCAACTTCTTCTTCGCCAAATATTGTTCCACAATTTCCATTATTTGACTAAAGCAAAAAAGCAGATAATACAAAATATTTCAAAGGAGACTCGTTTCCGTTTTCGCGAACGGAACGCGTTGGAACATTCGAGATACGTCGAAAGATGTCCGGGAAAAATACCACGAGGCCGATATTCGAGGGTGGAACGGTTCCGGTTCTCCTGGATCGCGACGGTCGATCTAGACGCTCGAAGTCGTCGATCCTCGACGTCAGCCGGTAGCGCCGCTCGTTTTCAATGCATATTAATCACACGGGGATCGCTGGCTTCGCGATCGTGGCCATTCATCAAACCGGGAGATTCCGAAATCTGCTACGCAGCAAACTGCAGGCCCGCCTCTTCGACAAGCGTCACCGTGAACGAAATGCGTTCCTGCGACAGAAAAAAAAAGAAAAAAAAAAAAGAAAAAAGAAGAAAATCCACCGGATCCTTCCTCGATGCAGTGCAGAGGAAAATTCGAAAGGCGCGTTGATCGCCGCTGATATTTTCTTGCGTTTGTCATTCGTAGATTTAAGAGGTGTGGTGGTGTGTTTTGAGAATTAAGGACGGAGAATGATATTAATTTAATATTGCTATTTGCACAGGCGGTGCTATTTATTAATTACGTCAACACGAGTTTTCCTCGTTGACAAAGAAGGATATAGATTTAAGATGACAATTTACAAAGATGATTCATTTTTTATTATTTTTTATTATTGACGAAGTTATTAAGAAGAGCATTGCAATTTACATAAGAAACACGACAAAGACTTCTTTATCTGTTAATTATATCAAACAACATTTTGGTTAATCAATTAGATGTGCAAGAATAGCGATTTGTCTTTGATTCTTCTAGAACAGTTCGAACTATTAACTAGGCTCTGATTCCTCCGTAATATTGTTCAGGACACCCTCGTCCAATTGTCAGAGTTACAAACATTCTCATTCTCATAGCAACACATTTTCTCGAACAATCTCTCTTACGCTCCGTACGTCTCCACTTTAAAAATCAACCTGACAAATAATCCGCATCTCCGCTCCTCGACACCCTTCTACACGGCGCAAGAACGTTACCTCCTCAAATGGTTAATTAACCCGCGCTCCTCGTACGGAAAAAATAATTCAGCCCCGTTAACAGCCAACAATCTCCGCTCGATCGAATAGCTGTACTTTCGTATTAATTACGATCCTCGTGCAACGCTCCACCCTCGCCAATTCTCCATCGTTTACTTTCATAGATTCAGGCAGTGGGCCAGGAAAATCCCAAATTTCTCCGTGCATACGTCCTCCTCCGTGTAACGCACACACGTATGCGCTCGCACATGCTTAGATATTTAAGCGCACGTACACAGCGGCATGCACAGGCGTGCGTTTATCGTCCCGGTTTACCGCGGAGGGTGTATTTTTATTCGCATAATTAGATACCCATCAATCCTGCCGATGGCAGTTCGCCCCGTCTGCTTCCCTTGCATTTATAATATACCGTGGCTGGACGGGGGTGAAAAATGTGAGAAGAAATATGCTAGAAGCTCCGTCGTATATAAATGTAGATATATAGATACACATACGTGTATACGTATATATGTATAATATAGAATCGAAAGGGGTGAGAGAAAAAATCGTTGGGGCGATTTTTCCGTGGATTCTCCGCCATCGCGAGAAAATTATAAATTATAAACGCGTATCGAATGGAGCGGAGTAATCGGTTTCCAAGTTTAGCCAGGAGCGGCTCGATTCCAGCTTTCTCTACGTCCCTCCGCGGTACGTACCGCAGCTAGGGGTGCAATAGGAACGAGAATATGGGGGACACGTGCCGGACAGATATTAGGCATTCTTCGGATACTCGGTATGGAAAATTGCGCGGGAACGGAGGAAACTATTATATGTCGGAATATTTAGTCTCTTATTGTTTAGGGATAATCGATGAGTTCACGGATAAAACGCGAGGGGCGAAAGCCTCGCGGTTCCAGTTATCATACTGTACTCACATGGAACCAAATTTTTCCCTATTTCGAAATGTTATTAACTTCCGAACCAGGTCGATCAAACATCATCTGCATACAAAAACCGCGACAAAGCGGATGCTCCAACTTTCTCGATGATGTCATAGACCAACAGACCACAGAACTCGTCCCGAAATGCGGATCGATCGGAAATTATTTGAAAAGTCACAAGTCTGCCCGATGGCGAGCAACCGCCGCATCGCGTCGCGTCTCGTCGCGTCAGGAAATATCTAAAAATCCGAAGCAAACAAAACAAGGCAAACAAACAAAAAAGAAAAAAAAGAAAATAAAGAATAAAAAGCAACGAAAAATAAGTTTCAACCGGTAGGAGAAACTAGCACAGTCCGGTAATGGCTTAATATCGCCTTAATAAAAGTCGAGGCAGCGGTATACCGGGTTTGGATTAGTTCATGTCGATGGAGATATCCCGGTCGCTAGACGCTGCCACCCTCTCTGGTTGTCGCCCACTTCGGAACCAGCGTTGTTAGCCGGATATAAAATATACACGTCGCTAGATATCCTGGCTATAGTTCGAATATGTGTGCGCATTGGCATATTAAGAGCGTTTCGTTCGGCTCTGTGTCCGAGCGTACACATGTGTGTCTGTGCGCGGTCGTGCGCTCGTTCGCGTACCAACCTCGAAAACCAGCGACTAGGGGGTAGGTATTGTGTTTATATGCATATCGGGGGAAGCCTCCGAGTCTCTCTTGTACTCGAACTCGGCGTTTTCCAATATTCCAGCCGAAACTCTCGACCGAAAAGCTCGGCCTTCGAATTCGTGTGCCTGCCCAACCCTTCCTACCGCCCCATCTCCCAGCCACCCACACCGCCCGCCTCTGGCCAGTGTACATCGAACCGTCATATTTGGACAAAATCGAACGTATCCTATCTAAACGTTTCCCCCTCATCCCCGTGCCTCAACGCGTCCTAGGAACCATATGTACGTTTTTTAACAGCCCTCTTCTTTTTCGACTCGATGGGGGTGGCTCGTCGAAGCTCCTATCTGAAGCTCTTCGTTCAGTTCTCTTCTGAATTTAGGCTTCTTTTCTCTCCCTCCCTCTCTCTCTCTCTCTCTCTTATTCTGGTCAAAGTTGAGCCGTAGCGTGCAATTTTTGAGAAGCGTTCGATCGCTATTCGTAGTTCGGATTCGTACACTCGAGATGTCAGCTATTTTGAAAACTGAAATGGTCTAGTACTGTCAAGTAATTAGACGATCAAAAAATCCGGATAGTAGAGTTTTTTTCAGTACGATCGGTGGAAGCGATGTAACGAGGTCAGAAAATTGGTTAGAAGATAAAGTTTACAAGTTTCAATGCTTGACTCGCTTGTATTATAAAAGATCCTCGCCAGTTCTTGGAACTGACTTAATCGACCGAGTATCTGATGCTAGCTGTAGCCACAGTTGCGGCTAGATCAATTAGCGTGTCCACGTAATGCTTTAATTTGTGACCACACTGTATCTCTCCCATCAAGAATATATGCATGTGACTTGCACTTTAGCCACTTAGAAGACATATTAGTCAAATTCATAGATTGAAAAAATAGGAAAATTTGACGATATTGCAAATATCTTTAACATTTTATATTTTGGAATTTACGAATATTTACTTGTAAGAAATAAATTTACAAGACTAAGTCAGTTTTTGTAAGAAATTGAGCATTAATCACGTATCCAGATAATCGAATTACGAAATTTACAGTAATTGAAGTTGATCAGTGTGGCTTTATGATGTTTGGAAAATAACGCTAGAAATATAATTGGCCAAACAAGTTCCCCACTCGTGGCCAATTAAGCCACCATTACGTCATCGTTGCAACCAAATGTACAAATTTTTCATCGAGAATTCTCAAAAGGAACTTGATATTACTACTTCTTCTCTCAGGAATTTCAAGTTCAATTAATTCCTGTTTCTGACTTCGATAAATTTGACCTAGTTTCCTCGACCCTTAACAACCGCACCCTATTTTCAACAACACCTCGACCCTTTCCCCGATTGTCGTTATTATCTCGGAACTTGTCGTGCACCATCTCTCGGCCAAACCATCGAAGGGGACAGGAAACGCGGTGAAAGGCAACAGTGCACGCGGCGAAGATCAATCGACAATCGTTAAAGCCCCGAAACGGACGCTGAGATCCAAAGATATCCGTCGGGGAAAAACGCAGTTACGTCCGCCTGTCGTTGGGTTGGTCTGCTGGGGGTTGGGGGCGAAAGTATTCCCGAGCCGAAGCGGTAGAAAAGATAGACCGACGCGCGTGCATACAAAGAGAAACAGCGTTGGAGGGTGAGGATGAGCGAGAACAGAATGATAAAAGGAGAGAAAGACAGAGAGATATCTGGGGTACTGGAGGGAGGATTGGAAAGAAAAATCGGTCCGCTCGGTACGGCGCGGCAAAGGATTTATCCGCGGCCTCTCGACTAGGATTGAAATAGTAATATGTTATTGGTAAGCTCTCCTTTTACATCGGCAGCGCCAATAAACGCTGCAGACAGGTTAACGAACCGTTCAGCAAGCGTGCCGCGAGATAAAGACAGGGAGAAAAAGAGAGTCGGAGAGAGCCGTCAGAGTGGTCCGCGAGAGGAAAAGACAGACAGCCGGACGAGGCTGGCTGGGTGCAGCGGCAAACGGCGAAAGGGAGACGACGGAGGAGAAAGAGTATCAGAGAGAAAAAAAAAAAAAAATAGAAGTGACCGTGGATGAAGAGAGCTAGAGCGGGGAAGGAAGGGTAGTTGGGCTGGATGGAGATAGAGCTGGCAGATGTGTAGATTGAAAAGGGTGGGAGGGTGAAAGGTGGGAAGGACGGGAATAGAGAGAGAGGTCTGTAGAGGTGGCATCGCTAAACTGTCGACTTCAAGCTTTTAATTCGCGATCAAAGGCCTGTAACGATCCGTCGGAAACCCTTTCGCGGCGCTCTTGCCGACGTCAAAATTACTTTTAAATTCGCCGGGCCCTGCCCCCGTCCCTCTCTATAGCTGACCTCTCTTCCGTCGAGTCGATCGCCAACCACCCCGTTCACGATCCCTAACCCCCCTCGATGGCCTTCGCTGCTCGTCCACTTTCCCGCTTTTTATAGGGCGGTCTATGGCCGGATACCGAATTCGGCCCGCTAGGTAACGAGAGAAAAACGACACGAACAGGTGGTTCCGTCAAAGGTAATCGACTCCCTTTGTGGTGGATCGAATTTGGAGAATCGTTCCTCCTGTCCAGTTCTTCGAGAATTGTCTGGGTATCTCGTGACGATCGTACGAAGTAACTTCCGCTAGCTGAATTACAGTTGTAGGGATGTACGAGATGGAAATGAGTGTTGATGATGCTTAAGATCCACGAGTACAGAGTAGCGGAGTAGAGAGGCGCAAAAGGAACGAGCGTAAGGGGATAACTTCGTAAGAGATTGAATCCTTTATAGAGAGGAGGTCAAAGTTTCATTTTTGATGAGCAAAGATTGCTGAAATTTCTGTAGTAATTCCATAGTTGAAAGGACGTTCGACGAAAATATTTTTTTTGTTTGGATTAGTCAATGACTGTCGAATTTTCCAATGAAACAACAACGTGCTGGATTTGGGTAGTTTGGAGCGATATATACATAACGAGTATATTTGACGAAATCGAAGATCTTAAATCTTTTCTTATCGTGGAGCTAACGTAATATTTTATAAACTGTTCGTGTTCGATCCGTTGCATAAAATTCTTTTCACAGTATTTCGAACGTTATTCTAACTCGAGCAACGCGTCAACGACAACGATATGCCTCTTTGTTCCCCCGCAGCAACTAATCTTCTTTTCAGATATCTGGAACCTTGGCGTCATTATGGACATCCGGATATCTTAACTTCATATTGTATCGAAATTAAATATCGATCGATTTTGCAAGTTTTAATCGCATTTATAGAAGAAAGAGATTTCATAGTGCGCCAAGGATCTGTAAGGACTTTCACCGAGAGTCGAGCGCCTGGATCGAGCAAGTCCGAAAGAACGCGAACGCGAAGAGACAGACCGCCGAGAGAGTGAGAAGAGAAAGATAAGCAGGGAGAAACCGCGCGGATTGTCCCTTTCGATCGGGACGCGTGCTCTCTGTTTCTAAAAATTTACAAGCAAAATAATACACTTACTTCAAATTTTTATCGAATCGAAAAGAAAGCGAGTCAAAATAGAAAAAAAGTATAATCGAAACAGAGAGTGAGAGAGTGAGAGGGAGGGAGAGAGAGAGAGAGAGAGAGAGAGAGAGAGAGGAGAGTGTGAGAGAGAGAGAAGAAAAGGAGCCAAAAAACGAAACAGATGATCGAAATCGAGACGAGCAAAGAGTACAAGAGAATCACGAGAAGCGGTCGTTTCGCAGGGGATCCGTTGCCAGCCCCTACAGATTCTCCTGATCTTCTTTATTGTTCTAGCGCCGCGCGAATATTCACCCCGTTCCTTTCGTTTCGAATTTAGAGTGGACTTCTGCTCGCACGTCGGCACCCTCTCGTTACACGGCGACCGACTGACAGGCCGCGCGACTACTCGACGATCCGTGTGCGCAATTCCACACGTCGCCGAGGAAAGAAAAAAAGGCAAACGAGTTACCTATTTCATTCGACTGGCGATCACGCTCCCCCTCTCGCGGCTCCCCTGTTCCGCTTTCCGTCATCCTCGAAAGTCGATTCCGGACGGACTTGCGTGACAGTACGAGAATTCTTCTCCGAGAATCAGTTTTCATACTTCTATAATATCTAAAATTTCCATTATTTATGATTTTCTGTGACGCGCAGTTTGAGACTTGAAATTCATGTAATACATTTCTACCAATTATTCATTTGCTTATTTAGTTAAAGAAACGATTTAAAAGCAGATTGTTGTCTTTGGTATTGATAATTTAATTATGGAAAATTTCGTGAACGATAATCGGAGCGTTCTCGTGTTGCCACAAGCATCACTTCCGAGACGATCGATGATTTTTACCCGCGAACTGGCTCGACGCTTCCATAGTCAAGGAACGCCGGGGTAAGCGCTGCGTTCCCGTCGGAATTCGAGGGATTGAACTCGGTGCGGCGTCGACATACCCCAGGCACCCTGTGAACCCTGCACTGAAAAGAACGTGAAAACTCTGTGACCCGAGAGATGTCATGGAAAGACTTCGCGAAATCGAAATATCTCTTATATACAGAAACAGGAAAAAGAGAGAAAGAGAGAGAGAGAGAGAGAGAGAAAAAAAGAAAGCAAATCGAATTAGGAAGAAGGGCTGCTTTGGGAGCCGACCGCGGTGACCGACTTCAACCCCCCTGGCGTGGAAACGAGCACTGAGAACACAGACGACGGCTTGCGACGGGGGTGCAAACTCGTTGACAGTAGAGAGGGTTTCAATCGAAAGTAAAAGAGGCAAAAAAGAATTGAATGGGGGTTAGTAGCTCGCACCGCCCCTCACCTAAGAGACAGAGATTATAGCGTGAGAGATAGAGACCAACTCGATGCAGAGTAATAAAGAAACAGCGCAGTAGAGACCGATAGAGAGACAGATAGAGAAAGAGCGAGAGAGAGACAGAGCCGACCACCTGGTGAATGAACGACAAGAATTAACTGAAAAAAAAAATCGAATAAAATTAAAGAATGTCTATATATATTCGCTCGTGTTTTTTGTCAACAAAAAAGACATTGTTGAAATCTGAGAAAAAAAGTTGCTTTTCGTTTCTCGTCACCTCGAAAGGCCGTCGTCCGTCCCTGACCCTACCAAAGTGTGTTTTGCATTGCAGACTACCAGATGCGCAATGTTAACGTGAGATCGGTCAACTCTAAACGAAGGAAAACACCCTCCTCTTCCTGCTTGTGAGTCTCTCAGTTTCGGTGTTTCGTAACTAATTCCACCTATGATAACTACACTGTTCTCTATAAACCAGATTATATTGTTATTATATTATTATATTATATTATCTTATATATATATATATATATGACGTTGTTGTAATGGATCGAGACGTACGTTGACCTTTGACCTTGCCTTTATATATACATATATATCCATATATATATACAGACATATATTCTCTCTATACGTTACATACAACTTACATACAGACATTCTGTGTGATCACACACGATACACATTAACATATACCACCGCGTGTCTCGCATACTTCGTCAATTACGCAACTGATACGTGCGGGACCGATGGGAATTCCTGACCGAGCCGAGAGATATTCCAAAAATTCTGTGGTTTTTTTCATTGAACGGAATAGAGATCGCTTCTTCCACGAAATGATAATGCTTCGAATTTGAAAAGAATTCTATCGCGCATCAGCAGTGATTACAATAAAGGAGCTGTTGGAGGAGCCATTAATTGGAGAAACGACTCAAAATTCCCGCGAAATTGCGATCTTCGCTCTTTGGAGTCAAATCGAGGATACGTATTAATGTAGAAAATATTTTTTGCAGAAAAAATCTAGTTTCAAAAGAAAAATCGAACGTTCAGCTATCTCGATTTCATCGTCTACTCTTGCGAATGAGGAGAAGGGATCTAATCAATGAAAAACGACCCTCTTTTTGATATTTCCTGCTCGCCAGCCAAGTTGCCAGCGGAACTCTGCGCGGACCGGAAGCAACGCGACACCGCTCTCGCCTTTTTCTCTTTTCGTTCAGGTCCGACCTGCCTCAATATTGATTTTCGATTCGAACGACCCGACGGATCGATCGATCGATTCCCCGCGGTTTTTTATCAGTTATTTTCGTTTTGCCACCGCGAACGCTCATAACAGGCTTCTTCTTCTTTTTCTGTTCACAAGCCCTCGGTCCCAACCCTTGCGCATTCTTTCTTTCTTGTTTCATTTCCACGATGACCCATGCAGTCGCCATGATTTTGCATCGCCTTCGAATCGTAATGGCGGCCCGTGCAGCTCTCGCGATTCTTTCCTACCTCTAAAATAACGATTTCGTCTTGTTAATTAAATACTATATCAATCCATGGAAGGAGAACAACTCTACAGAGTATACAAGCTTATTAGGAAAGCGACTTAAGTTAGATAATTTTCGCAAGTACATCAAGCTCGTCCTTTTTGAAGAGCAGTAATCTTCGATTACGAATTTGTGGTTAAATGAATCGATCGAATGTGCAAGTTTCAATAAATAAAAAAAAATTGATTTCCTAACCTAATGAATCCTTCATTCGCGAGATCTGCACGAAACAATACTTCAACTTCTCGTCGTGCGAAAATTTCACCAGAGAAGTAATTACATTCTGAGAAATATAAATTAAAAATATAAAAGAGACCGTGGAAGTTTAACAAATTGGGTCTCTTGCCCGTTTTATTCTTCGATCCACTCGAGCAAAAAAAATGAAAAAAGTTGAAAATTCACCAGCGCGGTTCGTCGTCGTAGATATTTCCGAAATTATTTGGATTGTCATTGGTTGCTTTCGTGTTTTTCTTTCATCGTCGATTTCGCGGTTTCTTGAAGGAAGTTCGGTATCATTTTCCGAGGGAGGATTGCGAGCGCCGAGCGATCACGCAGACGTACGCTGCGTGGTTCGCTCGAGCAAAGTTTCGTCTCACTCCTGATGATTGATCCTCATGATCGATCCACTTCCTTGACGACTAGGTTCTCGCTACTCGGTCGCGTCAGAAGCTACGGATGTCCTGCGATTGCAGGCCTCGATCAAAGGATGTCTTGGCTCTGGCGCGTCGCGACGCCTGTTCCTCGTCGTCGGAATCAATTTATCGCGTGAAATCGACGTTGACTAGCCGCTTTTCTGTTTTGAATTTTTATAGTTATATTTCGATGTTTCAAAGACGGAAGATCGAGCGATTATTTTTGTTATAATCCATTTTGTGATAATGGATATTTTGGAAATCTCTTTTGTAAAATGGCAAGGATTTTTGATAGAATCGATTTTTTGAAGATTAAACAGTATCGAACATCGAAGCTTTCTTCTAGATCAGACTTGTTTCTTTGTCAAAACATTTTTTCCCCTCTGAAGTGCGCGAAAAATTGGAGGGATAAGGACTCTCTTTTCTAGCTAGAAATTGAAATAAACCGAAACAGTTTTTTTTCTTTTTTGATAATTTTCCTATTTACATGAAAATGGCGGAAATATCCAACGGAAACCGCGCTGTCGCGGAACCAATCTTCGAAGCGTAAAATCCCTCTCAGAGGTTTCGACCGCATCCGTTTACATCCGTTTGCATCAACTTTCGTTTCCCTCGTTTTGCCGCCAAAATAGCAGAGCACCGTTATAAACAAACGCGTCCAGACACTTTCGTACACGTCCAAATACACCGATGTATCACGATCGAGTGAGAAGAAACTCACAACGACACAGTGCAGAGAACAGTAAACAGAACAGTACGATTCCATGCACGTTCGCTATACCTGTATGAACCGTAATATTATTTATAATCCGTACACGTGACTATGTATACTCACACATATCTGTACACATATGAGACGCACACACTCGCAGATACACGTGTCTGTACACCGTATTTTTGCTGCTGCTTCTTTGAACGTAAGCTTTAGATTGGAAAGAGAACAGCGACCAGTCAAACACGAACAAAAGACATCCACTTGTACTCACGTATATCTAGTACAGGCATACATACATGTACATGTACAAACACAAGACACGATCAAACAGATTGGGTAAAAAAGAGAAAGAAAATCACACGACGACCAATCACCATTCTCACGTATGTATATTTTTCGAGAGCAAAGAGAAAACAAGAAAGTACAAAGCCTGACAAGTGACACGTACGGAGGCATTTTATTGAGAAGCCGCTCGAGAGTCGCGGTTGTCGAGGTGATAATACCGAAAGAGACAAGAGAAAAAGAAATAAATGGGGGAAAAGCGAAAGAATATACCGAGAGAACGCGACGGACAGAGGAAACGAGAGAGAGAGAGAGAGAGAGAGAGAGAGTGAGAGATAGAGAGAGAGAGAGAGAAAGGTGATAAATTGAAAGGAAGAGATAGATGGAGAGTAAGACAGAGGGAAGAAGAAATGTTAATAGGCGTAAAAGAGAACGTACGAACGAAGGGAGGGAGAAACGAGTACGAAGGCGGGAAAAACCCGACGACGAGCCCTCAACTACTCGAAATCGCGCGAACCAGCTACAGGAAAGTTGCTCGAGGAGGATCCGAGATTCAGGGGTTGATTTCGCAACGATTGATTTCATTACTTGCTTTTGAACTTTCTCATCGATTCTACACGCGTGTATTTATCTTGAAATTTAACCCTCTATAATTAGAATTTTGTTCCTTTATGTGGAAGAAAGGTTACATATTCGTTGCAATTTTTCACTTTGCTGTGAAATTAAAAAAATGATGATTTTTACAAAGAGATTGTTTGTTTTTGAGACAGATTCAAAGTGACGAGCACATAAACGGGTAAAGTTCTTAGACGAAATTCGATCTAATTTAATTTTTAATTATTTATATTTAGATATTTACTCGCTATATTTATAGTGCTTCAAGGTACAAGAACAACAAAGAGAATAAAATGTAGAAAATATAGAGGGCGTATTTTTGTAATTTTAAAGCCAAGCATAACATTATAGAGGGTTAACTTTTCCCGCGAAGTTGCTAACTAGTGTTCCATAAAGACTAGTCTTTTTCGTTGTTAACTTTGAGACACGTTAACGTTCTGCATTTCTCATATTTTTTTATAGCATTTCACTTTTCTAGTTTGCTTTTTAACACTATTAAAGACGTGATTATCCTAGTCTTAGGATAGGCTCGGATATCGTGGTCCTATAGATATTTGTAATCGTGATAGAGAAGAAAATTCGTTTGTACGTAAGTCCGAGCGAAGTAAATGGCGAGAGGCCGATACGGTCGCCACGATCGATCGATCTCGCAGTGTTAAAATGCCCCGACCTTGACCCCATTGCGATCAAAATGGAGGACAACCCCGGTCTCTGATTCTCTCCTCGAGCCGTTTCCTGTTTTACGCGATTCCCGTGCTGCGCCGCGCTTGAACCTTCTCTCTCGAACGCACCAGGAGATCCTGATGTATCGATCGGTGACCACGCAGTTACACGATTTAATCGAGGCTACTTGAATTCTAAATTCACTGCCAGAAATTTATTCCAAACTTCTACAAGGATGGTTGCTTAAATACTTTCGCGAATCGCTGTGGATATAGTATAATAAATCTGTCTCGTAGACCACGCAGCAAATTTGTAAATTACGATTAACTTGTCTCTCCCCCTTTTCTAAAGCATATTATATCACATATTATCATTATGAAGAAAAAGTCCTCTCCGAAAGGCTTGACGTAATAGTTCTTAACCAGAAACAAGATTGACATTCCAAAAAATGACTGCATCGTTTTTGATTTTAACCAATTTTGAATATTGGTAATCGTATTCGTCCGATTTTCAAGAATTGCCCAGTGGGGCAATATAAGCAGAATCGTATAAAGTAATGCTTGAAACGTGTTCGATTCGCTAGGAATCTCGATCGATATTCGAATTAAGTAACACGACGAGGCACGCGCGTGAGTCGTCGATAAGCTTCGTGGATAACGGTTCGAGAGGCTGGTGCACGAGGAATCGCGGAAACGGGCTAGATCGACGAGGCCTCGTCTATTCTAATTGGCTTCGAATATTACCTCGAAGTCGAGGGACGAACGATCGACCACCACGAACCAGCTAACGCGACTCTCACACGCGAAAAAGTACATGCTACGCCAATGACCCAGAAACCGGCTACAACATATCACTAATATAGGCGGGCCTACATCTACTGCACGTTTCAAAAGATTTCTTTCTTTCTGCTTTTTTGAGAATTCCGTGAATTGCTTTCCGTTTGTTCTGTACAGGGTAATACTAAACTGTGCTGAATACAGATTATATTATTAAAATTCCGACAGAATTGTATTTATATAATTTTATTAGAATATTTGGTTTCTTTATAAATTAAAAAAAAAAAATAATAGAGGAACTATAGCTTCGTAAAAGTGTTCGAAATGAATTCTTTTGTTTCTGAACACAAACAGATAATTAGGAATCAACCTATAGAAACTTCTCAACCCTTCTTAGAAAGATGAATCAGTCCTTCGAAGAAATCAAACGGATTAGCCTATATCGGCTTAGGTTTGAAAACAGCATGCGTGTGGAAAGTTTTAAGGGAATACAACTTATTTAGAATGCGTCTGACCATAGACGGTCCACTACCACTGAAACATTTCATCTTTCCTTATTCAAATATCGATCCGTTCCTTTCCTTTAAAAAAGAAAAAATGTTCAGTTTATCATTATATTGAAATCATAATTTATTGATTTGATGAACGATATGATCATTTATTCATCTTATTACGAAGGATTGAAAAGTTATTGTAGAGTGAAATGGACAGAAAGTCGACGAAACGAGGCACGAAAGTCAGAGAAAGAAGGAGAAAAAGGGGAATCGATCGACGAAATGTCGCGTTCTGGCGTGCCGTTCGTTGTACTTAGATCGGGGTACCGAAATCACCAGCCAAGTAGCCACACTCTAAATTCGAAACCAGCTGCCAATCGGCTAATAAAATTACACCCGACAAATTGGACAGCCGGATTAACCGGATTTAAGCGCGGAGGCCTCGGTGCAGACGTCGGTATCAGGACTCTAAAACGCATTCGATTTATCCCGAAATTACTTCTCGCGAATCGAACCTTCCTAATTAACATTCTGCGTCGTGAAAATGTCGAATTTTGTGCTTATACACGAATATGTTATTGCATTATAGTAACTCTAATTATTCAATAATTACGAGTGCGAAATAATTGCTTGAAAGTATAAAGATAAAATGATATTTTCGCATAACTAGATATTATCGTGAAAAGAAAATTACGTACTACAAGAAGAATTCGAATAAATTTCACAAAGCTGTGAGAATTGTCAAAAATTGAAAAGTAATATTTCCAAATTGTGAGAAGGCATTCGGAAATAAAAGAGAAAAAGGTTGCAATATCGGGCAACCTCGAATAAACCGAGTTCCGAGCAACAATGAGTCCTTCGAAAGAGTGGTGTTCGGAACAAAATTATTTTCGAATTCTCGCGAGTCACGAAAGCGGTCGGCGGAGGGGTACGGGGATGTTTCGTTATACAAGAGAGTACTGGCCCTTTCGCAATCTCTTGCCACGGTTTCGGCAAATTTAAGCCGACGTATTGTGCTCCGACCTCGCTGGTGACACGAGTCATCCTCTCGACTGGCACTTCAGTGTACGAGCCATCCTTTTCAAAGCTACGTAGGCAAGGGGTTGGATTTTTTTAACACTGCTATCTTCCATTCTGCAACGAGACCTTACAGCCTACGTCTTTTGGCATTGCCTGCCTTCTGGATTTTCCTTCTTTTCAACGCGATAAGAATCCTAGTTGAAATTTTAATTCCATCGTCATTGATACTCCGAGCGACGATGCTTTGAACCTTCCTCTGAATACAAAATTCAATTATATCGCGAAAATATGAAATTAATAGAAAAATTGTTCGCGAACGAATTATACGGAAATTTTCCTTAAATTTCCTCTTTTTCATTTTTCTTGGAATTATTGAATTTATAATTCCATTGAAATTAATTCGATCGCGTTTCGGAGAGAAAATGTGGAAGAGAAATAACACGATAAAAATACTACGGAGTTTCAGTTAGGAAGAGTGAATTGATTAACATAGAGGTTACCTTTTTGTCGATTATTTTTTCTTTTTTCTTCTAACGAAAGCGGTAGGCTCGATCGTTGTTTTAACGCAGAATGGAGGATGCGAGAACTCGATAGTTGATCGCGTTTCGAACAGTCGTATTCTACGAGGCCGGCGACGTCGCGAACCGTCGATGATTCTCCTTTGACCCTTTTTTTCTCTCCCCTTCCACGCGGCATGCTCGCTTCGCTGTGAATTTTTCGCTACCCGCGTCTTCGTAAGTGGAGCGAGGATTGTCACGATCAAACATTCGAACAAAGTGGTGGTCGCTTCGATTTTCGAGACAAAATTTATGGAAATTAAGTATTATCGAGAGGGTTGGTAGATAATTGGGTGTTTCCGTTGGGAATAGAGCGTGCTTTTATGAAAAAAATTATCGAATTTGCTAGTGATTCCAAATCTTCTTAATGGCTCCTTTTTCTCATAAAATCACTTCCCCCCTTTTACTTAAAGCTATTGATTATAAAAGTTTGATCAATTCATTGCATTCTGTCTAGAACTACGTTCTGTGTACTATATCTTGCCGAGAAATTTTAGAACATTAATAAGTAAAACACGAAAAGTTTAAAGCTTTACCTTTACCAAGCATCCAGCTTGATCCAGAATATACAAACAATAGCTGCTGTGGATCACTGCTTACCCGTGCAAAGGGTCATTGCAGGAAGATGTTCGCGTGAGAAAAAGGAGCTAAAACTTTCAATCTCACCGAACGCATTGGCGAAAGAACTCAGGATAGAGAGACAAAATAGAAATGAACACCACAGAGACACCCTTTTTGTCTATGCTTTTGATCACGAGCCGAAATAAGAAATCGACAAATAAAGAAGCATTGTGCATAGAAGAGCTCATGAAATTCGAAACAATATCGAGATCCTCCTGATGATAATATGAGAACGAAAGACGAATAAAGCGAAAAAAAAAAGAACGAACGAGAGGAAGCATTTAGAGAACGAGAGAGTTTAAAGCAAAAAGAGGGGGGATGATACATACACGGTGTGCCGGCAAATCGTTGAGAGGAAGATAGAAACAGAGAAAGAGAAATAGAAAAACAGAAAAGAGAGAAAGAGAGAAATTTCTCAATAAAACGCCACCGAGCTATCTCAAGTCTCTATATATACATATATATATGTACAGTAGCATTATTGCATGGCCAACATATATATATATTCTATATGATATAATTATTATTATTTTTATTATTATTATTATTATTACTATTATTATTATTATTATTAATATTATTATCATC
The DNA here is from genome assembly GCF_011952255.1 of Bombus vosnesenskii. NCBI lineage: Eukaryota > Metazoa > Arthropoda > Insecta > Hymenoptera > Apidae > Bombus > Bombus vosnesenskii. Next base: position 248,983 of record NW_022884341.1, read on the forward strand.
ATCATCACCATCATCATCGTCATTATTATTATTATTGCTCTTAATTATTATTCATTATTATTATTCACTATTGTAAAACACGAAACTATGTTGACAAAACGAATTTCCCTTCCGTTCTGCGTCTTCGAGTCTGTTCTCCGGCGCCCCAAAAACCGTTTCCGGGAACATCTCACGCGGACGTTCCTGAACGTAACCGGGGCGCCGTTCGGAGCGTAAAACTTTGAGGAACAGGGTAGTAGTCGAGAATGGTGCGAGATTATCTGAAGACGGTGCTGGGCGGAAAACATGAAAAATGGGTACATATTGAATAAACGGGAGGTAATTTCCTTTCCTCTCGAATGTCGAGCTCGTCACTGTAACTTTGTCGACATCTTACAAATTGATTTCTCCAATTCGGATAATTCGGATCAGATCCCCAGCATCGAACGAATGGAAAGAACAGAAACAATCTCGCCACGTGGGTCATACATAGGGTGTCCCCGAATTCTCTCATGCTTCTCACCCTCGAGACCAATAATGACAACAAAAAAAAAAAAAAAAAAGAAAGAAAAAATTCAAATCGAAGAAAGAGGAAAAATTGAGATAAAATTAAGGAACGTGAATAAGCGAAAAAACGAAAGGAAAGAGCCACGAAACCGGTGTCGATATCGCCCGCGGATCAGATCGTCGCGCGAATCGTCGACGATCGGCGTGAAAGAGAGGGGACGAGAAGAGAACGGAACGAAAGGAAGGAAAGGACACCCTAGTAAAACACGGCGATCCTTTCGTACAAATTCGACGACGACAGACGAAAGTTTGCTTGCTTGCTTGCTTGCTCAATTCCCAGGCATGGAAACGGGGACGATAATGATATATATATATATATATATATATATATACACATTATATCTGTCGTATATGTATATGTATATACATACTCAAAAACATTAATACGCCCCCGTTTCCGGTGCCCCTCTCTGTCTCTCGCGTCTTTGTCCTTAGAATACGACACGAAGACGTACACGGGGAAAGAAATGAATGATGTTTAGACGATCTGTTGTTACGGAAGCCGGTGAAACTTTTACGTATCATCGATCGATCGAGTTTATCTAAATATTTTATATTTACCTATATATCCATTTATAATAAGCTAGATTGAATTTTTTGTCAAAAATGCGGAATAGCCGTTATTTAACCCCTTTGGGGAATTTAACTAATGACAAGAAAAACATAAAATTAACTTTTATTGTCCTATTGTATTTATGCACAAGATATGCCTATGGTATTTTTTAGATATTTTAATATCCTTCAAGAGGTTAATTCAGACTTTTGAAAGATTACCGAATACCGAGATTATCAGGATCTCTCATTTCTAAATTTTTTATACAAAATCCACCTTAAAGAGATCTAGCAAAACGAATACAAAATCCGTTCGTTTGGTTTTTCTCGGAAAGCCATGGGGCCGATATCGATCGACGTCGCGAAAAAGTTTTCGCCAGCTTCCGGGCCTCGAATGCTGTCTTACATTGAACGTGAGCATTTTGTTGCGAGTCGACCATCCCCCGCCAGATAAATCCCAGTTTCTCTTAGAAATCCACCGTAATGCAGAGAGTGCCCTTTATCATTAGCTGTTAATTTGAGGTCCTTTGCGCAGGTAGTGTTTGCCCCCCTCGCCCTTATTCAACCAGATACCATGTATTGTTAGTCGATACCCTGTAAGACAAAGCATGAATGTTCAAGCCCGTTGGAAAAAAGAAGTCGCACATTTACAGGCCGTCAGCCACATGTCGACGCTGACACTCGACGCGTTCGCCGACCTGTCTTCGCGTTTCAATCTTCGACGATCATTTCCATGCTTATTCTTTAGCCTTTTTATTTTATTTTGTATAGTTAGAAATAAAATGTTGCAGTTTAAGTATTTCGAACACACTAAGGTTCGAAAGAAAATATTGCAATTTATGTATTTTATCGAATAGATGATTTAAGAAAGTTCGTGGACATTTGCCATATTTAATTCGTAATTCTTTTGGATAAAAACGCGTCGAGGGTTAGTGGACAAGAAACAACAGGGGTACACGATACAACGATTCGAAATGATCGTCTCGCTAGGCGTGGCGACTGATCGGAAATTCGATCGATTTCCGGATGCTTTCGATCGTCTCGAACGAAATTTCAGGGAACTAAAATATGTTACAAATTGGTTATTTTTGACGAATCAGAACGAGTTTAAATCGATCGCGATTGAATCTTGGACCATTGAGAGAATACGGAGTCTATGTCATTTATTAAGGGAACTTTGTTTCACGTTTCGAGAAACCATACATATAACGTTGTTGCATCAAAAATATCGCAACTTAAATTTCAGTTCAATTTTGTTTCGAAAGGGAAAGTAGGGGCAGTTTTAGTAAACGCTAGACTAACTAGCTTCCTCGAAATGGAATCGTAACTCCGCCATTTCGACAGTTTCCCGTCGAACAGATCGATAAGGAGCTTCGGACAACCAGTCGGTTATGCCGCATTTGGTTTCGCAATTAAACGTGTAACGAGAAAATCGCTAATTATTATACGTCGAATAATACGATTAGGGTACAGAAAAAATTAGGAAAACAAACTGATTAAATCGATTCATCTCGTCCATCAGTCCAAGAAACTTCGGGAAGCTTCCGTGTATTTCAGAGAGGTCTGAGTAGTTCTGTGCTCCCTTCCTTGAAACTTGCATGTCGAACCTCGGTAAATTTATCGAATATTGCTACAAATTGGTGGAATTCGGTATGGAGATTAACAGAGTCGAGTGAAAAACAAATTAGATTCTATTTCGATGCTGGCGCAGCTCGGTTTGAAGAAATTCAAAGAAATTCGATTTTGTAAGTGGAAAGCAGGTGTGCTAGTATATCATAGACAGTTTGCGAACTTGTCACCGTTGACGTCTACTAGGAAGACTCGACATGATACGTTACGATAATCCAAGTTAATGTATTTGGCGCTGTATATTAAGAAACAAAGAGCGATCGCTGATTTTTCACTTCAAGAAACATTTGTAGATCGTTCTTCGATATTCGCTATATTTCTAATAACTAGGATGGTTCGTAGATACTGCTTGAGATAGTAAGGAATAAAAATTAGATCAGACAAAGGTGAAATTTGATTAAATTGGCGTGGATCGAAGACAGATGGCAAGTGAATCGCACCAGAAATATTCGTGAATGGGTTCTTCCGACTCGCCCATGATTATAGTAATCAGGGACGTCAGTCTACAAATACTACTTGAGTTAATGAAAAAAGACATTACGACAGAACGAGTAGACACGAGTGGACAAAAGTAGAATCCGACGAAATTGAGTTTGGATCGATGAAAGATAAAGGCGATTTTTCATTTTACAAAATGCTCATTATCGCTCCTTTGGTCTTTCTTACGATTCTGGCGACCATATGTGATTTATCAACATTGTTTGGACTACCGAAAGAAAAGTACTGAATTACACGCGAATGGACAAAAGTGAACTTTCTCAAAGTTACATGTGGATCTATAAAAGATGGCTAGCGACGATCAAGAGACAAGTGGAAAGAGTCCATGAAAATTAACCATCGCTGGAAGCTGGTCATTAATTGAGAACGAGAACAATGTTGGTGGACAGAGAACTCTCTTATCGCAGAGGGGGAACTTTGGAAGAAACTGTACGTGCTGGTGTAAGAAGAGAGGGAAGGTGGTGAGTTGCTCTGGGGGTGGCGCAGAACACCACGAATATCGGCGAGTTCAAGCAATAAGCGATAAAATCGAATTGCCCTCATAAATCTGCGTGCGAAGCGAGAAAATCCAAGGAAGGAAACCGGTGTGGGTGTTCTGACTCCATTGGAATGCGAGCCTATCAGGCAAAAACGGGAGAGGCCCGCTACGGAGACCAAGTTCTCTTGCACGAAGTCGCCCTTCTACAGGGTGTGTGTAAAAATACGAATAATAGGAACAAATGAAGATACATGAAGAAGGTGAAAAAATTGGAAGGTAAAACGAGTATCGTAGCAGGTGGAGGAAAGGAGAAACTAAAAATTACGGTCAAAATGTGAGAGATATGTGTATTAAAAGCATTAAATAGTGGATTACAAGGTTAATTATGAAAAAAAAGGGAAACAGAAAAAATATTAAATAGAATGCAGAAAAACCACCTTTGTAAACGGAAAAAAAGTGCGGAGAAAAGATGAAAAAATAGATACAAAGAATAAAATAAAAAGGGGATACAGAGCATAAAAAGTAGATGAAATTGTAAACAATGAAAAGAGTTGGAAAAAAAGAAGGGAGTAAAGGAAAATGGTAAAAGGAATAAATAGGGGCGATATAAAAAGAGCCAATGAGAAAATCCATAGGGAAAAGCAATACGATTAACCAGGAGTATTGTAACGAATGTAAATTCTCCGATTCCTCCTGGAAAAGCCCTTGGTGGTACTCTCTTTCAAGTTTTCATGCAACCCTCCGAGCGTTAGTGCTCGTTCAAGCGGTAACTGCATTAAAAATAGAGGGGACGAAGCGTCCGGTGTTCAATCGCGTTAGACAAACTTCAAAATCAAGATAATACGTGCAATTGCGGCGGATGGATTAACGGAAATGAAGCGGAATTCAATTTCCGGCTTGCTTGGAAATTTCCCTAAAAATGGCAAGATCCAGTTTCGCTGTATCGGCGACGCCATAAAATATAAAACATTACCTCGAAACGAGCTTAAATCCAGCGCAAACTACCTGTGACCCAACAAATTTCTGTTCGTATGAGAAATAAGTTAACTTTGTCCGCGAAGAAGAAGTAGGAGATTAAGAAAGAGCTCATTTTCCATATTCCGATGAGATACGTCTTTTACCTTAAGTCCATTGGAAACTAAGTTCACCGCTTGTACTTGACAATGATATTCGAAGAAATTAAAGAGAAAGGATTCAAGAAAGTGTTGGAGACAAAGAACCAGTCGACGAATCCCCATTGTGGAAGTGGTCTCGGCGACACACCCGGTGTATCGATGGAATGGGGTGGAAGAAAGGTCGGAGACCAGAGACAGAGAGTATCGGGATCACGTGGGCCATGTAAATGCGCGGCCGCCTTCTCTGCGTGTATTATTTTATTATATAGCAGAAGCTATTGGTGCCACGTGACGCCAGCGGGCTCCTCGCTCGAAACGCAATCATTCTTGAGTTATTCGGGAAAGGGGGTGGCGGCTGCGATGGAATACGGGCCGGCCCGTCTCCACCTATATGAAGAAGACGTCTACGTGCCTTGCTCGTGTCTCTGACAAACTTCCTTTTGATTGGTCCTGGCCATCGGTTACGAGCAGATCGTACGTGAATTCGATTCCGACTCGCGGTCGCTTTAATGGAGATCCGTGCTTTATGATCTCTCGTAGTCTTACTCCATTTTGGGGTGTGCTGAGTCTGTGATTCGGCAATCGAGTAGACTTCATTCTCCTCCCACGTGATTTCACTCTGCAGTTTCCGATGATGTTTGAAAATCTAGTACTCTCGAATTTCGGAAAAAGTAACAATATCGTATCCGCTTTCTTTCACGAAGAAATTCACGCTTGGAAATTTATTTCTATCCTCACGATCGTTTGCCTCCCCTTTAAAAATTCACGATGCCCGACTAAATGTTCCATTATCCGGTTGTTATCCGGCGCGGCACAGAGCGGCCACGGGGTCGGTTCGAACATCTCAATACACGCTAGATCGGCCAGGCGAGCCGATCAAATTTTTCCGCGCGACCTGATCCTCTTCGGGACGCTCGTCAAAGTGGCTGGCCGGCTTTTCACTCGGCGCACAAAGTGTCAGCCATGGATTATTTTCCGAAAAGTTCGCGGCACCCGACCACGTCAGAGATTTTCTGCACTTTAGAAGAGGGAGATGGAAAAAGAGCAGTATGATAGAGAATATGAAAGAGAAAGACAGAGAGGGAAAGGGAGAGAGGGAGAGAGAGAGAGAGAGAGCGAGAAAGAGCTCTCGTTAATGCTTTATCGCGCCGTGCGCCCGACTGGATTTGGCCCACTTAGCCGTTTCTGGAATCCTTCGATCGATCCGCTCGTGACATCCGGTTCTTGCTTGCATCCATTTCGAGTTCTGCTCTCGCAACGATGGATACAAACCTGACAACGCGATCGTTCTTCCGCCTGACAATTTTAACATACCCTCCCTGCCCCCATGGCCTGACTGAACCCCTCGTCCGAACCTGACTGTCATCGGTTTGTCCTTTCCCATTGATATTACCATTCGTGGTAAGAATAGATTTTTAGTACCCAGAGGACAGAAACGAGAGTTCGTATATTTCCACTTCACGTTACATCGTCGATTTTCTATTAGTTCTATTAGTTCTGTTAGTTTTATCAGTCGATGGAAGATATAGATTTACGAAGAAGGCGTCGAGTTTATCATGCCATCTCTATCAATTTTATATTTCGATTTTTTTTACATCGAGGCAAGATCGATTTACAAAACTTCGACTTACAGAGCCGTTAACTCCATTTCTTTACTCGCGGCGAAACTTCTTATCCTCCCTATTGATGATCCACCTAACCAATCATCCTGATACTCTCCCGGAACTCGATTTATCCTCCCGAAGAATTCCAATTACCTTTCGAAAAAGAACAAACTCCCTATCCCCTATGTCAGATGTAGAGAGGCAAGAAAGGGGTGACAGGGTGAAAAATCAAACGGGGCCGGCAGGTAGCCGTGTCCGCGAGTCGATTGTCGCGACGATCATGACTTTTCCCTGCTACTACCGTGGTAATAACGAACGCGTCAATTTTTCGTCTCTGTCCGGCTGTCCATCCTTGCGAACAATCCCCCGCACTCCCCAGTCAGTTTTTCCTGTTCCTGGTGGCATTTTTTTCGCCAGTCTCCTTTCACTCGTTATCGGGTGGTTGCTAATGGCACATGATTGCCTTTCCACCCTCGTCTACAATGTTTTCGCCATCCTCTCGTACACCAGTCGCTGCCACTTCATTTTCGCGGATCGTTCATGGCACGGAAGGCTCTTCCACGAAGAAATTTCAATCGGGAAAACCACGTTCAACCGCGATCTTTCAATTCGAGAGGTTGGATTTTAAGATAGTTCCTTCGGATGGCAGATTAATCGGAACCGAAGGCTACTGCCCATAGATCGATGTTATTCGTTGAGTTTTTTAGTTGGACAGAGTGAAGCGGACGTATTAAATGTTTTTCGGGGCGGGCTTGTCATTGGCAGGTTTAGCGATCGAGAAATCGACGCGATCGAGAGTATTCTATCCAACGAATCAGCTCTTCGACCAATTTTTCGTTTTGTTTTGGCTATTAGGATGTTCCTTTGGAAAGGTATCCGTTTTTAATCCGCTGACATGCGCAGTTGCCCGTCAGACGAGGTAAGGCATTGTGCCTGTTTCTTATTAATTTAAGCGTTTTATCGATTGCCATTCTTCCTAAACTTTTGCATTTTGCAAATAATGAAACCCTGAACGAGAACCGGAGACTTGGAAAAATTGCTGCAATTTAACGTGAACAACATTTAATGTGAAAAAGTTAATACGTCAACGGGCTAATAAATGATCTTGCATGATCGACACTTGGACTAACGATAGATAGAATATCCTTGCTAATTTCGAAGAAAAATGTACGATACCCGTTTATTATCCAGATTAGGAGAAAGATCTATAATCGCAGGCATCGAGTATAATTCGCAAAAATCGCCAGTTGACCCTTGATTTTACGAGCGCAACGGTTCAAGACGCTAATTTGCAGGGGCTTGCGTTCGATTCCATTCGGGATAGACGAGATTTTTTTCGGTCGTCCAACCGATTTGCTTCTACCTGCCGAAAAGGTGGCCCATTATCGGGAAATTTCAACGATTTCCAAGTTTCCAGGTATAGATCGAAGCTGGACAAAGAGAAAATTGACGAGTTATTTAATCTAATATCGGCTGCTCGATCGGAATTCGTACGCGGGAAAACCATGTACGCGTGTAAACGTTATTTTTCCCATTCTGTTCCTTCTTCCCTCTTCGTTCCCTATCTCCCTTTATTTTTCTTTCCCTCTTTCTCTCTCTCTGTCTCTCGCACTCTTTTTTCCTTTCTCGTCCCCTATTCTCGTTCGCAATTATGCGCCATAACGTTGCGAGCGTCACAAAGAGCCGGCAGTGATTACGCGACAATTTCGAGCTAATATCGCGATCGTTATTATTTCAGAGAACCTGTCGATCGAGAGACTGTGCGTTAAAATCGCTCTAAGCCGCGGCTCGATCGTTTTACAAGAGGGACGAAACTCGCGATGGGAAAGCGTTTTCATGCGAACCGATTTACAGTAGCCTTAATTCACCATTTATGCATTCGACTCGTCATATATCTATCTATTCGAACGTATTTATGATATTCGTAGGTTTCCAACGACGACGAACAAATTTAGGTACTGCTTCGAATCATTGGATTCTTGAAACGTGAATGATTTCCTGCTTTTATGAATTAGTACGGAAATTGGGAAACTGGCAAATTCTCTGCTTAGAAAATTGCCAAGTCGAACGATCTCTAATTAGATAATCCGGAAATCGGTTGCTTTCTAATTAATAAGTCTCGCTCATCTGTAAAACTATTAATTGATCGATTAATTACAAAAGACGGATGATCGAGAAATTTATTAACTCGCCGATTTCTTAATCGAAATACCGTGAATACGAACACATTTAACAGAACGCGCGCGGTGTTCCAAAACTCTTCTGCAGTCTTTTGGGCTCTCGGATCTAAATCCGCGGAAGAGTCGGTGCAAATTTTGCCGGGTCTAAATCAGCTCTCTCTCGTTGGTTGGACGCGAGCCAACGAGAAAAAAGAAAAAAAAAAGAACGGAACAAAAAAAGGGAGGGAAAAAGGAGAAGAACGAGGAAAACGTGTGCTCGACGAGACATAATACCACTCAGATTCGAAACAAGGCATACATATCACTCACTCGAGACACGAAACGAACTACACGGACACTGAAAACTCGCTTTTCCAAGGAAAATGCATCTCTCTTGACACTCTTGCATCGTCTCACATGTACACACAAAATTATATATATATATATACATATACAGTATATTTATATGTATATATATAGATTATATGTGTCCGCCCCCTCGCCCTTGTGCCCTTTTGGAACCCTTTAGTGAGATGTTTATCAGCTGTAGTACTATCAGTTTGAGATATTCGTGTTATGCAAGCGAATTCCTAAACCCCTTTTTTTCTCTCCACTGACTTGTTGTACGTGTTTCTACTTCTATGCCCTTGACAATCTTTTCTCAATGTTAATGTAATATATATATATACAACATTCCGTAATGTATTTATGTATACATATAACAAGTCGAGATTACTTTTTTTGTTTGGCTGCGAGAACGTACTTTGCAAAAAGAGTAATTTTGCTCGTGAACGGCAAGCTAGCGTTCCAAATAAAAGATATGAATAATGATTGCTAAAAAAAGATTATACGTAAAGAATAAGTATTATAGAAACAAGAAGATATATGTATGTAAGAAACACACATAACAGAGATAAAACAGAACAGGAATGAAACATTATACACACTTGACAACGACATTTATAATCGACGACCCGGTAGTAAAAAAAAACAAACAAAAAGACAAAAAAAAAAAAAAAAGAAATAAAAAGTCGGGTCGTCAAACTAAACGAGTTCACCATTGATTCACATTCGTCTCTTTTTTCTGCTTTCAGCTGCACAGATTCCACAACGCGCAGGTAAGTACGATCAAATTACGTTGAAAATCGTTTCCCTTCCGTTTCTTCCATCGTCTTAATTGTGCCGATCGTCAATTAGACGCACGTCACTGTGCGCTCGCGAACCGTGTCTACTTGCAGGGAAGAAAAAATCTTCTTACTCGTGTCCATCCTTTTTCTTCTTTCATTTCTTCCGTTCCTTCTTCCTCTTTCAATACTAGTTCGCCTTAAAAGAGAAAATCTTGAGGTGTTTCATAATGGTTACGTATGGAAAGGGGATAGCTGGAACTGGGGACACAATCGATTCGCCGCCTTCTCCATCTCATTCGCGCGGCTTTCTTTTCATCCACTAATTACCAATTAGTTCGTGTGTTTTCGCGGTAATGTAACTGTGCCACTATACTTCTCTGATAGTGTCTTTGTGGAAACTTTGATTTTATATCCGTTCGCGTTTTATTTTCATCACGTTCATTGAATTTTTCCATCTTAATTTCCATCTTAACTAATAACATTGAGTTTTTACAAAAATTAATATTATTTCGAAGGCGAATAGATCTTCAAAATGAATTTCAAGTTAATTCGTTTTATCGTTCGTTTTATTTTATTTTTCATTATCATTGTTCTCTTACACGGGTAAAATCGGTTAGCAATTTTTTGTAATGATCCTTCAAGGGATAGATCGACTAAAGGATCGTTTGAATTTTAGCATGCAAGAGGAAAGACGAGATGGCGAACCAGGGAGAACAGCCCGCCCCCAAGAAACCGCGCCTGGTTTTCACAGACCTTCAGCGCCGTACTCTACAGGCTATTTTTAAAGTAAGTCTTGTATAACTTAACTTGCGTTTTGATCGATACCTCCACCCCGTTCTCGATTGTCCCAGGCGAATGGATGCTCAAAGACACTATGGCGAATTCAGTGCTTGTTCCTAAGAGCGTCCTTTGCCCTTCTATTATCTAGTTCTTTTTATTATTTCACCTTTCCATTTCTAATTTATCTATTAGAGTAATAATATATTAGGTAACTATTAGATTACCTAAGCTAATACTAGGTATATCCAAATATTTTCTTATCCTATAACAGTTTTAAGAAAAGGTCATTCGCGAAGTTACATTAAACGTTAAGCAAATGAAAAACGTTCCTCCCCAAAAAACATGTTTGTGTCGTATTCATAAATAAAATTATGTAACTTCATTTGAAAATTCATTTATATAGCTTGTCCTAGGAATTGTTGTAAAAAATGATATAACTGTCATGAAATAATTAAATTCGAACGTGTGAATTAAATTGAAATAATTAAATAAAACGAACAATGAAGGACGACGGAACCAATTCAAAAATCTTTTTAAAAATTTATAAATCCGATTTCAAATGATGAAAACCGACTTCCATAGGGTGTATATACTGATAACAGAGTACCCCTCGTATAAACGCTCACGACCGGCCGAGTTTTGCATGCGTTAATGGAAACGCTCTCAACAAATCCTCACTTAACAAAATTACTACGTCGTCAGTAAATTATCTGGATAGACACCACGTGTATCCCGCATTCTATTGGTGCACCATAATAACAGTGCACTGAGGGCATCGCCGAGTCGTGGCCATTTTGGCCCTTCGAATCTTTTTAAGCTGATTCAATACTCGTCCGGCAACTCGATTCAGTTCTTTGATATTTCGCCTGTATCATTGTGATCGCTTCTTACATAGTATTTGAGATACGTAAATTATATTTCTAGAAACGGAACTGAAACTCGGATATTTTTTCAATTTCAAAAATTACATTGTAATCAAATTTATGTATTTTTTCCCCTTTATATTTTTCAATTTTTTAATTGGCTCTATTTGTTCTTTGTGGAATGCGGATAGTCTGTGGTGATGTGAATGAGACCGTGATACCAGTGCGAGTATTTTAGTTACTATTAACCCTTTGCAGACGACGAACCCATATATGCGTTCAGTGTAAGTTATCCGCATAGCCGATGAACTCACATATGCGCCAGGCGAAAACAATCGACACGGCCGATGCGCTCGTGTTATGTATGCGTTCAGTGTGCCTTTACCCGATGCTCTCGATACAAGCGCAAAAATGATAAATGTTTGCGATGGATAAGTGCGTCGAGAGTTATCACTCGGCACTCGTAACAATCTTTATTTCATACGTTTCAACAAATGTATTTTCTGTTGCTCGAGGTGCAATTCGTTCTCCTGCATGGAACTCGATGTCACGGTATTTTAACTTCGAAATGTTTTCTTTGAGAGAAGATCGAAAAATAAACAAATATATTTTTATTTTTGAGATACGATATCGCAGAAAAATCTCGGAGCAAAGTTTTGTTCGGCAAAAATTATTTTTCCGAACGAATGTAAAGATTTTTTACTCGCTTGGTTTCTTCCCATAGTTTATCGTAAATCGTTCTACGTTTTATTTTTAGACGATTTATTAAGATAGCTATTCGCACTGTATACTAGTATCTTACAAAATATACGTTTGCATCTTCTGTATACATCTTTAGATGTTAGAGATTTTAAACTATGCTAATGTAACCACAACAGCCAAGTATACGTGATAATCAAATTTCAAAATGTTTCATACAACGTACACAATGTATTCATAAAAGGTTCTACGTATGCTCAATACTTTCGCGAGCTGCTACAATTACAGCAAAATAAGACGAAAAGAAACGAAATAAAAAAGAAAAAAATAAGCATTGTTAAAAATGCGTGGGTTGGATGGACGTTATCTATTCTGGTTTTCGAGCGTGTGACTGCGATCATGGTGGCGATCGACGCGTGTGACCAAGGAATCGGCCGCGAAATTATTCAACATGGATCGATAGAGGCGGCTTTACGCGCGACAGGGCTGAAACTAACCCAGCACCCTCGTCCTCCCGCGTCGTCACGCTGTCCCTGCGTTTTTCTCCGCGTGCACGCGAGAAATCAGCCTCCCTTTATTAATGCATGTGCCCTGAGAACGCTTCGACGGAGAGAAAAAGGGAATCGAGTGATTTCGAACGAAGGACATCGCTCGTAGTAAAGGGAATCCTACAGAATATTATAGACGAATTACCGATGTTTATGTAAATTTATGCTCCTACCGATGCTCGCAAAGAAATGTAACTCGAATAAAAGTGTGAATTTTCTTTTTAACGATGTGACATACATTTTGCTGTTGACATTTTACATGTGCTTGGAGACTTGCTTATTTCTAAGAAAATGTATCTTAACGTCAGAATTACGGATAAGTCGAACTAAAGTGTGACATTATTTTATAATATTTCATAATAATCGTAGCTAAGTATAGCGAAATATTACCAAAAGATTATATTAAAGATAAACTTTCAAAAATTACGATAGATTAATATCCTCGCTAATTAAGATTGATAACGTCATGAATTGATAGGGAACTACGCCAAATGTTCGCTATGAAGATACATAAATACCGTCGTTATTAGAAAAGGCGAAGAAAGAAGTCGTCGATGACGTCGTGGAATTCGCGTTCGCGGCTGCTCACTCGATACCTTGCTCGTCGAATCGTCGATATCGCGGCCATTCGACTCCGCGGTCTAATATTCTATAATCCTCGAAAGGCGCACAACTGTTACCAAGTTAGCATTTGCATTAATCAGAAAGGAAGAACGAAGGTGTTCAATGAACGTGTAAGAAATTCATGCGGAGAGTCTAGCTCGTCTTCGAAATTAAGCTAATTTGATTTTTTAGCAAAATATAAAGTGAGACTCGAGTCTGATCCGTTCTATACTCGATTAAGTCGCCTCGATTCGTTTTTGATCCGGGTATTGCTTGGTTGGATTCGGTTCGGTGTTCGGGTTAAGTCTGGATTTTAATCAAACGAGGTTTACATGAGAGTTAATCAGGGTTTGATTACGGTTTCTACACTACTATAATCCTAATCTACGTTTTATTTGATTAAGCTTTAAATTACTTAACTTAATTTTCGATTTGGCTTCCATGCTTTGCGAAACTCAAATTACATCGAACTTTGTATTTAATTTAAATTAAATCCTTCAGGGTTTAACGTTTTTTGTGTCTTCAGAAAACTTTTTCTTCTTTATCGATAATTACTAAGGAAGAACCTATTGTTTCATAATGCTTTTTCATAATGAGACATGTATAATATGAATAATAATATTAGTTCAATCATACAAGAGAAGTTTGGTTGTACTATATAAAGTTTTCAACAAGATTTCGTTCTATCACCCTTAAATTCGAACCTGCCACGGGTGAAACTTAAGCTAATTTCGGGGTCAGTTTGAACAAGGCGCAGTTTGAGATACGATCGCGGGACAACTATGAAAATAATGTAGATGTTCCGTTGGAAAAGGGAAAAGCGCTGGTTCGGCCGGGCTCTTTGGAAGTATGCCAAATAGTTGGCGAATTGACCTTAGCCCAGTTAACGCTTCTGCTCGATCTTTCTCGCATTCCGCTTCTATTTTCCGCTCGATTATACGATTCTTAAACTTCCTTGATCCCCTCAATTCGTCTAACAAAGCTATCAGGAACGCATGTTCGATCTGCTATCGATAAAAGCTCCCTTATTATCTTAAAATTTTCTCGAATTTAAACTTTGAAATGTTGTCAATCGGTTTTATATTTTCAAAACTAGTACTTACATTTACTGAAACTAACTTTTTTAGCTCCTTGTCCAAAATACGTTTTCACCCGCTCGAAATTAAAAAAGATAGGATCGTTGCATTAATTATTTTCTTCGTCCCTGCATAAAGTTCTTTTACTCTGCGATTAAATATTCCGTTTACTGCTTAACAATTACTTATTTCATTCCACAGATTAGGCCTAAATTGCCATTTATCTACTTAAATGAATACAAATTGTGCTAGAAAACAGTTCTACGTTGTATGTACCTTTAAAAATGTTAAAAATCAGCAAACTAATAGAAACTTTAATAATAGGGGTTTCATTAATTAAAAATCATAATTATTGTAATTATGTTTAATAAAACTGTTCTTCGCATAAATAAATGGAATTCCAATTACAAAATGGAATAAAAAATCAATCAGAAATATTCTAGTAAACAGATACAGAAAGGGCAAAGTTTCGAGTTAGAAATATATTGAAATATTTAACACGCTTTTTAATATTGTACTACTTACGCAAGAGATGCTAGTTTGTCAGAGTATAAACAGCGAAGAATTTTAGACATGGTTGTTAGTCGTTTTCGAGATCCAATGTGCACCCCTTACCCCATGACACGTATGCAACCCCCTCCACGTCTCTCTTTCTCTCTCACATACGGTTTCTCAGGCGCGCACAGTAGCTGTCAAGGAATAATCACGATCCTCGCGCCGATAGTGTCCCGTATTTCCAACAATTGATACGCCTCTCTCTATACCGAACTGCTATCCCGTAGACTGTAGACAGAGGCGACAGACCTTCGTTTCGTTGCGTTACACGCGCTGAATTACAGCCAGACAGGATATCAATACAGTTCCTTAAACGTCTACCTTGTTTCCAAGTAAATGCAAGTAATTCCTTGCTCAGTCGCTCTTTCACTAAAATTTTAGCCACTCCTGGGAATCTACATTTTCCTCCCTCAATTTACCACCATGTTTGCGTATGATCACGTGTATTAAGTATAATTATTAGTTAATAGATAAGTACATTTATAAGTTTGAATGGAATCGTTGATTCCGTCGTTTCATCCGAAACGGAATCAACGCTATTAAATTCTATTGCTCCCGCTCCAAACGAATGCCGAAACCCTCGTGGAATAAACACACGAAACGATTAACCCCGATTAATCCCTCTTCGGCGAAAACGAGGCATCCTGTCCCCAAAAATCCTGGCACGCGAGACTCAATCAAACGACTCAACCTTCTTCATTAAATTATCGTCCCCGCTTCGCTCCCCTCGCGCTATTTCCTTTCTATAGCCATTAAAGAAGAGGGGGAGAGGGTTAAGTCGACACGAGGGAGCAGGCTTGTAATTCGTGTTGGATCGAGCATCCTAATTTGATCGGTTTTAGCAGGCTAAACGATTGCACTTCGCACATAACGCGTTAATTATTGCGTTCTGCTGCACGCGCATCGGGCCATCGGTTTGTAATAATTGTTCCTTCGAGCAATCGATACTCTCCCTCCTTCTCTCTCTCTCTCTCTCTCTCTCGGTACTCCGTTCGTGTTATTGATCGACCTACGTCGAGTAAGAAACGTCGCATGGGAAGAAAGCGTACCAGCCCGTTTACCACATGTACAGAAATGTTTACCATTCGTCGAGTCCGTGATCAGGCCGCGGATTTCTTGTTTGATTCTTCCGGTTCCGGCATCGTGGCCCGCTTTGCGGAACAAAAATAAGTACCGACTGGGAGACAGCGTTTGACTTCTCAATTCAGAGTGGAGAATTGTAGGTTGAGATGCGCCGAGAGAAGGGAAGGGATGAATATTAATTTAGCGGAGGAAGAAGTCAAAGAAAAAAGGGGAGTGCTTCGAGCACAAAGGTTCCTATTTGATGCGTTTCTTCGGCGAAAGATTCGTCGAGGACGTAGCACGGAGTGCTCCAGCTTTTTTCTATCGATATTTATTTATAAGATTCGGCTTTTTCCAAGTTCGAAGCGAGCTTCGAGAAACGACGACGGCGAATTCTTTTATCGGGAACTATCTTTGTTTTAACGATTATCGTTAAGTTTGAATTAGCACTAGGTTCGTTCAAACGATTGGATAGCGGGTTATCTAAGCTATTATAGAATAGTTAGCCTTATTATGGGTTTGCTAGAAATTTATAGGATTTTAGAGACCGAAAGTCACTCTTAGATCATTGACGAATCTCAGCAGCTGCAACGAATATTCATTGATCCGGAGACTGTTCCATAAATAACGTGCTTTGCAGTCTGATTCATTAATCGATCAGTTCAAATTCTTAAATCTGGTTGATTCCTTAAAATACGTACACTCATCTAAAATAGTCAAAATAGATTCTTTAATCTAGTAAGCCGATCGTATCGTTCGTAAGTCGATTGGGATTATCTCGACGATGCATGATCTTTTGACCCTTGGTTCATTTATTCATACATCGAGAATATTCAAGAAAGTTAGCTTTTCGATCACCAATGAATAAATTATATTAGAGGAGAAATATATGTCGGAGATGAAAGAACACCGGAGCCTTTGGAATTTTGGATAATCCCGCAACATTGTAACCTAGAGTCTACTATAGCTGTAATTGAACAATTGTAGTTATTCAATCTGATTGTAATCGTTCGAGAGTTGTGATAATGAGCTTGGGCTCGAGGCGACAGTCAGTCGTCGAACGTAGCCGCGGTCACGGGATGAACGCTTTGTCTAACAAAGGCATGGAATAATTCTATAGCTCTCCTTAAAAAGGAAATAGTTGTAACACTCGACAGTAAACATTCCAACGGTCTCTGTCCCGTAGCTCGCCACTTGCAGACCCTATTCTTCGAGTAAGATGATTGCCAGATGTCGATGCGTCTCCGCAGTACATGTTCAGCTAGCTCGAGGGCCCGTTATAAATCTTAAGATTTAGTCAACTAAAGTCCTTCAAACAGACAAACAGTCTTTGTCCCAACTACGGGAAAATAGGGGAGACCTATTTTTCAACGAGCGGCGTCTCCCACTAGCAACTTTCCCTCGAGGGCGGCTAGCATCTTTTTCTAACCATCGATATGGAGATTGACCAATTAGCAGCAACGCCAATTTCCCTTACTTTCTGAACGAAGGCTTTTCTCGACGAATCCGATGATCTCGTGTCCTTAGACACACCCCAATATAGTTTTCCTCTGTGGCATCATCGGGATGGGAAAGGCATTCTCGCTCGCGATCTCATCGATGAAAGGAGTAACCCTTTACGACCAGTGAATATTACGCGTCCGACTTAGATTTTGCGAGTACGTTCATCTATCATCCCGTCGACCGCGGATTCGTTATTGAACCTAGGATCATTGTCATTAGTTTCTCGAGTACCTAACTACCACGGTTACTTGTCCGGTTCTATAATAATCGTATTTGCACTAGTCAATATCTTCTCTATTGCATAACGACAACGTGTAACCCAAACGAAGATTCGTTTCACGCCCCTAACCCTAATTCTAATGTAAACCCGACATATATATTTATATCTATAATTTCTTGAACTCTGTATGTCGCGTGGTTGTGGTACATAAACATACAATAATAATTGTTATTTTATCACAATATTCGTACATTTTTAATTATTTTAAATCGCATCGATTACCGGGGTCAGTAGCGAATGGTACAATGGGTTTTTGTTATTGTAAACGTGAGGGGCAGTGACGAACCTTCAGTTTTTCAGAACCATCCAAAACGTCTGCTCGTAAATACACTTTACATTAACTATACTACTAGCGTGTATATCATTCGTTTGTTTTTATCGTGCAGTGAAATATTTTAATAACTCAAAATGTAATTACTGCAAAGTGTGCAAAGTGAAGTAGTGGGCATAATATTTATCAGGTGGAACAAATCTCTATTCAGACTACGTTTCCTTTTGTTAGTTCTTTAATACGTTCGTAAAAAACCCGTATCTTCTTAAACGTTTTCAGTTGAATAACGATAAAATTAACAGAATACATATTTCACGTCAAACTATCTACTCACGAATACCGACGCATTTCAGGAGACCAAGAGGCCGTCGAAAGAGATGCAGGTGACAATCGCTAGACAACTGGGCCTGGAGCCGACGACGGTCGGGAACTTCTTCATGAACGCTCGACGCCGCTCCATGGACAAATGGAAGGACGAGGACCCGAAGACCGTCGCAGTTGAGGAGGGACAGCTATCACCGACGATAGGTATCGTGCAACGGGAACCAAGCGACGTTTTGTGACATACGTCCGACCACGAGGAGTACCAGGACGAGTCGCCCGAGGAAGATCTGTCCTTCTCGTAAGGGCGGCGATCTCTTAACGCGACGCGACGTTCGCGATATCACTCGAGACGCTCGACTGACCTGGAACGTCAGTTTTCAACAATCTCCGAATTGTTCGGGCCGCTCGCCTGCTAGAAGACTCGTTTCGACGACGTAGCGGGGACCGTAGGCCCGATTAGATGAATTTTCGGAAGGCGGCCCTTCGTACCGCGCAACCTAGCTAAATACACACATGATTACGTTCGAAGAATTTGACGAATTCTCGAACGCGTAGAATGGAAAAGCATTTACATCGCAGAATTTTGTCAGACACAATGTGCGTAGAACTGTGGAATATTTAAGTCCGAGAGAGGTCGTAGATTGAGCGAAAAGCAAGCAACATAGAACGTAGAGTTTTTGTGAGAATAATTATTCGATCGCTTCAATTTGTAGTGAGCGGATCGATCGTTTGACTCATTGAGGACTAAGTAGTGAAATAAAGCAGGAAAATTTCAAATGACATTATTGAAAAACGTACGTAAAGTAATTCGTATATTTTTTTATTGACATACAGGAAATATAATAAAAACGTTACAAAAGCACATCATACGAACCAGAGACATAAAATCAATATCCGTCATTCAAACGAAACAATTTTATTATGAGGTCATAAATATTTCAATCTCTTCAAAATCCACAAAATTATAGAATGTAAGTAGAAGACATAATAACGAAGAAAGTATGGAGCAAACGTTTTGAAAATTCTCTTTCGCAACCATAATTAAAAAAAAAAAAAACAGGATTTAATAACATAAATTGATCTATTGGAAAACAAATTTGCAAGTATTTATTATTATTATTAACACTACGTTGGTCTTCAATGGGTTAAACGGAATACGTATAATAGTGAAATATTTAGGTTCGAGAAATTTCAGAAACGATGAATATCGTAAGGAACGTGGAACACGGAGTTTTCGTGAGGATAATTATTCGATCGAATCGGTTCGCGATAATCGATTACGTTTAATGTGTTCGAACTTTCATAATCTGGCGTCGATCGGGGCGCGATATTTTCAAGCATTTTAAGAAAAGAGGGGGGGAAAGAAGCAAGCAGGTTTGAGAGCTGCTGAGGAATCGTGCACACTGGCGTCATTATCTTATAGCCAAGCTCCGGGAAGCACGGTCACTGTGATAATTTTTTAACGACAGAAACGGGTGGCAGCCTTGTTCGTGAATATTGCAGTTCAACCTCGCTACGTCCCGCGAAATGACGCATATTTCCCTCAATGTTCGAAACACCGTTTGCAACTCGATTAATTTTTCAAAATTCTATCGTTGATCCACGAAACTCTGATTGTACATTCAAGAAAGAGAAGAAAGGAAAGAAAAGAGGAAGAAATTATTGCAGAAAACCACGTTCCAGGGTGTGAAATCGAGCATCGTGGAGTCGCGTCGAAAGAAATCGTATGGATTATCGATCTTTAATGGCGAGAACGTTCTCTCCCTATTCGTTTCGCTCGAACGATTTGATTTTCGTTCGAGAGTCTGATTCTCCGGGAACTTGGTGCCATAATTTGCCATATTAGAATAAGATATCTCGATTCAGAGCATTTTCTAGTCCACGCGTGTTGGCATGGTCCTCGACGGATCGGCCAATTCTTTTATCTAGTCAAAATTGCAAGAAGTGAGCCTCAAGTTCTCCCGAAGAACACGTGTTCGAGGTTGTCAGCCTTCCTCGAGAATCAGAGCTGAATTCTGGCGCGTTCAACTCCTCATACCCTTGTGAAGTTTATTCCTACCCTAGCGTATTTAGATACTCGTTGTTTTTCCATTGAGGGTTGAACGCGTTGATCCTTTATGAATTAAGAAATACCACACGCAGATCGTGTTAGCATTTGTTTGATCATTTCGAAGAACAGGGTGCAGGTAATTCCCGGTGCCATGTTTCATACGAGATAAAAGAAATCGCGAAGGATTTCGGAGAATATGTTCAGAAAAAGTCTATAGTTTATATTTAAAAGGAAGAAGAAAGAACCTTTTTAATGATCTAGGAAGACTCTCATAACTTTGTACGTCGCTGTTTTGAACCATCCTTGCAAAGATAGAGAAGCTATTCTTTTCGATCTTCTCACCGACAAGAAATAAAGCTCCGTATAACCAAACCTCCGTTCTCAAAGATTCCTAAATATTTTTATTCTCAAAACGGCGACGTCTGTAACCTCGAATAGTGTTCGAAAATTTTCAGAAAAGCGGAAAAATGTAGAATTGAATAGAAAGGGAGAGAGAGAATCGTGCGAAGGATCGATGATCAAAAAGGGTGAATCAGGACTCGTCGTGTCCTCGTTGGTCGCTAAAGGAATACACATCGAACCCATGAAATTTACCGAAACAAAAAAAAATGGACGCGAAAGAACAGCTTCGTTTCTTAATACACGCTCACATTAATCCACACCTACACACATACATATATAGACACTATAACACTGAGACACCGAAACTAATTTAATGCGAGATAAAAAAAAAAGGAGAATAACAAATGTGGCATCGTGTCGAGGGTGCACGTGCCAAGTGATATATTCTACGTACGTTAAATGAACATTGTATATCAGAGTGGACGCTGTTTTGTGCGAATCGGCGAAGAAGAGGAGTAGACGGAACACGGGAGCTGATCGTTCATGAGAACTAGCGGTCTCGATATTCCACGACATGCGAAATCGCAGGGATGCGGATGAATGCGGCGCGCGCGCGCGCGTGCGTGTGTGAAATAGAGTGAACTACAAAGACAAGAGATAAACGAGTAAGAGAGAGAGAGAGAGAGAGAGAGCGAGAGAGCGAGAGAGAGAGAGAGAGAGAGAATGAGAGAGAAATTGAAAAATAGAGAGAGAGAGAGAGAGAGAGAGAGAAACTTTGCGTACCGCACTAGATACCGTACTGCAATTGTGCTGTGCTATTGTACATAGTAGTGAGTGGGAAAGAGCGAGAGAGACTTTCGCGATTCAGGAAGGCGGTGATGGAAGAGGAATGAAGAGGAACCAAGTTCCAGGGCGGAAGAGGCTAGTTTTCGCGTTTTCCGATTGCACGCCAGCCATTCCTCTTATTTTGCGTTTAATGGAGGTTTGGTTAACTGCGTGTGATTTTGCCATGTGATTTTGTAGGGATCCATTGCAAGAAACGTTGCATCCTTTTTGCTTCGCGAGATTTTTAAAATCCTCGAGGCAGTGGGAAATTGTACGAAAATTTATTTAATGATATTTAAGGGTTGGAAAGGAAAAAGGGTAATATATTTAGTACTCTAATTAAATCGAGTGTGCAACGATTCGTGTGCAAAGATTCCACCGCGTAATAAACGATTCTGTACTAGTCTATACAACTATTTCTTGATTAACAGCGTGCGAATTGTAGCGAAATTAGAAAAAAGCGACATTTTGCCCCACGTTCTTTCGGTTCCTCGTGATCGACGTTCAATTTCTTTACCGTTTCCATAGAGAAAGCTTCGACCCTGGTCAGCATGCAACGAAACGAGGAAAAGCGAATGATAGAATGCTACAGGGATCTGGAAATAGGGTTGATCGTTAATGAGTCACCGCGTATGACGGAAAGGCGAGAGTTCTAGAAAACTAATCGTACCAAAAAATGAAAAAATAACACAGATAAAATAAGAAGAAACGGAAGCGTGCGTCGCGGCCGTCGATTATAAGATCATATATAGTACAAAGTAAACATATATTATTGTAATAACGGTTTAATTAACTATAAGGGGAGCGTCGCTGTTTCACAAACCAACTCTGAAGAATGTTGCGCGAAATCGTGATACACGTGGACGAACGTTTGATTCTCCGGGTTTCGATCAAGTGCTATTGTCTTTGGTAGCGTGTGCGCATCATCAGACGTTGAAAGACCAGGATGATTGCGAAGATTACAGTGGATAGGAGCGTCGAATTCTTATGGAAGTTTCCTCGTCCGCTACGATTTGTCGGACGTGACCACGACACCGCGATCGAAATTCTTGAGGTAGAAGAATGTTGAAAGAGAAGGTATTCGCGCGAACGATGCGTCAAAATTTATGAAATAAAATCGTGATTAGATATTGTTGAATGTGAGCAGAACTGGAAATGTCGTTCGAGAGACTTGGTTCGATGCTAAGAATCCTGAATTACGAAAAATATTGATTCAATTCATACAGTAGACAATAAGATACTATTTATAAATGCTAAGGATGAGACAGAAATTATGTAAATGATGAGGTTTTACGAAATTGAAATTATGGACTTGATTAGATGAACAAAAACAGAGGCACATTTGTAACTACTGTTACAACTGTTAACATGTATTAAAAATAAGAAAAATGTAAAAGCAGGAATTTTAAGAGATGGAAAATTCTGAACCAGCAATAGTCGATTCAATAGTAAACATAAAAAAACAACCATCTTAGGAAAGAAACCAGAGATCGAAGGATTACAGAGGATTAGGAACCAACTTTCTAGGCACGAATTCACAAAGAATACCTCACAAAGAAGCAGCTACCAATACCGATCTTAAAGTGTCATGAAATTCAGTATAAACCCAGAATTGTAAAGAAATGGTGTCGCATCGTTGAAATAAAAGAACATTCGCGTAGTTCGAGAACTCGGAAATGGAGGCGATGAGGAAAGTAACCGGAAGCGGAGGAGAGGAAATCGCAATTGTAAGATTGTTGTGGCTCACTCGAGGGTGATATATGTAGGAAAATTTTAGGGACACGGATGGGGATCACGGGAAGGGGGTGAAAGAAGGTGATAAGGCAACTGTCTGTACGATAAATCTGTAAATACGAGTTTAATTGCGGTTATTAATTAATTGTACTCGCAATTGCGAACAATGAACATTATTACTATTATTATTATTATTATTATTATTATTATTATTATTATCACGAGAATCATCATTGGCATTACCATTATCATCTTCGTCACTGTCATTATTATTGCTATTACTATTATCATAATTATTATAATTATTTATATTACTTTCATTCCTATTATTACTATTGCGATTTTTATCACTGTAACGAGAGACAGATATAATTGATTATTAATATAAATGTATTGTAAACGCATTCTTTGTTGAACAAGATGTGTGTGAAAGGGAAAGGGAAGGCGTGAGAATGAGAGCGAGACTGAGAGAGATGAGAGAGAGAGAGAGAGAGAGGGGGGGGGAGGTTTCAATTAACTTAGAAAGAGAAACTATTCGACTTTCCGAACGAAGAGAGCTGACGTGTCGTTAAGAAAGAGAAGAAAGAAAAAAAAGACGTCGCGTTTAAATCAGAAAACGACTAAAAACAACGGGAAAATTCAAGAATGGAGAGTGGGCTAGCGAAGGGGTGGGTTATCGTAGGAAAATGGGATATCGATGGAGACACACAAACGCTAAGGTTACATAGGCGCGAAATAAAATGAAGAACAAGAAGTTAATAAAAAAAATACAGAACCCGCTAAACGTAAAGCAAGAATATAGTATATAATTATATATATACTATACATAAAAATATAAATATATATAAATATATAAATATAAATATGAAATATAAATATAAATATAAATGAATGATATATTATATATATATAAATATATATATATATATAAATGCCATTTTCAGGCAGCCGGGGTTAGTTAGGATCGGGGTGGGGTGGGGATGGGCTTCGGGGAGGGATGTATAATTTAATACAGAGAAAAAGACCCTAGCAATGGAGGAAGCTCGATCGTCGGTCGATCCATGGTTTCGATCGATCGACGATTGTCGTACGCATTAAGTCGCGACAAGAGCGGGCCGCGGAACGACATACGGAGAAAGAACACAAAAGGGGGTGAGAAACAATACGAGCATGAGACGAAGATAAATGTCTGTGAATCAATGATCTATTTATGTAACGCGTTCGCGGTGCGTAATACCTCGTCTCGAATCGACGATCGACGGCGGAAACGAGTGGCAAGAAAGAGAATAAAAGAAAATGGTGGCATCACATGTAAACACCGTAAACTGTAAAAGAAGAGAGAAAACCAAACGAGATCGCTGAATGACTGTAACGCGGACTATAGGGGGAAGAATTACTTAGACGAGCATTAGCGACCCTTCGAACGAACGAAAGGTTTAGGGAGCGATGAAACGGAACAGGAGGTGGCGCGTATGAAGCTCGAGACGTAGGCGAATGAACATATTATATATAAATATAAATATATAAATATATAAATATATATATTAAAAGGCAGAAATAATAATAACGATAAGGAAGGGAATAAGAAAAAGAAAATGACAACCGTAGAGACTAAGAGAATCTATTTCGGGTCCGTGTGTGTATACGCGTTTTTTTATATTGCAACGACGCAAGTCGGGCGCGCGAGTTTTAAATCGATAGAAAAGAAAGGACGAAAGGGGAAAGAAAGAGGAGGAGGGAGGGAAGTTAGAGGAAGATGGAGGAGGGTGAAAGAATAGAACGAGCGTAGCCGTAAAAAGTTAGTCCTTGGACAGGGGTGGAATTGTTTTGGGGATTGACGTTGGACAAATGTTAAGTAATATATTATATTATTATATAGTACGCGTCAAGATGACGAATGGTTCAGGGAGGGGGCTGGTTTTTGCTCTTTACTCGACTAGTATTCGCTCCATCGAACGAGACTCCCTTTTTTCTAGAATAATTTTTCTCGTTACGTTCTCTTGTGTTTATTGTTTTTTTCGAAATCTCTTTAACGCTGTTTTGCATGACTTTATTTATGTATTATTATTTATTATTATTTAAATATTACTTTATGTATAACATAGTTTATCACTGATCGATTATTTTACAAAAATTCAAACTATAATACTCTATCGTTATGGTATTAATGAAAATATAATCTACTTCGATTAATTTCATAATCATTTCAGTCTTCATCTAATACATATCCTGCAGATTAGAACGATGTCAATTGACGTACTATTTAATTATCGTAAACGACGCTATACTTATAAATATCGACAAAATCTAAGAAAAAGAAATCTCCTGATCACGTTAAAGGAATATCAATTCAGAGTAATATTAACAATTAGTCGATCCTATTAATCATCGCGACATCTTATCTCTAATCTCCATGAGCCAATTATAGTATGAGTAGCGAGCAAACCGGAGAGCAGAAACGTAAAATCTAAGGATGAAGTCCGAGGACTTGTGGCCGCGTTTCAAAGCCGTTCATGAACTATTTATCTGTTGATCGGAGCTGAGAATTGTGGGCGAATGGTCGAGGATAAGACACATAACACCATCAGTAAAAACGAAAAAAAAAATGAAGTCTAGAGAAGAAGGTATGAATGGGATAAAGAGAACAGGTGAACGGTTCGTACGACAATAAGGTATCGATTAGTTAATCAGAGATGAAATAATGTAAAATACAAGTGCAAAAGCAAGTATACATTATTATATTTATTATAATACGAGGGTTCATCGTGTCGGTATCCGGGTTAGGGAGGGGAACGGGGGTTTGATTCGAGAATTCGAAAAGCAGGGAATATCTTCGAAATCGTAGAACGAACGTATTCTCTTGTTCAGTGAAAAATTGAGAGGGAAAGTTTAAAAGGACAGAAGGAAAAGAGAAAGATGAGGGAAGAATGACGCGACGGAGGAGGGGATTTTCACGGGGCGAGGCTCCTTTTTAGAGTTTTTAAACGCGAAAATGCACTGCGCTGTGAGAAAACGTATCGCTACGTACGGTCGCGGAACGTTTGTTGAGGAGGGAAAAGAGTGGCGACCAGACGCGGAGCTGCACGATTAGTGAAATGATCGATGGGAAAGTGGAGAGATAAGGAAAAGAAGAAACGGAAGAGACGAAAGGTGTGTAGAAAGTAGCTGGAACGAGGGGATCGAGGGTTTATCGATCCTCGATCCCTCGCTTTAGCGGCGTCCTTTCCTTTTTTCTCGCTGACGAAAGGACGACCGGCTGGATCGATGACCGCGGATCGATTTCGATCGCCGCGTGAACATACCAAAGGATCGTAGATTTTACGCGAGTAAAGATGAAAAAAAACATTATTTATTGTTTACACTTATGTATTCATTAGTGAATGACACACAGACACACGTACACACGAATACACGAATACGGAATGAATGCAGAGTGAATGCGTGAGTGAAACATAATCAGAGCCTGGTTCATGAATCTGATCAAGAACATCGGTGTGTCGTTGATTTTGCAAAAAATTTTCGAAATAACGGAAACGAATGTGTGAATAAATGAGAGAGACAAAGAGAGAGAGAGAGAGAGAGAGAGAGAGAGAGAGGGTGTGTGTGCGCGTGTGTGTGTGCGCGTGTGTGTGTGCGCGTGTGTGTGTGCGCGTGTGTGTGTGTAAGAGAGAGAAAGAGAGAAAGAGAAAGAGGTAATTTGTAAATGATGGAATCGAAGTTTCCCGTAGGATCGTGTGGATCGATCCGTCGGGGGGATCGACGAGAGGCTAGTTTTTTCTTGTAAGTGACCAGTTTGTTAGCATCCGCTCGTCGATCGACCGATCCAGAGATCGAGAATCCAACGGAATCGATGCTACCATAATTGTTAAACAAACTTGCGAAACGTTCGATCTTTTCATTTGCTATTGATTAATAAATATAGGAGAAGATAGACGAAAGAAATAGCAGACAACGCGAAAAAGGGGGGGAATGGAGATCGAACGATCGAGCGGGAAATTCGATTGCAGCATGCGAAAACGTGTAACTATGTAATAGAGACACACAAGTTCTGGCGGGTCGGAGGGCGATTGTAAACTACTGTAAACTACGATGTTACTACGTTTTACCAAGAGCTTATTGTAGTCGAGAACCATTTAAAGAGAAAAAGAGAAAAGTACCGTACACACAGTGATACAGGGACATAAGTACACGCATACACAGACATAGAAGGATGGGAAAAAATGGAGGAAAGAGGTAAAAAAAACCATATATCGAGGCGAGAGTCAAACCAATCCAAACCAAACCAAATAAACCAAAACAAACAAGATAATGATAAAAAACACAAAAAAAAAAAATAAAAAAAATGGTAATTGAGTGTAGCACGAAAAAGAAACTTCTTTACACTTTTGCACGAGACGTGTGTTGTACTTAAATTAATTATCATTGACATATGTAATTAACGTTTTATTACTTAGCAATTAAACTTAATTTATTTATGATTAATCGGAGTCGCTTGTGTTGTGGCACGCCCTTGTTGAATAACCGATCTTTAGGTGAAGCTCGTTTGTTGTTTTATGCTCCCTTTTGACTATCGAACAGAAGAACGAGGAGGATGAATAATGTGCAATTCGATAGCGTCGAAATAAAAATTAAGAGAAACCTAAAACCAAACTTCACTAAAACAATTCGAATCATCTTCGATCTTTTAAGTTCTTTTTACTAACTCAATCGTCCTCTGTTTCGTTTCATTTTCTTTCTCTTTTTTTAATAATCCTTTTTGTCCTTGTTCTTTTACCAAATTTTATAAAAAAAAATTGTTATTAAAACATCAAATATGTAATTTGTATAAAAAGAGTGTAATTATATAATGAATGAACATTTTTTTGGTTGATTCACTGTTCTGGATTCACTGTTCACGCAGAGAAGGCTTGTATACCAGTAATAGCTTTGCCAAGTATCAAAGCATGAATATCGCTCGTACCTACGACAAACGGTATTAAACAATAGCCTTTTATCCTTTGTCAAAGGATCTAATATTATACAAATATTACTTTCAAATAGTCCTCTCTCCTTTACATACCTTCGTAGGTAATAACGCTTTCTAAATTTATTACATGTCTAATAACATGATACTCGTCCGATATTCCATTGCCACCTAACATCTCTCTGGCAACTCTCGCGATTTCCAGGGACTTCGTAGCAGAATTCTTCTTTATCATAGAGATCATTTCCGGTGTCGCTCTAGCATACAAAATTATATTTATAAAAATATAGTCAAGCGATCTAACGCTAATTAATTGACAGACATCTTCACTTTTCTTCTAAACTAATAATTTATTCGTTAATTATGTATCAGCGACCTGATCCGCACTCTACCAATTGACGTTCAGTATTTGCACCCTGTTTGATGAAAAATTATCACACAGCCCTTACTTGCCCTCGTCCTTCAACCTGCCCACCCTCAGGCAAGCCTGAAGACTGAACGCGATGTCACACATCATGTCAGCCAGTTTTTTTTGCACTAATTGGTTAGCAGCTAGCGGCCTGTTAAATTGCTTCCTTTCCAGAGTATACGATCTGACGATGTTCAAGCAGGTTTCGGCAGCACCCAAAGCTCCCCACCCGATTCCGTATCGAGCGTTGTTCAGACAAACGAAAGGTCCCTATAGGAATATTTCTTCATAAGCGATGTCTACGCCTTAAGCCGATTTCTTTTTATCCTATATAATATCAAAATAGAGATAGCCTCTATTTTTGCTTGACGAGGTTAACATATTTTTCTCGTTTCTAACACTTTACATTCTCCTATATAAGAATTAAACTTAATGACTCAATCCAAACTGATTCAGTCGATATTTCGAAAACTACTGAGATAAATTTAATCGTTGACCCAGTAATTTATAGCGTAGGTAGTAATTTATAGAGTATTTCTTTATTTTATCTTTCATATTCATTGTGGTATGTTCATTTGTGTATCACTCGCGATGCATATGTATTATAAAAGTGTAAATTCCTCTTTACTGATATCTTCTTCTGTCAGACTTACTTTGAGACCCTGGGTATTTGGAAGTAGATTCTCTGCAGGCACCTCCACGTTGTCCATCAGGATCATACCAGTGACGGAAGCTCTTAACGAGAATTTGCCTTCGATTTTTGGAGTAGACAGTCGGCCCTTCTCGTTGCCCTTCCTCTCCACGATGAACCCCCTAATGACACCATCCTCGCATTTGGCCCAGATGATTAGTATATCGGCGATCGGAGAGTTTGTAATCCTAAATTTAATGAAATCAATTAAGAAGAATGCTTCTAAACGTTTGGAAATCGGTTTTCTAGCGAACAGCGCCTCTCTTGTATCGCAATAAAATTTATTAATTTTGTTTTTGAAAAGGAACTGAAAACATATGGAAATTCAGTTCTAGATTATTCTGCGAAAAATTGATCAGAACTGACCATGTTTTACTTCCATTAAGTTTGTAGACCTTCCTATCGGAATCATAAGTTGCCTTGGTCTCCATGGAGCCTGGATCGCTTCCATGATTGGGTTCGGTTAACCCGAAACAACCGATGAATTCACCAGACACTGAAAGTAATTGGGAAAGTCGACTATTTCATTGGAGAAGACACTTCTGTTTACGGCATCTCAATAATCATAGATACTCTTCTCGATCATAGAAACAAGTAGACAATCAAGAAACGAAAGATTTTTCACATCCTCGCACTCTCAGCAGCATCCGTCATTATTGTCCGCTATTATTATTGTCCATCATTATTCCTATGAAATATTCTTTCCATTCAGAACCCACAAAGCAGCAGTTTTCATCATTCATCATCGCTCCTTTTCCATACTTAATCTTAATTTTTTTATTCCTTAATCTCAAACATACCCAATTTTGGCAAAAACCGTTGCTTCTGCGCCTCATCCCCATGCTCATAAATAGCGCCAGCAACCAAAGAAGATTGTACCGACAGAGCAGATCTATATCCGCTATCCACAGCCTCGACTTCCTTTGCTAGGAGACCATAGGCTACGGAGGAAACGCCAGCCGCGCCGTACCCTTTCATAGTACAGCCCAGTGCGCCCAATTCACCCATTTCCCTTATGATCTCTTTGTGAAAGATTTCCTTGCGATTTGCCTCGAGTACACGGGGCAAAAGTTTCTCACGGCAATAAGATCGAAACTGATCTCTCACCAGAATCTCATCTTGCGTGAGCTGAGATTCGAGATCGAATGGATCTTCCCAATTGAAAGTGGCTGTTTTGTTTTATGAAAAATAGTGATGAAAATTAAACTTAACTTGAATCGTTTACAATTTCAAATTATTATACACGGTGATTGGTAACTGGTGGTACAAGCGGAAAGGGGGCGATTCTGCGCGAAAAAAGAAGTCGAAAATATAGAATAACATTTTTTTTTAATTTTTCTTTTTTTTTTTTAATTTTTTCATCGAGACAACGATCTACAGTGAGATCCGTTATGACGAGACGTGATAAAGTGCAGGCGTACCGAGCGAAAATTCAAAGTCGATTTTCTCGAAAACAAAGCCTCAAACGAAAAATTTTTATTCTATATTTTCCACTTCCTTTTTCGCACAGAATCACCCCCTTTCCGCTTGTACCACCAGTTACCAACCACCCTGTATAAGATAGTAAACTTTTCGATAGATTAAGAGCGTTAACTCTTTTATTTACAAATCTAACATCTTTTCCCATTTGGATAAATAATGTTTTGAATTTCTTCATTTTCTTAAAGTTTTATATACGTGGAATATCGTATCGAATATGTCCGACAAAATTTGAATTTTTCATGAAGTGAGCAGGAACTTTGAGAGAAAAAAGTTTTACGATTTTACATTTTTCTCGATACTGTCTTCAGACCTGTCTGCAACGAATTTTTGAAATTTTGATCGAATATTTTGCATAATGTATTTTGCAATGTAGCATAGATGTTTTTTGATGACTTAATTAATAAAAATTGTTCTACATTTTATTGACGTTTCTAGTTTATCAATTAAAGGATGTTTTTTTATTGTGAACTTCTTGTTTGAATATGAATTCGAGTTATTGTTTCTATTTTCAAACGTTTCAGAATAGATAAAGAATAATGTATTTTCTTATGTTTAGTAGATATTTTTTTCCATATTCAAATGTATATGTACATATTTCCGTCGGACAACATGGTATCTCTATTTCCGACGCGTGCTGCCACCTGGCAACTAACTACAAAATTTCCAAACTGCAAGAGCGACCGACGAGACATGAATAAAAGTAAAAGCAAAGTGAAAATGGCAAAATAATGAAAAAGAAGACTTACGCTTTCCTTTAACTGCAAACGACACTGAAATTTCTGGTAAGTTGAATCGTTTATTAAGAATAATAACAGTAAGTAACACAAACGATATATGTGATAATGAATAGAACATTTCCATTGAAGATAAAATTGTAGATAATTATCTTCCCTCACTGTCACAGGCGTAATTGTACTTGCATAAAATAAACGAAGGATACGTCTCGAAGGAGTTGCACCAGAAAATCGACAGCATCTCGATAAAAATAAAAAGCTTCGCGCGAAGCCTGCCATATTCCTAGTCGACTCAGAGAAAACTAACTTGTTGACCTCAGCGGAGTAGCTTGAACTAATAACCTTATCTCTGAGATTAACTCGACCTTAAAGATACCAGATACCAAATTAATCACATACATCCTTCGCTTTTGTTCGTTCTGTTAAATTTTTTATCGAAACGTTGTTTACTAATATAAAATAACAATAACAAGCTGATTTGTAATCTTGATAATATGATTAGTAAGAATGGCCACCGCTGTTTGGCGGGAAATTTAAATTTAAAATCGACGTAACCGTGAAAATTTCTCAATACGAATTTTAAAGTTTTGAAAAAATATGATTTTATTATTTATAATCGACAACGAACAATTTCTCGCACAGATTAAAAAGAAATTCGGTTCTGAAATGGCTAAACAATTGATTTGATTGTTGATTGATTGATTGACTTCCAACAAGTGTTCTTCATAGAGTATATTTTATTTATAAAACTTTATAACAATAGATATATAGATCTAATGATCAAATATTAACGAGAATCGCGCTACTGACAATTCTACACCGTAAACGATTAAAACTGCGATCACGAAGTGGAAACATGAGAAACGATTCCAGGTTGGAAAACGAACGAACGTACGTTAAGAGAAGCGATTTGTTTCGTGGAATGTTTTATGCTGATTGTTGCTGATTGATTTAAAAGGCACTTCGATGATTTGTGAATGCAAAACTTTATCGTTTTATGATCCGATTTTATACAACGAGAATATCGTCTTTTTGTGCTAAACCATCCGGTAACTTCTGATTGTACACACGAATATTGTGAAACAGATAGCCTAGGGATTCCATAATTGGTTTCACGATGGCGTGTGTCACAGCACTGAGAAAATTCCTCGTCGCCGCGCAGCTGATCTTCCAAACGCGGAGGCATGGCGCCAGACACCATATATGCTGAAAATTTCCTTCTATTAATCTCTTTTCTTGCAACTAAATATTATTTTTATAATTTAGTGGCAAATTGTTAGTGACAAGCGGGCAATAATACAAATTATCAAAATATATATTCCCGTTCATAAGCATTAGAATACTTACAAAACATAAGATATGTACATCCAAAACATCGTTAAAAACACCATTAAGATCTTATTTACCCTTTACACATTCCAATATCTCTACTCATCAACTGACAAATTAAAAACCGAATTGTGGAAAGAAATTTTCGATTGCCTTGTACATTTATCGTGATCAAAAAATAATAGTTTTCATGCTCCGTACATCAATGTATTGATATATTAAGTATCGTATAAACGTGTGCTTGAAAAAAAAAGAACGAAACTTCTAAGAAATGTTTATACAAAATAATATAGAAAGAAAGAAATTCTTCCACTGGAAGTCGATAGTAAAGCGACGACCTACATTTCCAATAGGCTGAGAAACAAAAATAATCGTAAGCATCGCGATAATGTTCGTATAATGGTTGTATCGTGTAGGGAGGCTAAGAACGGTGGGTAGCACTGATCGATCAGAAAATAGAGAAAAAGGTCGACGACTCACCTGAAACGCGAGGCAGGCAAACGTAAAACCGAAGCAAAGGGCGAGTAAAGGAGATATGAGGACCGAGAGAAACACGTAACAGCAGCTTCTGGACAACCGGAAGCAGTGACCGCTTAGACGCCACGCGCACTCCGGACTGCGTATTCCTTCCGGTTCCCCGATCACATCATCCCACATCACCTGTATTATAACAATAATCGTCACAATTAATGTTTTCTTAAGGACATATATCCCAAATTTTAAGCTAGAATTTAATTTTGCTGCCTTTCTGCCTTTTTCACTTTTCCCTACTTTCTACTGCTTCGTTCATTTAGAATTCGTTGAACGATATTTTTAAAAGTTCTAGGGTAAGTCGAGATGTTCTACGAACTACGACAAGCAGCTTTTTTTAAATGCCAAGGTCACTGTATGTATACGTACTTCCCCGTACTCAAGTTCGCGTGTTTAATTCGTAATCACGACACTTATCTCGATAAAAAAAAAACGTATTCTTTTCGTAAATAAATTATCACGTCTTTCTATCTTTCTTCTCTTTCGATTCTCCAATACGACACTCATAAACAAACTAACCTTTTAACTCTAAAACTTAAAACACCCTAACAAGAGCAATTACAGTCCGTTTGTTTTAACTTATCCGAAAATAAATAGTTCATATAATAGAAGTTCACCAATTTTCTCTATTATTCGTTAGTTTTTGTTCGCATAATAAGCCTAACTTTATATGCGAGAAAAATTTGTAATAAAACATTTATAATTTGATTTTTGTAGCTATACCGGGAATCTTTATGAGTCATTTATGCGACGTTTAATGGTGCAAAAATGCACAGAATGCGCGGATACGATATGCAAAAGTATAAAAATTATTTAAATATTTAGTGGGTAAAGTAGTGTCTATTTAAAATCTATTTCTTTAGTAAATAAAATGCTGACAATTTATTTGTAAATATCACTAGTAAATAAGAAACAAAAATTTTGAATAAAAATGCAAGAATTTCTTCCAGTGTTTTATTCCCCAATCTTTCTGCCACAGAACCAATATAAATAACACGATAAGAATGAAAGAACCATAATAAATGACGTTTTATCAACAACGTACCTGAAGGTGTTTGTTCAAGCTGTTAGGGTCCCGGTCCTCCAGCTCGGTATTGCTATCGTCCTCGTTGGAGGACTCTGCCTTCTCCATCCCTGGAAAGTGGAAATTGCGACACGTTGGCAGGGAACACTTGAACACGCGCCTGAAACTCGCTAGCATCCTGTCTTTTGCAAGTTTATTTCAGGATTCGTGAGTTCAGGATCAACGTTAACTTCACGCGGTGTTCCAGGTTGCTGGTCGAGTAGTCGTGGTCAAGTGCGTCGCCATCGCGAAAACACTACGCGCCATCGCGGAAAACCACCGTCCGGCCGATCCATAAGACGCCATTGATCTACCGCGCGTTAAATAATACAATGTGCTTCCAGAGACGGAGAGTCAATGCCAGGATCGTCGGTCTTGAGCACACTCGAGGGACTTGTTGCAGCCTCGACACGATCCCTCGAGAACGTGCACGTTTTGGATGGACGTTACGGGTCGGCAGTTTCCTCAACGTCATAATATCTACTCTACTGCGACCCGGTACGTTTACGCGACTACATAATTTACGTTGCTCGCGTTTCCCACTTTCTTAAACAGGGGTGGCGCGGTTGGAGTGGGTGGCTCGAGGAAGTTGACAGTAAAAGGTTCTCAGGAAAGTTTCCACGATAGAAGTTATGGCTATTGACATTCTCCGAATGATTCGGCGAATACCAGCAGGAATTGGAAGTTGAACAAATTTTCAAGAATAATAAACAGCATAACCCTCTATGTCCAGAATTATATGATTTCTATCTTTTACTGTTACTTTGGTTTTACTTCTAGACTGTTTTAATAACATGTATGCTAAGCATATACAGGGTGGTTGGTAACTGGCGGTACAAGCGGAAAGGGGGTGATTCTACGCGAAAAGGAAGTCGAAAATATAGAATAAAAATTTTTTTTTAATTTTTTTTTAAATCTACAGTGAGATCTGTTATAACGAGACGTGATAAAGTGCACGCGTACCGAGCGAAAATTCAAAATCGATTTTCTCGAAAACAAAGCTTCAAACGAATAATTTTTATTCTATATTTTCCACTTCTTTTTTCGCGTAGAATCACCCCCTTTCCGCTTGTACCGCCAGTTACCAACCACCCTGTATATCTTTTACGTTTATCAGCTTGTAAAAACATACGTTAGGTACAAATACTTTTATATTCTTCAGGACATATTATTAGCAGTTAGGGTCCCTAAAAATAATATTTTT
This sequence comes from Bombus vosnesenskii, assembly GCF_011952255.1. Classification (NCBI taxonomy): domain Eukaryota; kingdom Metazoa; phylum Arthropoda; class Insecta; order Hymenoptera; family Apidae; genus Bombus; species Bombus vosnesenskii. Next base: position 284,612 of record NW_022884341.1, read on the forward strand.
AAGGAAATTTCGATACCAAAGCGTATTCAGTTCAAAGCAATGTTTTTTTTATAAAAACGACAATTTGGACTTCAGGGTATCATCAAGACGTAAAGGGTAAACGATTTCAACTTTTGCATACTATGAATTGGAAACTAATACAAACTACGAAGAATTTTTAATGAAATATAGAAGTAACGAAAAGTCATTCGTAACTATCGATCGCTAACTTCCGATTGTCACGAAGATCGTCGCGAACTATTAATTATGCAGCGAGCTTCTGATTCCGTGTATTGAACACCTGCTCGTTCGTTTCATTCCATTTAACCTACATTATGATTCGTAACTTTGTTTCCCACCCTTCGACATTTCTGAATGATGGAAAGATATAGTACTGTGTAAATTAAATATTCTCGCCATGATTGAACATAACAAGAATATTTACCAGCTTTAATTAACATTTGGAGAATATAAACTTCAAACTAAATAATCAATATATTAATATTAATATTAATTCACCAATCGTTTGTATTAACAATTGTAATAATTATTCCTAACTCCTTTTTCATCGTAACAGTTCGTTGGTTCAGTGTACTTGGCTGAAAGTGGGTGGATATATTACTCACTGGACTCCCCGTTTGCAACTCGTGATCCCCTTATCTTGTTTGATTGTCTTTTCCAGCAGGTTCACCAAACTGCAACTCTCCCTCTTTCTCGTTCACACCGCTGTCTTGCTCCTCACGATCGTGCAGGTGCGAGGATAATCCGCGACGTAGCGGCCGGACAACGGTCAGCGCGGCTGCGCCAGCCGTTTCAACCCTCTCTGCGTCGCGCGACTCATCGTGCAACCACCCCGACGAAACGAAAGTGAATGGCCCGTAGCGTGTACGATCAAAACGCGACACCGCGTTCGATAAAAGGGACTATTGGGGAAGAAATGTCCCGCGTATAAATTATTCAAGATGGATACTTGTTTCTTTCTCTTCATAATAATGGATGTTGTCATTTTGAGTATTTTCAATGGCATTTTTTCTTCACGACGCATACTGAGATATTTGCATCGATATGCCGGAAAGAATTATTTTTGTACGCAAATCATATTGAATTGAAGTGAATTTTTATTTTCGTACAGGATAAACAGATGAGATAACTACCTAATAAAAAATGTAACTATATCTTGAAATCACATTATACTTATCTATAATAAGTATTAACTTATTATAAATAATTAGCCATGTCACTGCGCCACGCCAGAAAAATTACTGAAAATTCTCAATGCGAGAATTGATTGTAAATTTTAATAAATAAAAAAAAATCTTGAAATCACTAATTTTGTGTACACCGTTGTATACCCTATATCCTTGAAGACAATTTTTATGTTTCACTAGATCGTGTAACAAGTTCATTCGCGTATAATCCATTTCATAATCCATTTCCAATCAGCAACACGTGTCTTCTTTTTTATTATCCTTATTATCCTTTATCCTTATTATCCTTATTATCCTTTGCTTCACAGAAAGATTGCAAACGAAATGTAAAAGTTAAAAATTGCGAATATATATTTGTTACTGTATATCGTATATACATATCATGGTTGTTTCGATTTCATTTCCTATTTCTTCCTTTTCCTTTTTATTGGCTGTATTGATTTTTAAAGATCGCTACATGCGAAGCGCCTGTGGATTGAAACAATAAATACTTACGTGGACGATCATTGATATCGAAACGTATGTTCTCATATGGCACACATGGTTATTTCAAGAAAAATTTTTTGGGAGCACTTAAGCCCTTCTTGTTAAAAATGTTTTCAGTTCTGCTTATTCATTAGCGGGTAAAACGTGTTATGTACGTCGATTACGATAATTCTTCTGTACAGTTATGTAATATTGATAAAAAATGTAATTCTCGCCGAGCATGTTTGTCGCTCTCAGAGATAAAACCTTATATAAATAATGTTGCTCAATAATGATACAAGTTCTTCGATAAGAAAACGAAATGTTACCGCATCGAAGGGAGTCCCGTATACGGCGACAGATGGAGCAAGAATGAACTCAAGAATAAACTTACCGATCGTGTAAACACTCTGATCTACGAATAATGCAAGTAGAAATAATGGAAATGAGCTTGTTCCATTCTGAATTCTGTCTTTCACCTTTATTATCAACTAAAACCATTTTCGTAAAATGGAGATTTCATCGGCTCCAGGTTAAATGAAATTTAATCCTGAAGTACGCAACTTCATTTCGACGATGGAATATCTCATGTAATCGCGTGCCATCGGACTTGCAATATATTTTATAAAATTTCATGCAACTGAAATTAAGTTGAGTTTAATTCTAGAACACAGATCCTGCAGGTGGACCGATCTTTCCAAAGGGACTGAAAGAAAGAAGAAAGATAAATTGTCTGGGTGGCGAAGATCCGAAAGAAGCGACAACGATGCGAGAGACGTGGTAGAAACGAAAGGAATGAGGACGATGATGGAAGAGAAGGAACGACAGGGAACGAATGAAAAGAGCGACCGGATGCAAGAGCGTCTGCTGGAGATAAAGATAGCTCGCGTTTTCTTGTTGCACCGCCCGTCTCATAAACGTCATCTTCCTATTACCGAGTTCCACGTAAACGCATAAGAAAGTCCTTTGATGCTCAGCCACTTCTCAAAGGACTCCGTTCAGCAGGAATTCAGCATGGATTCGGTTCGGTTCGAACCGAAAAATCCTCGAGCGAAAAACAGTTCTCGTTAATCGGATTCTGACGGGATCTTTCAATCGACTGTGAAAGCGTCTTCGTTGGTTTTGGGAAATTCCACTTCCCCGAACACCGATGAGTCTCGGATTGTGAACACGTTAACGAAGATGTAAATGGACGAATTGTCGTGCTTGTGAAACGAAGGATGAAGTCGAAATTAAAGTTGAATATCGCTTGATACATTCGCCGTTATTAACGTACATGTTGCATTATCCAAAACTATAAGTATTTTTATAACATAAAATCATTTTTACTTTTATTCCCGTGCATTGTGTCACGATTAATTGCACGAAAATTTTTAAGTTAACGAGCATATATTCTTCTTATTGACAGAACCAGTGTTAATTCGTATACCGAAAACGCCTTTAGTTCCGAGAATATTAACGAGGAAGTTAACTCTTGAAATTCACTTTTTTCGTTTGTATACTTCTCATACTTTATACTTATTCTTTGTTACTGGAACCTTCATTTTCATATCCTTGCGTCTTCCTTATTGCCGCAATTTTCCTTCATAACGTCTGTACGCTGACCTTTTTATCGTTGGAATTCATTATTTGCTATCCTTACGTTATTAGCAAAGCCGAAACTCTTCTCATTCCGCGAATAGTCGAATCGAAAATTTATTTGTTGCCATTGCATGCAATTCAGTTTAATACTACATCAAAATGGAAGAAGCAAGCAGTTGGATCGAACGAAAGAGGACAGTTCTACGAACGAGTGTCCTCGCCCTCTACGCTGTCCCCACTTGTTCCGGACACTTTGCGGAATGCCGGCCTGGAATGTCCATTATAATGGCACGCGACGTCCATTCATACATACATCCGTGGCTGTCATTCGCAGAGACGCGATCGCTTTGTCTCGCGTTTTGACGTCCGCGCCGCGTGACAGATTGAAGATCGATGCGACAATGGCCCGATATTTCCATTATCCGTTAACCTGTCCCAGCTAATTCCATTGTACCTGTTCGCCGGCGACAGAGTGTACTGCCACACGCTTTCGTTCTCTGTTCACCATCGGCAAACGAAATCGTTCACAATCGGCCGGAGACTCATGGGGATTCTCGATGCTTAGTGACATCGAGTTTCTCCATTTAGTATCGCGTTTCCCTTCGAAAGGCGAATAAAACGCTGGCCCAAGTATTAGATAACATATGAAGATCACAGGAGAATAGATAAGTACATTTCTGTTAATTTTCCACTTTGACTTTTAAAGTTTCATCCCTTGTTAGAAGTCGTAACTTTTCTGGCAACGTTAATTTTACGAGCATTCATAATAAATATAATAGCGTGCTAATACTTTTTACAGCCATCGTATGCAGAGAAATCGATCTTTTAAAAGTTCTAGACTGTAGACTCTTGAATATCTTAATGCCTCCACGCTTGGTTAGGAAATTGGAACGAGAGCAAGAGTGAACAACGTGCTAGTAAATGAAAGCAACGACGGGCAAAATGTCACACGAAGACGGATCGGTTCCCTTTCACATGGAATTCATTCTCAAAGGTAAAGTTTTATGTAAATCTGGTTGCCGGTTATTGTAGCAACTTAAGAAACTGACTCAGTGCGTATTTCCAAATCAGCATATGCTCGAGTGCGGCTGAAAACCGGAAAAGGTTTTTAAAGATACGAGTTTGTGGGATGTTCTCCTGATCCCCTTTTGGTCCCTTTCTTTCTTACGTCATCCTCGAGGCTGAGTCACGTCATTCCCCTCATCCATAAACTTCTAACACCCTCGTTCACGTGCCTTAAGGAGGTCGAGTCACCCCTCGGCTATTCCACTAAAGTACACCTCAACTTTGTTTCCCATTTCCATGTGTATGTGACTATTCCTAGCGGAATTATCGAACTTTGCGTCTTGTTTGTTTAACTGTTTAGCAGAGATTAGGCCACCTCGCAAGGTTTCATCATGGATATTGTTATGGACTTTAGACAAAATATAGTATTCGTTATAATATTTAATAAGTAAAACAATTGGCTACCTAGGTTCTATTTTTTATATTACATTGAGAAAAATATAAGTTTGCGTAAATTTGTATACCCAATCTATCGTATAATCGTTATAATAGTTATAATCGTTCGTAGGTTGCACATAACAAGCCTCTGTTCGAAGATCGAATAGAATTGTCACAATGTGATATATACCATAACTCGTATCATATCGTGCTTTCAGAATCATAAACCCAGTGGAGCAAGGCCAGACCGGTTATCGATAGAAACGAAGAAATTAACGTGACGGCGCAGTGGTCGCCCTTTCAGCTCCTCTAGCCGCGTATAAAGCATGTAATTCAAGATTTCCCAGGGATCGGTTCAGTAACGAGCGCGATCGGATCAGAATTGCGTCATTGTTCGCTTGCATAACTAAGTACAAGCACGTTTTCCACATGACCGGGACTTTTGCACTAACTGTACCGATCTTCGATCATTTCACCGTGATAACTTGCGTCGATCGAAGATTGATATCAAGTTGCAATGAACTTCGAAGAGAAACATTTGAAAATTTGCAAAGGATCAAACAGAGAGTTTGATTACTTTTAAAAATGCAGATAACCTTCGTATGGCGTAGATATTACACGCAATAGTTCACACGTAAATCATTTTTTAATCCATTATTACTTTTATTATTGTATTCTTCTTTTCATTTAAATATTCAGACGAAAGCAAATATCGAATGTATTTGAAATTTGAATATACCGCGGATGTATTTCCTAAATATATATATATATATATATATATATATATATATATAACAAGTACATGGCTTGAGAAAGGTGAGAATTGTGTACATAAGAATCGAAACAGTTTGCAACGGAAATCATTCGAGTGTCGGAATAGAAAGAAAGAGCATCGTTGCCGTTTTTGACTTGCTTTATTTCAGTTTTGACACGTATTACGATTATAATATACTAGGTAAATAATAATGAATAACGAAAATAAATAAATAAACATAGTAAGTGAGTGTCTGTGATAACATTTTAAGGTCCTAATTCGGCGACGAATTTAATTATTATCGGTTGTACGACTTCATTAACATAATAAATATAAAATGAGGTGAGAGATATTCAATAAATAATATAGATCCTAACTTTTTGTTGTCCGTATTCATCTTTGTGTTATAATCGTATTGTATACCACTTCTGACCATAAATCTTAGAACACCCGCTGATATTTAGTACAATGTAACGCTTCCTGCTCCTTTTATTTTGCACTTAATCTATTATAAATCTGTTACTCCATCCGCATTTCTAGAGCTCTCTTATGGTACAAAATACTAAATAAGAATGTTTTGTTAGAATTTTCCAATTTTAACAAGCAGCTTGTATGTTGATTATTTAGTTGTATGCAATTATTTTTAGATATTTTACAATATTTTATGTTCAATTTTTGAAACATTTAACAAACATTTTCTGCTAAATCCTTCAGCAGTGAACGTTACTCTATTTTGCCTGATCGCCCTTGTATCCATAAGAGACTCATCAACAAATAGGAAAAATGTTTACGTCACAACGACAGCGACAGCGACAGCGACTACCGTCCTAAATATATGAAACACGAATAAAGTTTGAGAAATGTTCACGTAACTTAACAAACAATATTTTTTTATCTTTAGATCTTCCATTTAATTAACAAAATTATCTTTATATTTATAAATTATACATATATATTTCAACGGATATTTTATTCCACAATATTTTGCTCTATAACATTTTCGGCAAATACCTAATAAAGTTTCAGCAATTAGAGGTTCAGTAACGAAGGGATAAGAGAAGTTGTGAAACAGTTGCAGGAGCTCGGGTTCAAGGAAGAAATCAAACAGCGGATCGAGTTCAAGCTGTCGCTGTAAGGTCATCAGAGCGGCGGACAGCACAGAACTCTCGACTTCTTACTCCTCTTCGACATCATCGTCTTCCTCAGACTCCGAATGTTCACGGTGCTGTAATTCAAATTGCAATCGTCGAACGCGTGATCGTTCAAATCATGATCATTCATGTAATAGTCGCCACACCTGTAAAAGTTCACCCAAAAGACGAAGAAGTAAGTCAAACGCAAAGAAACAAATTGCATTGTTATGCAAGAAGAGGAATTCAAAGAGGAACAATTCTTCAAAGAGAAAGCTTCGACGTAGGAGAAGTAAGTTTTCTTAATATTGATACCTGCATCTTCTTTATAAGAAAAAGCTTTTCTTAAAATTACATCTACAACATCTTATTTGATTTTCATTCCTCAATCAGGCGACTAAATGATTTTTACTCTTAACGAATTACTATTTGTATTTGAATTCTCACGAATCGATCAGCATCTATTTGCACAAGATTGATTGGAGAATCGTGACTGTTCCAGGAAGTTCGTCGTCATCTTGGTGCTCGTGTTCGGGTTGCGATTGTTCGGAGAACTCGGAAGACAGCAACGATGAGTACGCCGTTACCTCATCGAGCAAAGGAAGGAATAAATCACGTCGTAGAACAAAATGATAATGGAACCGCATTAAGCTCGCCCTCGTAAACCCAATTCATTTGATCACCAATCCTGATTTTAATATTTTTGTACATAACAACGATTTATTTATTAACTTTTTCGTATTTATTAAATTATACCGATAATTAGAAATGTCATTTTACATATTTGAAATATTATATTCCTTTATGACTTGATATTATATGAATAGAAATTTAATTAAAAATGATAAGAAGAAGGTGTATAAATATTGTTGTTTTAAAAAAGAAATATATAATATTGCGTGAACAATGAAGGAAAACGTTTGTATGATACCGAGGCAACTTCTTGCTCAACTTTTCTGCTGGCTTGAGTCATACGTGCGCCCTATGTTAGACTAATTGCGCGCACGTGTGCCTCAACAGCATTCTTGCCTGCAGTCGGGCGTATCATCTGAACCGTGAACGATTTTACGAACCGAAATCCCCATTTTCCTGCTATACAACCGAATGTCTTTCGCGAAATTCCTATCTGATCGATAGTGCATTGCGTTGGAAATTGAGAAACTTCGTTTCAAAAGAAATACGTGAAAGTACTATAGATTGGCAGAGAATAGGAAGATCGTATTACAATTTTCCAAAAATTACAAAATTTGTGTACATTTAAATATGGATAAACTTTAGTGTAAATGGAAATTTCTAAAAATTGTTTAAAGATTTTCTCGAAAGGTACTTCGACACATTACCCGAAATATGTGAAAATATAAAAAATATCTCTTTACAAATATCGAAAAAGAAGCTCTTGAAAAAAAGCATAGCAAAGATTGAAAGAAAAATTTTATAGAAATTTATAGATGTAAAAACTGTATCGTGGTTTTCCAAAGGTTAGAAAACTCGCGTCAATGTAAAGATTAGAAATATATCGGAAAGAAGTGCGAGGAATGTTTCGTTACAGCATTTTTCATTTATGACAAACTACAAGCTTTAATAGAAAGAAAATTCTAACAACTCCTCAAAGATAGGCAAATGTAAATAAGAAAGAAAAGAAAAAGAACAACATCCTCGTCAACCATGTTAACCCAATATCACATTGAACTTTTCCCTTTTTTACTTCTATTAAACTCAAGAGATTCTCGATACTAACATTACGAAACAACGTAGCGAAACGAGAATCCATCGCGTGAAATTGAATCGATCTCGAATGCAAAGTTGGACGTCGTATAGTGGTATAGAAACGTATCTCGTGCCACGAAACAGATACAAAACAAATTCTGACGGCGTTTAGTCCCACAGGGGTACGAGTCACGATTATTTATCGCGCTTGAGCCGAAGGGTACGTTGTTAATTGGATTTAAGGGTCGACATCGTGCTCCCTCGGCGGGATCAGGCGATTTCCCTGCTTTTCCTGCTTCGTATTCAGTCGTCCTGAACGTTTAATCGTCGTGCCCGATATTATTGCTCGACGTTGGAAGAAGAAAGCGAGACTAACGGAATTCGATTACGCAAGCTGATGGAGGCGGGAAACTGATCCACCTTGGCGGATTGCGACGATTCATTGGTATTTAGATAAGATTATTCGCCAATACATGCTAAGAGATACCTTCGCTATCGATAGTGAGATTTTATTGCTACCTGCGGTTGGGCTAATACGTATGCACGAAGCGAATTACAGTTACAGTTTGTAACATGCACATAGGCTCAGAAAAATCAAGTATCGAAACACGTGTGGAAAACTCTGATCATATATACTATGTGTGTTAAAAATCTGTTAAAACATACAGTATATGCTATACAATATTAAATATTTAGTATTATCACGATCAAGTCTCGGTATCGTAAACGACTGACAGTCTCCGTACGCGAATTATGCGACAAGATCCTGCTCCAAATTGCGGAAAAGTCGATGAATAAAGCAGAAACGCGAAGCAGCGATCGTGCGTGACGAGGAAAATCGATCGGAAGGCAAGGAAAGAAGGAACATAGAAAAGGCTGCATTCGCAGAACCAGTCACGTGCGACCATGCAACGTGCTGACTGCACTTAGGTTCATGGTCTGTCTCTACCTTGCCACTGCAACTAGGAGTTGTGACATAATAGGCTCTCGCCACTTCACAGGCTATGCCATTCGTGTTAACTGTTGTAGCACTGAGAAATCGCAAAATACGCTACGAAATTCCCGATCTTTCAGCTTCTTTGATAAAACTGTTCTTTTTTTGTATTTGATGATACGGAAATATTTAAGAGTCGAACACATGCGATCAGATTTCAGTTCCTATAAATTATGTATAAATATTTACGGAGTTTATATGGGAACACTCGCCATGGGTACGTCATCGTTTCCATCGGATCGTCAAATTTATACAAATATTTATATCGTATCTATGGTCTTCGTCTCGGTTCTGTTCTTAGTTAGACGATTTTGATTTAATATGGAATATCCAATCCTTTTTTTTACGCTACTTGACTTGATCTGACATACTTCAAACGGTGTCTTTTTAGCATATCCTATACACAAGAACAAGCATAAATACAAGCTTAAAAGCATCTCTCATTCATCGTTTTGCGAATATCGACAGTAAACGACATTACAATGTTATTAAACGAAACTGGGCGATATCCGGGGACCCGTTAGGATGCATCGGGGACAAGCGAATTAATACATACTAGATGCCGAACATACAGAGCTGAATAACTTCTTGCCTTATAATTTACCGTTAACGACAATTCAGCTCATTCATTGGATTACAACATGGACGGGCAGCTGCGTTGGGCAACGAAAACTCTGTTAAAGGTCCCAATCCAAACGCATTGTGTACAGAATCTAGGTAGGAGTAGTTATGGTTAGATAATGGCAACGCTTTCAGCATATAATTATCGTCTAAGCTACGCCGTATAATACATCGTTCTCTGCTCCGCATTCGCATGTCGTGAGCGCAATCGAACATTTCTCTCGACATGATCCCGTTTCAACATATCCACAACCCGTTCCCTCTCCGCCATATTTCTACATTCGTTGTTCTACGATCGTAGATTCGATCACCAGATTAGATCGACGGTAGAATTACTATAATACGCCAGAATTATTATAATAGCCAAAATTATGAAAATCGATTAGCAATCTTCTCCCTTGTTGTATTATATAAGATATTTCTCTATTTACCCTTTCTTTCATATCCTAATTCCATAAATCTGAAGCTCGAAACCTCGAAACCTCGGCATCAACCACTTCGCTGCAAATAAAAATGGAATTTCCGTTCCTGCAAAAAATACCAAATAATACCACGATATACCAAATAATACCACGATATACGAAATACCATTGTATCGCTCTAAATACATACGTACTTCTTTCTGCTCTCTCAATCGTTGCTTGTTACAAACTGCTGCCGGGCTTTACAATTTGCAAATGTAACTGCATGTTAAATTACAGTTAGGACGTAATATACAGTACGATAATAGAAAATATGGAAGAAAAGAAGAAAAAAGCTTTACCCGTATAGGAAGACCCGGCAATCCAAAAGCGATGTTCACGTGTCGGTCATCGTGGCTTCTACGGGACCGGCAGGTTTTGTCGTTACGAGCTTACGCGGCTACGTAAGAATAATTCCATTTTCAGTGATATTGGCCAGCGTAACGTGACCAATGTCCACGTGGTCGCAAGCACGTGCACAGGACGCGGGACTGTTGCATAAGCGGCGAAGTTAGCCGAACTGAACCGAGAGGGATGACGAACTACATACTATTCCTCCGAGCACCCACGCTTTCCCTGATTTACGTGCTCTTTTTTATAAAATTTCTTTCTCTACTAAAAATATTACTTACGTGTCTAATCTCGCCCCCTTTGACAGTGTCCTATCGTTAATGGATCATCATCAAGATTCTATTATCGAAATATTAGACTATTATGATATGATTAAATTGGTTTTTAAAAACCAATATGCAATAATAAAATCGACGTACGTCGTTACCAAAGGCTGTGAAATAGTTTCGCTATTTAAAAAACTACGAACATTATTTCAAGGAGTGATATCTAAAATCAACGAGTTCATTAATGTGATTGTAGAGAAAGATATACTATATAACATTATATACCATATAATATACTATTGCTAATATTTTAAATCAATATTATCTATGAATTCCATAAAAAGGTGGTAAATACTGCTTCCACTTTTTAATTTACTATCAGTTTGTATTATGATAAAACATTTATACGCTATTACCAAAAATTTACTTTAATGTTCGTACACTGATGAACAGTAGTGTACACTATACATGTATGCCACTATAATATCGTTGAATGAGTACATTATCGGGGACCACGAAGGAGAATCTCCATAGAGACTTCGAAAAAGGATCGGAGTGGAAAGCAATTTTCTCAACGTCTCGCGACTAGCACGCTCGCGGGAAATATTACGTTACGATGTTGCACAACGCTAAAACGAGCCGCCGATACACGCGAAACGGGACCTCGCGTAATGAATCTTCATTCCTATAAATAGGCATGTATCAAACTGTCCGGATTCCTCGACACACTTCCAAGACACTCGCGCGACTCTTTAACAATGCAGAAACTCCGCGGCGAAGTTGTTTTCGTCGATATGTTGGAAAATGAGTTGAAGATGATTCAATGTCTAGGCAGACTCAGTTAATAAACAAGTAAACGACTTCCTACCACATTGCTCTAAAAAAAAAAAAAAAAAAAAAAAAGGATACGAACGAATGGAAAAAGAATTTAAAAATGGGAATTAAGCTTATAAATCAATATTTTTGAAATGACCAAAATACGTATTTAATTATAAAATCGAATAAAAAGATGTAGTTGTGATAAGAAGAAAAATATTACTCGATCATGTTTTTCTTTCGCAATGTGATGTCATGTTTGTTTGTTACACGATGCTCCATGTTTAACAGACCGTAATATCTGATCGTAGCAATCGAGTTCACACTTAGTACACATCAGCTACAATGTTACGTTTACATATATAGCCACCTATGACTACAGTGGCAATTATATTGTCTCTTTTGGAACAGAAATTTGAGAAGCCAAGTAACTTGCTTCTTGGCTGACCTATGTAAGTCGCTACGTTAGATAACCATTTTGATTTCGAAATGTATAAAGTAAAGAGAAGTTTACCATGGAATAGTTTGAGTAATATAACGTTGAATTCGAACGGGAGCCAATGCAACTTTGTCGAATGGCGTCCGTTCGAGTGGTACCGTTCAATGTACTACATTTCCCGGACCGCGGTGCGGCGCGGCGCTAAAGAGACGAATCGGTTGACACTGCCGGTCCAAGTAACGGGACGACGGAAGCTGTCTGAGCAACTTGTTCTCGGGAATCGTATACCTGGACAATCTGACACAATTGAATTATTACAAATTCATATGATACCAGACGAGAACCACACTATGAATCATATCTGCTATTTTTGTAAAGGAAAGCGGTTTTAAGATTCCGTATGTTGTCAGTCAATTCCATATGTACATTGCCAATATCGTCTTTTCATTTAGTTTAATTTTATTTGGTGCTTCTTCGTCTTCTTCAAAATTTCAAAAATAATGTACTCGTCATATTATTGAAACATAGCTCGTCTTAATAATTACATCTTTGAGTTCCACAAAATTTCATCGACTTATCAAAAGTCTTACCTACATCTTTTAACCTAATAAACTGATGAGTTATGTTACTGTAAACATGTAAACTAAATCATAACGCTGAATTGCGATGGTATCTCTGTTACATACACATCATATTGTAGTTATTATAGTTAGGTAGTTTTTTTTTTATAGTTGTTGGTCAAAATCATAAGACACGATCGTGAAGATTTTTTTTAGACTTGTTTAATTACCTCGCGGATTAAAATACTTCCAAGAAGCCGAGTAACCTACTGAAGACTAAAGGAAGCTTGGTGCCGCGTGCAAGAGGAGAAGAGGGTCGAAGAAGGGCAGCGGCGCGAATAACGAGCGCCTTTACGAAGCCTAATTCCGTCTCTGAAATTGGCCGGTTCCGTAGGGTACGTGGCCTGGTTCGTGTCGGCGCCGCGCGTTTCTAGGGTGCGACCAGCGATGGCTCGGGGGTTGCGTCGGGGTCGTTGCAAAAGGAACGGAATAAACAAAAAGCTTCTGGCCGGACCAGAAATAGCAAGACTAAGCGGCAACAACGGGACAAAGACTGCGCGGCGTGAGATTCGCCACGACGCGACGTACTGCCCTACTTGCTCTCTCGAGGATGGGACGGGGACGGGACGTTACTACGTTAAAAAAATCCACTTGAACTTCGCGGAATTGTTATTCCAATGGTTGGGCCGGTTGTAAGTTCATTTTCCTATGAAAAAGATCTTCTATTGTATTAGGTTGTCCGAAAAGTTTCTTTCGTTTTATAAGGAACCAATAGACGCACAATGTTTTTTGTTTCATATTAGATTATTGAATTATGCACGAACATAATAATAGAAATACAACGAAATGGATCATGCCTAATTCAATAAAATAATATAAAACAGAAATTGTCATCTATTATCATCTATTATCACCTTATGAGACGAAAGGAATTTTTCGGACAACCTAATACATTAATTCGTACGTAAGTTTCTACTTTTTGTATTGTGCATTTATTCTTTATTAAAAAAGATTCGCGAGCCTCGTGTTCTTCGCTACAAGTTCCAAAGACGCTATAAACTACTTCTAAAACGAAAAGAGAGAGAATTCTCGAAAGATTACAAGTCGGGAACGGATTCAGGAGCGGAATCTTCTGCTGCTAAAAAAATTCTACGTAATTCTCTGTCCATTTTGCATTCGGTAGCGAGTAAATCCTGGGAAGAGAGGAGGAGGTTCAGTGCGAAAGCGGCACGCTGTGCTAGCCGGGCCGGTTGACGTAATATAACGCACGGAGCGCCTCGTGACTCGTGATTCGTGACACGTAAGAAGACAGCCGAGAAAACGGAGGCTGGCATTGCCACCGGTGGCACGAAAAAGTAGGTTTCTGGAGCAAACCGAGAGCACGGCCGACAACCGTGTCGTCGAAACTGCATCGCGGAATAGAGTCCGCGACGCGAACTGTAACGCGAATCCGCGGACCGAGAATTTCGCAAGGGCAGTCGAGCACTGTTCGATCGCAGGGGAAAATCGGCCAAGGGGAACGAAGGATGGTCGACCTTTTGCACGCTGACTCCCACCCCGCATCGTCGTTGTAGCGTTTGATGTACGACGTTTTCTTGCATACGAAAACCAGAAATGATCTTTTTAGAATTACTATTATGATAAAGAATAAGGCGTCTCATCTTCGAAAGTCTAATGTAATTTGTGGTAAAACGAAGAGTGTTATTTTGTAGTTTTGCAGTTCGATAGTGTACTGAAGATTGGAAAGAGCAGAAAAGGTATGCGTCTAAAGTTCACGATAATTAATTTGTATGTCGCGCGTGATTTAGCATCGCGTGTATCGTTCTTCTATTCTCAAAAGATTTCTTTTGGACGGAAATATGATAGAATTCATATATATATGATTTTTCTTTTCAATTTTATACGAAAGTTTTTCTTAAAACGTTTATTTGTATTTGAAACAAGTATGCTTGTTCGTATATTAAAATTCAAAGATCTTAGCGGGCAATAAATACTGTTTAAATAAATTTCCTCATAATATACCTTCAAATAAAATTATATAATATTATGCATATATCGAATTATCTCAACAGTTAGCCTAATATTTATTCGTCACGCGGTTTAATCGCGAACATCACGATCGAATTCATGCCTCGGCGAGAACGTTTTTCCCTCGATCACCGCTAATGGATCGCTACCGGTAAATAATCCACGTTTCGAGCAGTGCACGCGAGCACTTAATATGTAACACAAATGTATTCATATAGCAGCGCAAGGTAAGTTGTTGCAATCGAGCAGTTACGCTATTACATAAGAATCGCGCAAGCGTGATGCAAAGACGAGGTGTAAAAGAACGAAGGGAGATAGAGGTTGGGAAATCGACGAATCGAATACATTGTACCTTGACCCCGCAACTGAATCGCAGTTGAAAAGCAGCTGAAAAATCAACCAACCACCGCCGTTTCTGCGTTAGATCGCAACCGCTGCTCTGAATCATCCCGCTCTGGCATCAAACTTCTGTAATTTATTCGCTGTGTTAAGTAACGTGTTAAGGTTATTAAGTAAGTGTGCCAGGACTGCCACCATTGCTTCTGTTTTATGAGAATCGTGCTCACTCGTTGGGAAATAGGATACGAACGAAGCGATGCAGGCGAATCGTATAGTTTACTCGAGTAGATAGTCAGACAAGTGTCACGTGCGTTGAGAAACCGTCACGTGTCTTCATTATAAAATTCGAGTTCTGCTATCTAAACGCGTTATTAACTGGCCAGTAGAATACTCGTGCCTGTACATTGCACATACACTGTCCAGCACATACATTATGCATACGTGTTAACGACTGCATATTGCAAAGTCGATGACGAAAACAATTATTATACTTTCGACCGAACATGATGTTTACGAGACGAAGTGATGGCAAGGATGGTTGAAAATTACCCGGCTATCGTTAGATCTAGCTTAAAAAATAGGAATTTGATTTCCGAGGATTCTGGCCATGAAATGAAAACGATAGAATAGCTTCTGGCAAGACAACCGTGAGAGACGGCACTTAACCTAGAGTCGTCGATAGGGTATGATACGAGAACTTGCTTTTTAACGTGTATATGAAGGTCATTGTATAAGTACATAATGTCTATACATCCGTAGGTTCGAACGTAAGAATCTTATCGTATTTATTAATGGATGATATAATGGATATAAAGAATATAGTAGGGAACAATACGATAAGTCACAGCTCCTACTTTTGAAAGGAAAGCAGTTTTAAAATTCAGTATGTAATTAGAGATAAATATGTAGCTATTCGAAGCCGATAAAAATATTCGTTTTTGCTGTGCAGCAGCTAACCGTATCGAGTGTGTTAAAAACTTAATCGACAACGAAGAAGATCGTTTTTCATTCTGTCGCTGTAAATCGACGAAACAAAGATAACCGTTGTATCTGTGCTTTCCCAACGGGCTTTGCACCCTTGCAACTGGTATCGACGAGATATTTCAAGCGACGCCATTTATTAGAGTCTTCGCTATCGACACTCGACACAACGACTCCCTTGCTGGCGAGGCTCGTCATCGTACAACCTCGACTGTCACGGCCTCGGTTTTCCGATGAAAACATCTAGCAAAACGTTTCGGTTTCTTCATCAACGTTCACTTTTCCGTCTTTTTCTTCTCGCGCCACCAAATGATCGTGATCCTTAAACGTTATTTCTAGCGGTTATTGTGACCCGGAGATTACGAGATATTCGTCGAGCTAAATTTCTAGCGAATCAAGCGATTAAGCGTAAGACGATTTTCGTCGTTAGACGCTTCCTCTACCTGCTGACATCGTCGAGTTAAGTTTCGAAAATGATACCAATGCCATTACATCAAAGGAAGTGATTTAAAATTCACCTACATTTCGATGAATTTTACACAGATACGTAAATTTCTCAAAGTCTACCGGAGTCTACTAAATTCGTAATACGATTTTTGATCTGTTCAAGATTCGCTAAAATCCATTTGCTCGTACCAAGAGTCTTCCTATTAAACAAATGATCAAATTCTCAATACCAACTTATATCTCGTGAGAACTCGACATGTTTTCGCACAAAACCGATTAACGGCGAGTGCGCGCTACTCTAGGATTTCCTAAGCGCGCTTTAGCCAGGGGAATGGTAAAAGTTCGCGGCGCGTATGCGCGCTGACACCCGCGTATTATGTCAGATTTCAAGCTTGTTACGTAACCCGTCCCATAAGCGAGTTAACGAGCGAGCGGCGCGTTCCAGGGCCATGCCTATCGCCTCCTCCTTCACCTCCTCCTTTTCCCCTCTTTCGTCCATCTGAATTTCCTTGCCTCTCCACGTTCACCAATGATCATTGGGATCGTTGAATAAATCTGGGTTAGAGGAGCTATAGTTTATAAACTGTACGCGAGTTTCATCGTAACAGTACAATATAATAGTTGGTAACGTGTGATCTATGTAGAATGGGCATTTTTACCTATAGTTCTTGAATGTCAAGTGGCTTTGACACCATGTCACCTGGTCGAATGATCTGTGATTTTCGTCTAATTGTTACGAGACACTTCAAGTATCTTTGACTTCCAGATTTACGACGATATTTAGCCCTTCAATTTCTCAAAACACCAGTAGCTGCCATTTTTTACTTACTTTATAGCACGAGCAAACTGTTTGGTTATAAGCTCTAATATATTCTAAAGACGAGTTTAATATCTATTTCAGTGTATCCAATTAACAATACTATTATGCCTACAGAATCTTTGATTTGTAATTTTTAAGGAAATTAATTTCTTAGAATCCGTTGTTTCGTCGATCAATAGAGATAAAAATGAGCAAAATCTTTCATATTGCGTGATAATCCGAGAGAATCATTCTTAATATGAACACAATTAGTTTTTTATCACGTTAACCGTAACATACAAGAACTGGAAATTTTTAGATGATTTGTTATAAGTTATAAGATACAGTGTATATGTACAGACATACAGCTTACCACGAGAGCATTTGATACATATTATTTAACTTTGTTTGCACAGACGTAACTATGAACTTTGAACCGTCTTTACGAGTAATTTTCCACTGAGAATTATCGTACATGCTAACGTGATTTCGCCCGTTAGATGTATTCTGTCTGTTGATCGTGTGGACGGCATTGATTCATTCACTCTCACCACGAACCTCGTATATAGTTAATTGGAGGAGGAAAATTAGAAAAATCAGCGTATGACATTCATGGATGACAGTACTTATTCGATGATTCACCATCGCTGAATAGAAACAACAAAAACGTTTTGTGGAGTGACTAGTTTCTTGCGAAACATTTGGACAGCTTGGGATCTCGCAGTGTTATTGACGTATTCTGCGACGTGCAACGAACATACCAGGCGATGCTTTGATAACAAAATCAACCTCTTCGCGGGATGCAAAAAACAATTTAATGAACGCTAGCGATCTGTTGCTGCCATTTCCGACTCCTTCCGCGACAATACCAGTTGACGATGACGATTGCGAAAAATGGTCTTCTTCTTTCTAGTTATTGAATAACGTAACACTTTCCACAATCATCTTTTTTACTAGGTTGTTTTAAGAGCAAAAGATGTCACGATCAAATTTTTCGATTTTCATTCCAGATTTTCACACGAGTACGAAGACCAGTCTGTCACTTTTAGATCTTCGCTTATATTTTATATACCGCGTAAATATGTAGATATAGTAGAGAGAACTAGCTATTATTTATTTAAATTATTTCTTGATCTTGAAGTCAAATGGATTTTAACAGAAAGATTGAGATTAATCGATAGAAGCGAATCAGGATGCAGTGTTGACAGATGTCCCACAGTATTGGAAACTCACGTGGTCTAACGCACCGCTACGACCATACCGCCTTTTCTCATACCGCCTCTGTCTTTGTCAGTGGAATAAAAAAATAAGATCGACCTCAAACGTGGGAGGACGGATAACCTCGGTGTGACGTTAAGTTAGGTCAGTTCTACGAATTTAGCGTATTGCATCAGCGGCATATCGCTCAAAGTCAGTCGACAAAAGTTTACAATCGGAACTTTTTGAACTCGAGAATGTCGAATCTTGTTCTCGTAACACGTGTATTGCCCACAGCCTTAATATTACAAAGGACGTAAATATCAAGTAATTTCAGCGAAACTTTTTTCTCCTTCTATTTCCTCTTTTTCAATATTTAAATCAAATATTACATATTTTTTTTTAAATAAAATTCGACCAATCAAACAATCTTCACGAAATTTAATTAATTTTCCTTATCGAAGGACATTTAACGATAAGGTTAACATAAGCAGATGTATTTAAACTTGAAACGACCCGGTAGCCGGGAACGCGTTGTTTCGAGGTCTTGATTGTTTTTCGCCAGCCTATGAGTACGCGTGTGTTTTTTCGATCCGCTACGAGTGCAACGATAACCGACCACGCCATTTATTGACGCACTTTCGAAGTGCCTAAATACGTCTCGATTTTATACCGCATACTACTGAATGATAAAGCTACATTGAGCATTTTTATCGTGTCATTGTTATTCGCAATCGACCGATATTTCATATCTTTTGTTTGTTGCTTGTCGATATTCGTCTGTGGCAGCCACCATTATGGCGTGTTACATTTCGAAAATCTCAACAAAATTGATAATAATTATTTCCATTTCTTTTTATAGTATCGTAATCGCTAACAACGACGAATAATTATGCATGCAGGGAATTATGCATAGATATAAAAAATTTATCCTGATCATCGGATCGATGATATCGAAGATTACTTAGAATCCTAAAGGAAGAGTTGGAAATTTATTGCTTTACCATTGGAGCGATTTAAAAAAAGGAAAGGAGAAAAAAGAATGTAGAACAGTTACGCAATCGATACCGTGCGGCAAGGTCAGTTACATCGGCTCGCATCGAAAATATCGAAACGAGTAAAAAGTGGCAACGTCATTGGCTCATTGTACATAATACGCGCATTGCGCAATCGGTATCGATCGAATTTGCGAACATAACAGAGGATAATTATTTCTTACGCTGTCACGGTACGACGCGTAAACAACTCTCCAATGTTGAAAATAATTTAAAAAGTCGTTGTTCCTATATTTTTCTGTAAAACTATTCTCTGTCTCAAAAAAAAAAAAAATATTTTAAGAAAAATAACGTTTTATATACCTGGATAAAGTGATACCAGAAATATGGATAACAAAGGCCATCAACGATATAAAATCGTACAAAGCAGTAAACATAACAAGCTTTTTTATCGAATGAATGCGTTGGTGTTCGTAACATGTATATAACAGTTCGCAATATGTAATAAATTAATTAAGTGACGCGCGATCAATTACTGGGCTGAGAAATTAAAGAAGAGAGGAAGGAGATGGATGAAAAGAGGACAAGATGATGTTAAATGGAATATGATAAACGAGCATGTTTTGGAAAATGTCTTACCGCGGTCTTCTTGCCTTGCGCCTTAATGAGATACACCCTTGAAGCATATATATGTATATATGTAATTAACGAGCATGTTGCGTGTCCTCTTACTCTTGTTTATCATTATTGGCCTCGAACACTCTACGTAGCACACACTCGATGTTTATTTCTTTTTCTTGGCATATTCTTCGTCTGGTAAATATTTATGCTTCATATTTTTTGTGAAGTTTAGTAATTTAATATATGTACATTCGGTATTTAAATTACTTATATATATTAATTATTTATATTTGTAGTTAGATAATGTTGGATAACATTTGCTTCTTATTATATTAAACGATATCGGTATACGTTTCCTATGAAATGCATAATATATTCATAAAAATGTTCTATGGTAAATAGACGAGTACTTTCATAAACTTTCATAAAACGTTCAATGTATTTTTATATTTGTTCTTAAAGACATATCATTTAAATTTACTAACCGGTTGAAGATATACATCTACTTACAGTATTATAATATATTACGTCGATGACACAGTTTCCAATTTCGTTTCCCTGTTGCACAGCGATTCGTATGGTATGATGTAATCACGCGGAACAATCGAGCGAACGATTATAACGAAGGCGAGTAATTCGTATGTAATTCGTCGATCGGCCATTTTATTCACTCTACGAGGAAATCGGTCTACAAGAATTACGCATCAATTTATCGTGCGTTACTCACCAAGCCGTTGCGTTAGATGAGCCGACAGATGCCTCGAGGTCCTCTCCTCGGATCTATCGAACCTACAACTTGTTGAAATCAGCGAACCAAGAACGCTTACGATTCTATTTCGACCGATAGCAGATCCACGATGCGTGGGTGGAGCCACATTCGAGCGTTCGAGCTCGGATCGGGCTCGCTGTAACAACCTCGGACATTTTAGGACCTGTCGCAGCTAAATTTACGCGAATCTGTTACAATATAGGCGTTTAGCTAATGGACTGCAGCTAATGGAACAACGTGGCAAAGGCGACACATTCGTAGGAATTTTTTTGGCAAAGTTAGAGCGTTCGATTATTCGTTTGAGAGTGAGGGATGTTGAGGTGAGAGTGAAAATGGTTGCAAACCTCGAACTCTGAATCCGAATCTAAAACGAACGAAATTGAGGGTAGATGAGCCGAGCGGAAAAATCCGCGAAGCGGGCGGATTAAAGACGACGAGCGGAGAAGCGGCGCGAAAAAGGAGACGCAAACGAGGCGATTGCAGGAAGGACAGATATAGATTAAACAACAACAGGCATGGCAACCTCGGCTGCATTTAAGAACGCAAACATATTTGCAGACATCATCCGGGACTTGATAACGCGTTATCAACGGCGGTTACGGTACAGCTGATTGTCATATAGCTCGTTTATCACGAGCGCGAGCTACAAGCGTGAACTTCGCGAATTTGCTATTTTAATCGGTGCCGTGATGTAATTGTATGCATAATAGTGGTTGCAGTTAAATATAGTCGGGAAATAGTAGGCATCGATCAACGAACACGCATGTGCAAACTGAGATCGATCACTAAGATCAAATTTTATTTTCTTCTTTATTTAGAAAAGTAAGATTTTTTAATTTTCATCTTTTGCGATTTTACGACGGGCTTTAAAACGCCAACGATATTTCATGTCGTTCCATTTTTATATTGTTAATTATAGCATTATATTCGTACTGTTGTATTATATCGAAGAAAGAATTATACATTGCCATTTGATATTTTCATTAAGTATATTTTCTAAGGCATTTTTATTCCTCGAATACATTTTGCGGAAAATATCTCGCGTAATCTGTATCTATAAAATAGATTGTTTCGTATCAAAACTTAATTTGACAGAAATACGTATATCGATGTATATGTGATTGTCATTACTTGAATCTTTCAAGATTGAATACTTTTTGATGTACGAAAAACATCTTTTGTTTATCAGTCTATTATAATTTCGCGGGGAGAAACAGGCAGGGATACGTTGTAACGCGCGTCTCTCAATCGCACAATCGCACCGATGACGCAAAGCAAAGAGAACTATCCGCGGTAATGATATCTGGCCGAGAGGTGCAGTTAGCGCGGTAATAGCTGCGCTTACGTAATCGCGCGCCAGGTAAAAGCGGTAATTTATTCCTAACTAGTTAATTGGCCGAGCGTAATTCCAACCAGGGTATCCTAATTACACGCGCGAATCCTTCGAGAGCGGGAGAATGCTCGCATCTACGATCGATGGGAGACAATGTCGATGAAACTGTCGTCGAAAGCGTGGGTAGAATCGATGACAGTCGACATCGGGTGCAGTGAACCGTGGGGAAAGGTTGTGACTGCTGGAACACGACTACAACATGGATTTCCCAATGATTTCTTTTTATTCGTTCGAAATAGTGAACATAGGACGTGTAACCTATATTTATTTATCAATCGTATAAATAACGTTTGTAAACTATTTGAAGAATAGTAAAATTTATGTTAACCCCTTGCCTTACAATATCGAACTGCGTTTCACGTATAAAGAAAATTGCGAGAAGAGGAAATTCTTCGGAAATTAGTCGCTTTTATAGCAGTACGGATCGAATGGATGGTTCTTTTTTAATATCGATAGCAGCCAGTTGTTGCGTCGACGTGTTTGTTTAACAAAAGTCTAGACTGCGGCAACGCGAAAATATCCGCCGATGTTTTGATAAGAGGATACACGCAGCGCCGGGTCGTCGAACCAGCCTTGTGCGAGGTGTTAAACAATGCCTACGCGTCGAACGGAAACCACAGATTCGCTTGCGATGCGATCTTTAAGATATTATGCGATTTCGAACTTCGTACGGATGTAAAAATGGAAAATCGAAAAACATTCCATCTATATCGATAGTTTATGGAATATTGTAATAAATACACGATATACGCATAAATAATTCTTCAAATCATAGGTAAATAGTGTTTTAATTACTAAGTGATCCGAACACCGTAGCAAACAACTTGTTCGGTTAATCTGCCTCAAAGGAAGCCATACAAAAAGCACCCAATAAATTTATTTTGGCCTAATAAGAAAATACTTACGAATGTTTAGAAGAATAAGTTGCAAAATATATCTAACAGGAAGTAAAAAAATTAATTTTTTATTAGATCCGACAGATTAATATTACAAGCCTCGAACCCTAATTGTTATGTATTTATTTTTGTATGCAATGTATTTTTATATATGAATTTTTTCATCCGCTGTCATGCCAACTTTGACGAAAATAGTCTCAATCAGTGTGGGGCTCGTTACGTTATTCCCACGGAGAAATGTTGTGATGAACTTCAATCACCGGAGGTTACCATCGTTCATTATATTTATATTTTTGCAACGAAGGGGAAAAGAAGGAAGAGAATACGAAAATCATGGACGAGCTATACCGCAAACACTTTCGATACTTAAAAGCGTATACTGATATTATTGCTAATAGAAAGTATAAACAACGATTGCGCAACGTGACGCAATTCGTTATCGGACAGGAGAAGCGCAGAAATGATTTCAATTCGCTGATTAAGCTATGAACAATCGTTCGATATTCACATAATTGATATATAATTGGTCGGGCGCGACTTCGTTTCACCAAACAAATGTGGCGATTACATTGATATCATTTTCAGTGTTTTACAAAGAAACTTGGCGACCTAGTCTGGTGCATAGTATTTATATACATACATAGATAACAGCTATCTAATTGAGGAAAAGTCATAATTGTGCCCTGTGACGTAAAACGACGCGACGGTCCAGCCGACGATCGACGAATGGATAGGCTCCAGGGCACGAAAATATTTGTATTTTCGCAGCGATCCGGCTGACGACGTTATTTTTCTTCATGGCCACTATCGAGCAAGCAAACGAAAATATGGTAATCTCTGCGAAGGATAACATTTGCATGCCGTTCGTTACACGGAATCCCGTGCAAACTGATTGCACGTGATTGTGCAACGGTGCTGTGCCATGAAAATAATTAGAAAAATCTTGTAACGAAGGCAATTTTTCTTTTTCAAGTACCATTTTTCGTTCACTTCCTTTCTATGGAAAGATAAAGAATGATACGTGATTTGTATAAGGTTGTTTGACGCGAGATGAAAACGGTCTGACGAGTTTGGAATTCAAAGATTATTTGCCATTTACAATCTCCAACGTGATCTCGATGATTCGTCGGGCTGTAATCAATGGGAATTCCGGGAAAGGTAGAGGAAAAAACAACGCATAAATGAACATTGGCTAATGTCCAATGAACGTAATTCTTGACGTCGTCTCTTGTATCTTATGAATAATTTCACGATCCTAGTAGAAGTGGAATTACTTAGTGATATGTATATTACTAACAAATCTGAGGAAATCTGAGAACGTGTGATCTGGAAAATTGCACTAATAACGTGAATTAAAAGGATAATTGTAAATTGGAATTTCTGTAAATCGTATTTCCTGCGAGCAATTCTACTAATCGTAATCTTCCTAATACGTTATCGATACCTTTACTACATTTTGTTGCGGATGATGATTTACTTTAAACTGTTCTTTAAAATCTTTTAAACGCACCAAAATATTGATGTAAAAATTTATGGATATGGATATATATCAGCGCGGTTTTAATTATCGTTTCTACATTGTTTATTTGGCGTTATTCGAAGTTAGATAAAGAAGATTCCTTTTTTACTATCACAAAGATATCTTCACGTGATCAATTCATGTGAACTATTGTAAACATTGCAGGCATTGTATTTAGAAAGAAATAAAGCGTGAAATATGAAAATGATATGATGACAAAGACTCGGATAATCAGCGGCATATCTTGACTTTATCAATAAGCAATTCATAAAACATTTTATTCTAGAAGACAATTTATCAGTGTTCTAAACAAAGCAACGGTTCAATTTCAAAAGAGTGAATTTCTTTTTGCAATTATTGTTTCGAAAAGGAAAGAAAATCGCCGACCATATTGGCAACAGATTAAGATAGAAAGTTTAATGTGACAGAGATTTGTAAAATGTATAAAAAATGTAACAGAAATTTATAAAAGGAAGAGAAGAATTTGAAAGTACCTATTTGGAAAAATTTTTACGTAGATCTACATAGAAGAATAAAGTTAGATGATCAGAAATAAAGACCAATCGATGCAGGTTTGCCACGCTGAAGCGAACTCGATTTTTATCGCGGTGCAGGGCGCATTACTCGCCCCATTTGCGAAGCGCTTTTTGCGCTTGTAACTGGCTAATTATACCCTGCTCGCCCTTCCCATCGATTTCTTCTAAGAGACAGAAATAGTGTCTGATAGGTGTTCGTGGTTCGATCTTGCACCGGAGAAGTAGTTTTCTCTCGTCTCTAATTTCGATAAAACAAATTTCTTAACCTCTCTCGCTTTCTTACATTTCAGCGATGACGACCCGACGTAACAGCAATGATGCATCGCTGATAGCCTGACCCGATCGTCTGATTTACTTTCTACATCCTTAACACATTTTGCGTCTCATTTACAATCTTACTTCATTTGCTTAATCGCCAATGAAAATTCATACATTTCGATTTAAAATATAAAAATGACTCGATTTGGAAAATTTGCTATAACTGAGAAACTACTCAATATTTCGGACTGAAATTTTAATAACATATCAAGCTACGTATCAAGCAAGCTATATTTCTACTATTACGTAGAATATTGACACTCTTTTAAATATTTTTAGCAGCGCTCACTGTAATATGCCAATTACAAGTACTTTAATTTTCATTTCTAAGAACGTTATATAATTTGATGTAACGAGCAATTGCATTCAATGCTGACATTTTAGTATTAAACTGAAAATTCAAAACATTTTTGTAACATTGAAAAAAATGTATGACATTGTCTAAAAAATAAGTAGAAAAAAATAGAAGATGTACGTGAATGAAAAATAGAAGAATTACATGATTGGCTACAAATTTGTTTAACTAATTCCCACCGATAACATTGTGAATATTACGAGTAATTCTGATTACTTGAAATGCTATCTGAGCATTTGAAATTATCGATACTCCGTTTCTAATCTAATAAGAAATCAAGAATAATCTAAATTCTTATAACATCACTCTCGCTAATATTATCACTGTTATAAGATAAAGATAATGATTCGAACTATCTAAAATCCAGATTAAGCTATTCGAATCGTTCTTTGCCTGATCTTCGAAATCATGAAATAACACAGTGTCACACGCATATAAGAATTGAAAATACGTGTGAAACTAAATTGAAATCCCATATATGTACAGGTATACCTATCTCCCTGTGATATGAGATAAATCAAGCACGAATCCAGGGATATCGGAATTCGATAGAAAATCGGGCAAAGACTGAATCTCTTAAAAACCGCAATTTGTTAGGTCAAGCTTTGAGAAAAGAATTTCGCAACGGCTCGCGTGATTCGGGATGATTCAATCGACTCGATGCGCGATTGCGTATTATTGGCGGTCACGAGGACAAGAAGCGCGGCCGTTTCGACCGAAAGCAGTCGACACGGTCACGTGCCGCTAATTCAAACGGCGAATCTTCGTTATCGCGTTCTTTTCCCGGCTGGAACGTGACAACGTGCTGGTTATGCGAGCTTTACGCAACGTTCCAATCCGTAATACACCAACGTTTTTATACCCGACACTCGTTGATAATCCAACGGTCACGTGTTGCCAAGACGTTCTTGTGATTCACGCTGACGTACATTTCTTGTCAGGAAATACATATTATTTTTCTCCTCCTCAGTCAATCTTCTATACCAACTATTAACGATTTTTATCTATTCAGTTATTTAGCGAAGAGTGTTAAGTACTTGAAGCAATACGAAAAGTAAACAAGATAATGACGATTACAAGGGGAGACGAATTATTTAAGTGACTAAAGCCCGATCGTGAATCAGGTATGGTAATCTGTGATTCAAACTGGCGTGTATTTCATAACACGAATTTTTGTTACCTATGTTTTTAGTACCTACAGCCCTAAACGATATACGTCTATGTACCATTTTTTTCTTATTTATGCCAATAGAACATACTGGAGAACTTTGCCTGAAAGAATATCCAGCATACCTATACGTGATTAAGAAAGAATATCGAAAATGGTAATATACGTGTCTACGTTAAATATTCCGAGTATTCGTGTTATTTCATTTTCAACTTGGTTTCCAATCTTAAAATATCTTTCTTGATACTTCTTCTTGATAATAGTGTAGTAGTCTTTAATAGCCGAATTGAGTCAGTCGGTATCAATAGATATTTATTACTCAGTATTATCTGTTTAGAGAACAATGACTCAATTAATCCTTCACTCGCAGTTTCTCTATTTTTATTGTTTTGTGATAAAGATCTTCGAGATCTCAAAATTTTCCATTCCATAATACCTACCTAAAACCAACATTGTCTACAAATAACAATATTTTCGAAAATAGATATACTAGATGTCTACGCTTCGGATGAAAATTCTATTTTTTCATTCTACGCTATAGCTCTTTTGACACGACTTTCTTTTACATCTTTTTTCAGAAACCTGTGTACTCGAATAAAAACAGAACCAGTGTACATTCAAATGTCTCGTAAAAGCATAAACATACACAGTCTATTATGTATTCAAATGGCGAGACTGAATAACTAACAAAAGATGGAGTTAATTAGTTTGGCTTCCGAGAAACTGGAATACCTAATCGATCAAGTTTTTCATGTCAAGCGTGAATAAACGTGGGAATAATTATCACACGCATACGCGTAACACCACAGTCGGCAACGATAATTGCACTCGCTGCAAGTGATTACAGGTACGCCGGCACGTGAGCACTGTGTTACACAATCACGCACGAGGATTACGCGGTATGTCGAGCCATCGGCAGATGCTGCCCACGATCGAACCCATCGCTCATTTCACATATCCACTATCGCTGTAGTTTGCGTTACGCGTGTCAACGCGTGTTTTGAATTTTTGTCTCTATCAGAGATTTTTTAACCCTAAACTGTTCCGCCGATCAATGGTTTGAAAGTTGAAAAATTTATGACCTTCTTTACTTCGTAACGTATGAATCTTTGTAACGTATGAATTAGTCAGGATAAGCGAGTCTATCGTAAACATCCCTTTGAGGGGTGGCTCTCGGTTGAATCGACAGCTGATACGTCTCGAGTAAACTATGTGATCATTATACAACACTCAGTATTATGCCACAGCCACTGATACGATCGCCTCTTACGTATAAATAGGTCTGTAAATGAATTTCCCGGCACGTTTTGTAGATCTCTGCTCGGCCAGCTATCCGCGTTCGTCGACGAACTATCGAATAAATCTCGACATGGCGGTGATGGCCGCCTGTTGCCGACCTACGACAACTTGCTAACATACTCGCTCATATTCCGCACGTGACACGAGCTGGAAGTCGCCACGCAAGGCCGCGTTCTTGTATTCGGCACCGTTGCTGCCGCGCGATACTTCCTCTTTACCGATCCGTCTCCAATGATTATTTCTTTCACGATTTCTTACTTCGATCTCCATGCCTCCAACCTGCTGCTTGATTTTCCTTCGCTGAAAGATTCAAGAATTAGCTGAAGATGTTTATGTAATTTCACAGTTTTCTGAATATGACTAAAGTAATGAAACCTAGATAGAGATTTGTTGCAGCTATTAGCCTCAGCTATTGTAACGAGTTTAGTAGAGCCTTTTGCATCCGAATTAGTAGACAAAGATATTCGGTTAACGAAATTTTCGAACAATAAAACAATCACTTTTATGGTATTAGATTGTATTTATTGAAATACGGACGAAGGAAATTCTTAGTCCAGTTCGATATTTAAATGTCAAAGATTATCTGACAGTATCAAAAATATTTAAAGCGAAGTACAATAAAAGTTTCCTTATTCGAAGCTCCCTTATGAGAAAAAAGGCAACAAATTTTTCATGCTGAAATTGCGGATCTAAATTATTTCATGTATTAAAAAGTATCCGATTAACAATAAAAGGATATACAATTAATAGGTTTATAGTTGATTACTACTACAAGTTAAATTCGGATAATTGGTCATGGACACTGACATGTTTGGACAAATTTTGAAAGGTGAGAAGGAAAGATCTGTGTTAAATAATATATTTGAAAGGAATAGTCCTTGCTAGACATAGATTTTATAATTTAACACGATGAATGTACTCATGAAGATAGATTTCAAAGCAGTTAAGTATCCATCGCGATTAACCTTGGAGAAGCTTGGCCTTGAATGGCGGATTCAATCTGAATATGGAGTACTTCGTATATTCTTTGTACATTGTAGTATCGATCGCTGTTTTTATGCCACGATAATAAAAATCGAACAATGAATACTTTCGAATAAAATATGAAACGTCGCTTATTTATCATGAAATCTTCCGATCTTTGTTTATTAGGTTATAAAATTCGAAATAAAAAGTCGAAAATCAAAGAATGCACTTAAAGATATTGTTCTTTATGTTGTCATTTTCAAAAATTTCAATTGATCGTAAAAAGAATGACAGCGATCGTGGAAGGTTAATGTATGTGTATCTATATAAAAATACATAATCCGTTCGTAAATCGAGCGCGAATAAGTCAATCGTAGTAAACAATCGCGGGATTCGGGATACGCGAATTATCGACGATGGCTGGCGTAAATTATGATCAAGTTCGGGCCAGACGGAAAAAATCGACGGCCCTGGCGATTGGTTCAGGACGAAGGACATCTAGCTGCGCTCGCAGTCCCGACTCCCGAGCGCGTCTTTTATTTTGCGCGCGGGAACCTTACCTCGTCGATCTTGGTCGTTCTCTACGATTGACGACTCTCGAGCATCAAGCGTCGATATTAACGTCGTATTTTACTTTAATCCTGCGTGGATATTTCTTGAGGAAGAAAGGAAACCACCGGAAAAATTGAAGCTTTCGTAACGAAAACGACCTCTGTTTCTCGAACTTTTTAGACAATAACCTATTCTGCTAGGTTAGTGTATACGTAATACCATTCTTCGAATGAAACTTCAATCGCACGTAATTTCTTCAAAATATCATATTATTATACTTGAAATCAAAGTAGTTTTCACATAATCTCAATGACATCAATTAAAAAGCAAAAAAGGAAAAAGAAAAATAAGAAAGACCGAATATTTTGCAGTTGATCCATAAGACTTAGACTTAAACGACCCGTTACTAGATACAGTACCTGATAGAGGGGGGATGCTTGGCTGACTTGGCAAAATTGATCGTGACTTTTCAGTAAGGATGGAACGTAGAAAATATCGGATCCTTGAATCGTTTCCGACGTAATTTATCCGCCGTAACAAGCCACGCTTTATCGATGGAAAAGGCCAGTTCCTTATAGTCGGATCTCGATTATTATTGGACGATTATCATCGAGTGAGATTAGTAGCCACGCGTATCAACTTATTCGCATGATCTTGCGGATCTCGTGGATCGCGCGGGCAAAATACGATCACCGCTACGATCGTGTCACGAGGAATCTTCGTCGCGATTTTTCATCGTGTCAAGCCAAATACGATGATCGCATTTCGATCTCGGGACGAGAAAATAATCGTCCAATGATTTATCGACGTCTAATGGTACTTCGCCCGATGGTTTGTAGAAATTTCATCTTGTCCATCGTGAAATGCACGTAACTCTGCGATTTGGTCATCAACTACCGGATAATGCGAATCCTTAAAAAAAAGGTATTACTCTGTTGTTTTACTGTCTCGATCGTTTTAGGAGAAATTGGCTAATTCAATGATATGCTTATCATTAGACTGCAGAAATTTACGTAAATGCCTATTTTCATGAATACAACTGAACGAATGGAAGCTAAATAGATTTACTCCCACATTCTGTACATTTTTATACGATTAAATTTGTACAAATAAATGTACAAACATCCGCGGTTTACTTATCAGAATGCTTGTTGAAGCAACAGCAACGCGACGCGAAGCACAGTCGCCGCAACTTTTGTTATAAAATCAAGGTTGCAGGCTTTCACTCGACGCGACACGACACGTCGAGATGCGAAATCGGCGTGGAGGAGCGGCCCTTTCGAAATGTCGCGTCGAAACAAGAGACTGAAAGAGGACGAAAAAGAGCCGCTGGAACGGGGGGAAATGACCGTATCTTCTGACAGGAATAAAATCCCCGAAAATAGTCACGAGTCGCGAACCACTCGTTGCAAGAGCCTCGCAAATTCCGCTCCGTGTTATCCAATCGTTCTATTCACCGATGTTTTTCATCTAAAACGACATTTCGCTTGCTACATCACCGATTAGGATCCTGCGTGACAAGAACGTGATCGTGCACTTATTCCTCTACTTTCTCCTGTACTTACTTTTTGCTCGTCGATACAGGATCGCGGGGGTGTTCGGGGAACCGAGGCAGTTCGCAAAAGCGTTGAAGGAGTCAAAAGTGTCTCGCGACATAGCGAAAGGGGAGCGTCCAGGAGAGTCTCGGTTAGCCCTCCGGAGCACTCTTTTACGATTTTTGTCTGCTCCCGAACGATACGATGGCTGCTCGGGACTTAGCTCCGCTGTGATTTATCCGTCCGTCCGTCGTGTCTCTTAAACGACCAACCATCTCTCACCTTTCTTCCACAATCCTTATTTTCGTCGCCGGTTAATGATGCTCGTGAAGCATTATTTTTACCATGGCCGGCCTTTTTCCTGCGTTTTTTGTACGTAGCGCGAGTTACGCTTTTTAAGCCGCCTGATCCGTGCGCGGCCACGACCAAACGAACCAGCCGGATTCTGATGATGTACAACAAGCAAATGCGCCGTCAACTACACGACGACGTTCCGAAAAGACGTCGTTCTCGTCCCTTCGTTGAAACGAACCTTCCCTACCTCGGCAGGAATCTGCGGTGCTCTTCTCATTTTGTTCTGTTTGTCGCGTCCCCTTAAACTTGCCATAAAAAAACCACGTTTCGCGTCATCATCGCGTTACCAAGTGTGGATGACGAGACTCTGCGAGTGCATGGGGATTTAAAGTACTCAGTGCGTAATTTTTTGCACCAGCGAAAGTTTCCAGGATTTAAAACTAGATCTCGATGACGTACAATGTGTAAACACGTCATCGAGTTTGAAAACATTCCTCCGACTCGTTTTTACTCGATCCTTTCTCATCCCCTTCAAACGTTTCCTGCGAAACAAGTTAAATTTTTGCTGCGATTATCGAATCGAAACGCGGATCATCGGATATGCATGAACGTTCTAATCGATGCAAATTGCAGCGTCAATGAAGGAAACTATCGCGTTACGTGTGTCGAAGGATCGGAACGAAGCCGTGAACACGAACAACCACGCGACTCCCGAGTTGTTAACGTTTTTCCACAGCCATTATCGTAATACATAATACTGTCCTTCTGCGCGCAAAGACAGCCACGGCTAACTACCGCCTCTGTTTATGTAAAATTATTCGTATTCAATTACCGGTTACGTAACATTCTCATCGGCGACGATTACAGCTGTTTTCGTAATAACGCGTTCGAAATAGCCATCGAACGTGCGGTTATCTTGTTCGTCTATTTAACTATTTGTTCATCTATTTATTTTGTTTATTTTAGGGAAGGAACGCCGTTATTAATGAAATGCCCAAGATCCGACCGATTTTGTAAACAGTTTTTCTTAATTATCGTGTATTTCTTTGAAACATATGCTCTATTTTACATTGATATGCATAATCGCGAAATAAATTACAGGTATGCGTGTTATTCGTGCAATTACTGATATTTATAGACCATTTATATTTCATATTCATAGTACATATCAAGCTTGTATAATCATAAAATCTTATTAGATACTCGAACCTAATTGGTATTACGTAAATGTAATAAATACAATGATGTGCGAATACTATTTGTATCCACTGTATATATAAATTTTCCATATGTAATATTTGCCAATGAATAAAGCATCCCCGAAACAGAAAAGGATCCACGACTCAGAGAGAAGCGCAAGTGTGAATTGCGCAACGTGCGCGTAATCAGCGTAGCAAGAATAACGAATGTCTTTGAATAAACTGCAGAAGGCTGGGAGGCCTAGACACAGATAGGCAACGTCCGTGTGATGCAAATAGCAAGAGATTTCGTAATACGGTATTAATTGACGTTGCCGCGTACCATCGCGTATTATGCAAACCGCGCGAAGTTTCAGCTACTCGTCGATCCGATCGGTGAATTCCGAATCCTTTATTACATTTACGCCTTGCAATTGCGTAGACACGTTTAGACAAGTCGCTTCCGAATCGTATCCAAGGTGGGTAAACCGGAAATGCCTTGGGATATACACATATTTTACTCGAATGTATTTCACCCGACCGTCCTGGTTGACGTTAATGGGATTAAGATCGATATACAGAGTGGTTGGTAACTGGTGGTACAAACGGAAAGGGGGTGATTCTACGCGAAAAAAGAAGTCGAAAATATAGAATAAAAATTAAAAACAAATTTTTTTTTTAATTTTTCCATCGAGACAACGATCTACAGTGAGATCCGTTATAACGAGACGCGATAAAGTGCACGCGTACCCAGCGAAAATTCAAAGTCGATTTTCTCGAAAACAAAGCCTCAAACGAAAGATATTTATTCTATATTTTCGACTTCTTTTTTCGCGTAGAATCATCCCCTTTCCGCTTGTACCACCAGTTACCAACCACCCTGTATAGTCACAAATTCGAGTCGAATCCGATATCTAAATTCCTTTGCAAGATTCGAAAGGTTAAATCGAACGATTACAACGAAACAAATTACACAAGCTTGTCCGACAACGAATAAACGTGATCATCGTTGAAACGTCTTGTCTGGATGAGCAATAAAGCCGCCACGACTAAGGTCTTAATTCGCGGGTCTCAGAAATCGCGATAGTTGGAGAATCGTCATCGATAGCCGTGGGGCCGAACGAGAGAGGAGCAATTACGGACCGATCTTGGTGCTATTGTTGTTGTCTGGGCCAGCGTAACGGGCTATATTTTACCGTTACCGATCACAACTCGTTCTGATTCATTACAGATCCGCCGGTACCGATCGATAACTCACCTACACGAATCTAACGCCGACCACGGTGTTTCGGGACACGGTCCGTTAACAATCGACAAAATCTTTCGTCTAACGGTGTCCCGGTCGGCTTCTAAGCACGTTACGCAATCAGTCTTGTAATACCGTGGCCGCCCAATCGCGAAACCGCGATCGACCTTCGCGATCGTCGTGTCAAATTCACGCTCTGAATGCAGATACTGATATAATGGCGATGGTATCGATGTCGAAGAACATTGCTGAAGTTTCTATATAGGACCACAAGATGAGACGATAAAGCATATTGCGCGATGATAAAAGCGATAAAAGGATACAGACGTATGAAATAACAAATAACTAATATACTTAACGTGTTCGCTATCATAAGAGATAATTGAGCTGATTGATTTACATTGAATTTAATTCTTAACTCATCGTCGATTTTTGATGCATCGTCGTGCTCCTTCTGGCCCGGATACGCTCACCGGCGACTGGCGGCGACCCACATTACGTGGCACGATGCGCACCGCGATGCGATGCGATGTGGAGCAAAGGTGAGACCTCTTTTTAGAGAGCAGTCTCGCCGGAATCATGAGGAGACCAGCCGAGAGCCGGACGGCTCCCTTGTACAGGCATCACCGTTAAGATACGCATCGATAACCCGCCTGAAGCCAGCCGTCCATTCAGAAGATCGACGGCCCACCGGTTGGCTATTTTTGGACCGCGACTCCTCTTTCTTTTTTCTGCCTCTTCTTCTTCTTTTCTTTGCGTGGTATCTGCCTCGCGACGCTGGTCGAAGGAAGCCTCTAGAATCGGATTCGTTGTTCCGCTTTCGTGCTCTCCTCAATTGGCTGCTTGAACTGAGCGCATCAATATCGAGTAGCCTGGATGACTGTGTTAAATTTTCAAATCTATTCAAATTTAAACGATCATAAGAGGTTTATCGGTGTTTATTAGATATTCTGTTTTAGGTTGCCGGGCTGATTCTCATGTAAAACGATTCGCGTGGATTCGGAACGGTCAGAGACCGCTCTCGTTCAGTTACGCAACAACGAGAACGAGCACGACAACGTAGACGAGGACGAAAGACGACGACGACGTAACGCCAATGGAAGTCCGGCAATTAGTTAAGAAGACGAGCAATCGACTTCCTGCAGCTCTTTCATCGACGTTGATAGGGTGACCGTCGACGATGAGGCAACCGGCTAACGGAACACAGGCTGTTAGGCAACCGGGGACATCGTGCTCGAGACTCTGTTCTCTCTACCGTCTCTGACAACTGTTGCACCGTTCTCGTGCGAATATAGATGATGCAGAAGTTTGGAATTCTAATCCCTTTGTATTGTGATCTTACCATTGGCTACGTGTGCCTGAAGTAGCGGACTGGATGTAGAAATTGATCGATGTGTGAGAAACACGGAACGTTTAAACGTGTAGAGTGCAGGGAAAGGTACAGACTCCTCCAGGCAGTTTTGAGATTGATTGAGATAGGAGAACAGTTGTTATTTCGTATTTTTAAAGTTAATTGCACCAATACGGAATTGCAAGGCAATGGCTTAGATTTAAATTGGTAACTTTCCTTCTTGGAATTTGTGTACATTTCGTTAAAAAGTTTAAGGTCTGTTAATCCTAACGTCGCCCATTAAGATTGTTCCATACTATTGTTGAAGGTAGGATCGAAGTTAAGTACGTATCTAGAGTTTGATTGATTCACAGTAACGGCACATAAATAATAGTGAAACTTCAGAAGTATTAACAAACTACTGGAGAACAACGATACGTATCGCCTTCTTAAGAAATCAATATATTACGAATTTGAAATAAATGTCAAAATATTTAGAAATTAAATTACCTTGCTTTCTTTAAATAACTGAGCATTTATATGTGCATACGTGTGTTAACACTTACAAACGTCAAAATATATATTCGTTCAATTTGAACAGATTCGAGATATTTTCTAAAGAAAATAAGAGCAACACACCGGCTGATTAACGTCAATTAACGCTCTCTTTCTCCTGGCAATTATTTACCACGGTTCAATTAACATTCCCCAAGCGGTCGAGGCGCGGCGATCTCGCGTAGCGTTCTTCAAAAGTTTCGAATGATTCGAGGAGAGGCGAGTCCTTGCCACAGGAATGCGCATTCCTTGTTCGACTCAGACCCAAGGCTGCCTTCTCGTCGTCTTCCTTTTCGATTTCGTTCCAGGAAAGCGCGAAACCTGGCAGAAAATGAGCGCGCCCGGCCGATTCGTGATAATTTCACCAATCTTCACGGCTGGAAACCAGGAAACACGGCACAAACGTTTATTTATATTCTCAATGCCATATGCGTCGCGTATTCTTATGGGCGAATCGTTGCTGTCGTCGTTGCCCATCGCTTCCTGTTGCTTGTGTAACAGTTACGCGCTATCATGGAGGACGTGGAAATGAACTGACATGAATATAAAGAAGCCATGAGTTTCGTCGAGTAATTGTTATTAAATATGATATGTAGTAACCCTAGTTAGCGACTGCAAGTGTCATACGAAATGTGATTTCGAAAGTTTACGCTATAAGGTTTCGATACGACGCAGCATTACAAAGATTGGGATCAACAAAAGTTCTCTGGCGATCGAGCACATACGAAGATAGGCATTCAGGAAATACAAAGAAATCGATGGATCGGTTGACGGTAAAAAAAAAAAAGAAAGAAAATAGGTAGGCTGAGAGGAAAAAAACACAAGGACAAAAGCGTTAAGGAAATGCGGAGGTGCGTTTGCACGCAAGCGCGCAAGAGCACGCGGGAAACTTTGTGACCCATTGGCCCAGATAGCGAAAGCAGTGACGCCTTGCTCGATTCACATCAGAACCCGGCTGTTGCATTCCCGTCTTCGATTGGGTTTGAATATATTCGAATTTCAACTATTACCAGTCTTTTAACTTACCTGTAAACGTCATCGATGGAGTTTATCGAACAACCCATTTTAATCCCTTGCAGTTGGAAGGTCAGTTGTAATAAATGAAGTAAGATTTGTTAGTTGCCCAACAGATGGAACGAATAAAGGTCTTAATACTTATGACCGTGTACAGTAAGAAAAGTAAACGTTTTACTTATAAGCGACAACTTTAATAGGTCTTCGATACTATCAGATCAAAAG
The DNA here is from genome assembly GCF_011952255.1 of Bombus vosnesenskii. Classification (NCBI taxonomy): domain Eukaryota; kingdom Metazoa; phylum Arthropoda; class Insecta; order Hymenoptera; family Apidae; genus Bombus; species Bombus vosnesenskii. The sequence continues at coordinate 321,942 of NW_022884341.1, forward strand.
ACTCTCGAATAAAGACCTAATCATTTAATTTTCGCAACGTCGATTAAACTATCGGATTAGGCAAATAAAGAGAAACGTCACGATGAAATCCACGGTGTCATATAAATATTCGTTAGGATTAGAATACGTTTAATTGGAACGCAGGAAGAGAACGTTGTCCCTGATATTTGCTCACCTCTGACCGGTATCAGATCGCGCGGATAGAGGCTTGTTACCAATGCACGCCGCGTTTCATGGTCAGAATTTCCATAGAGAAGCCAGGGTTATCGCTTGAGCGCGGCATTTTCCGGGATTACGTAAGCATCCAGTTGTCGCTTGCCAGCGCGAAAAAAGGATTACGTTCGTCGAGATCCCAACCTGTCGTTTTCCGTTTCTTTTTCTAATCATCGATTCACGTACACGGACGTGTACTTTCAGAGATGAACGATTCTCGAGAATGCAATTACGTCGACAAAAGAGGCGCGGATCATGGAATTTTCGTTTCTTTAGAACGACGTTTTCGTCGCTAGAAGCTCTTTTTAAATTCGATTCTGACAAACACGAGGAATACTAATCCCAGTGAAGTATTTTGACAGTCAAGATTCTTAATTTCGCGTGTGGTTCGAGTATAATCAAGGTCGATTCGTGTTACGTAATCCATAAGCGAGTATCCATTTGAGACCTTGCGCTTCTAAAAGAAAAGACGCGATTGTTTGCGTACATGTTCGTGAATATTACGTGTATCATTAAATATAGGGCAGTATATAGCAAATATATAGCGCTCCACGTGTTCTTAATCGATTCTTCTCGGTATATTCCATGAATATGAATAGAAAAAATGTTACATGAATATAATTTGGTTAGAACTTTAGTAAATTTATGGCGAAGATACGAAATGAGGGACAATAAGCGACTTGAAATTTCCTGTAATCCGACGCACGAAACGCGTGGACGAATGGTGCGTGTCGTCACGATCGATCCTATGTAGAGCGGAGGACCGTTAGAATTGTTCTCCTTATTATGCAAACGACTCTCCATCGTTTTCTTCAACCGTGCACTAAGTTTTTACTTCGAGGCTTCCTCGAATCAATGTACCTACGTTGAGTCACGATCGATGCCTATCGTCAAACCATCGACATGAGATTTCTTTCCTTTGTCGATGAATTAAGAGATCAAAGTATCGGGAAACGATCGTTTCTCGTGTCAGAATATTGAAACAGAATCCTAGATCCTATGAATACGATGATCGTACCAGAGAATGAATGTAATAAGGCGATTACGTAACGCGATGATTGATAAAAGACTCTTGAAACAAGAGTTTGTGTAGGGTATACAATATATCCAATGCTACTGACGCGTATGTTGCGTGTGTATGAATAAAGGGCGCTCAATCGTAAACCAACTAGTGATAAGAGATACATATTATGTATCTCTCTTATTTTGTTTAAGAACGATTTAAGGACAAAAATTTCTTTTAAGACAGCCTGCATTTGATAGCAAAATAATAATTGAGCGGATAGAATCTAACAAAGAGAAGAAAAAGTATCAAAGTAAAAGCCAAAAGTGAAACGAGGGAAAAACAAAAGAAACAGCAGTGTCGATCAGAGTCGACCGTGATATATCCTTGACAATCTGACAAGGACTGGCAGCCTTCCGCTCGATAGGCTCCACGGAACAAAGCACAACAGCGGGGAAAAAAGGCTATGGCAGAGAACGTGCGGGCTGGTGCAGGCCGAGGATTTACCTGGCGCGATAAATTCAGGTACGCAAGGCCGCGGAAGCCGTACACGTAACGCTTATAACGCGTTGCATGGCTCTAGTCGTTTGTTCTTTCGCTCGTTCCTTCGTGTTCGCGTTGAACGACACGAACGAGAGATGTTTCTCCTAGTTCGAGGTCCTCTGGTTATGTAAATTTAGCGGAAAACGATTAACGCGAAGTTCGCGAAATGTTCACGTTCCATGAAATGTAACGTGAAAAAGAATTCGATATATTCCCTATCGTGCATTATACGAGTCGTTTAGAGCTATACAGACCTACGAAAGTATTCGAATACTCGTACCCAGACACATTTATGAATATATCACGTGTGTCGTACGAAACATTGTGAAATTTCACTAGCGGTGTTGCGAGGCTATACTGTCACGATTATATCGATATAGTTTGAGCCAAATCTGAAAATATGTATAGAAATTACAAGACACGTATTTAGTACATTTATTACATATATACATTTCGTCATGCTTAAAATGGCTATTCATACTTTACACCGATATTTTACTAAATAATATATCCGCGATAGACAGTTTGTAGTTGTCATGTGTACTTTCAAATTGGTTTTAAATTTTACCAATGTAATTACGGTCGTGTCTTATTAGGATGAAATAATTGATACCAACATGAAAAAATATTAAGTAGAAAGATGCGCGTTTCAATTTTTGGTACAATAAATAGATGAAGCCTTGTTTGCATTTGGCAGAGATGCTCCGATATACTACGTCTTCATTTTGCCACAACTATGTCTATCACATTTAAAGATCAGAATATTGCGTATTAAAGAAATATCCTATTCTTTGCGTGCTTAATTTTAAATTGCTTACAGAATTTTTGTTACACTTTGCAGGAAGAGCAAGGAACATTTGATAAAGTAGATTTAGGTTCGATGGAAGTGGTTAAGTAGGTAAGAGGTGAATTCTTCGGGTATACATATGTACATCGCAAAGATTACGGTTGCTTAGGGACTCGAGGGTTCTGAGAACGCATTGCGTCATCTTAATTCGCGAAAATATAGTCAAATGTAGTCGAAGAAACGTAAACTGCCTCTTTAGAGCCGACGATAAAGGTGCAACAACACTTACTCGAGATTCTCCGAATATTATAAGGAATCGTTTCCGGCTAGAAGCTCCAGTAATTAGAACCTGTACTATATCGCAATGATTCATCGAGGAAATTCCAAACATCCTATATTATTCTAGCGAAATGATATGAAAATCTACTCGATCGTTGGTCCAAGATATTCAATCGCTTAACACGACGTAAAGTGTCTTTACGATTGCTCGACCTGCGGCCACATTAAGCATTTCCTCTCGAGTCAAAACACTGGTTATTTCAGGCCCAAGGAATCGAGAATAGGGTTGGGGCCAGCTGCATCTGGACGAATCGGGGCTGGCAGGTGATGGCCCGTTATCGGAGTTCTTCGTCTGCGCCAAACGAACTGCTGGCCTGTGAACGCGTGTACCGACCTGTACACGCTTATTATGTAACGATGTTAACTGTAAATATTTACCGGACCAGGCCCCCACCCACGGTGGATAGTCAGTGGCTCGTACTCGCGCGAGCAGGCTACAGAAAAGTAGACCGAAAGAAGTGGACGTGGCTTGGTGGAAGTGGGGTGGCTAGATGGGTTCGCGGCCACGAGGGACGGACCGGAAGGGCGGCGAGAGGAGAGGACCGTTTAAAAATACCAAAGTGGAGCACTCCGCTACGCTCCTGGAATCGATTAGCAGCGAGGGGCCTGCGTGGCTACGCCACTGTTCCAACAAGCACGCTGTATGGAAATTTTGAAATACAGGCTCCCGATTACTTTAAAATAGGGATAGAGATATTTTGGTTAGAAGAGGATTGTGATCAATTGTAGTTGAAATTTAGTCATCGATATATCTTAAAATATTCTCTACTATCGTACAATGGTCGTCGATATAATGGAAAGATATATTTTCAAATATTATTGCTAAAAATAATAAATTGAAATTTCTATATACATAGTAACAATACTTGAAAATATATCTTTCTATGTATGTATATGTTCACAAATAACAAAGTAGTGTATAGGCTGTACCGTTTCTTTCTATTCATCGCGTATTAAATTGCTGCGAAGAACGTCCAGGAATTAAATTTTCTTCTTGATAATGAGTTTCAATCGATCTTTCTTCCTGCTTTGATTTTTATAGTCCGTAGTTTGTCTCGGAAAGATCTATTTAGATTCCTTCAGTTGAGATACAAAGCAAATTACTCGCGATCGATCTAACGTCAACCGACTAAAGTTTGTCAGATAGTAAAACGGTAGATTTGCTGCTCGAATTTACAGAGGAAGTCGAGTATCCATTAGCACGACGCAAACCGAAATTGCTTCTCAACCGTTGCGTTCGCAGTGCATATTACGATCGTGGAAGAAGCGATCCAAGACGTAATTTATTCTTCCTTTTCCTTGTAATTTGTTTTTCTGATCGTAAGTTAACTGTCTTTGCCATCCCGTTGGCATTCGAAACTTGGGAATCGACACTGGCATTGAGGAAAACTTCCGGAAAACAGTCACGTCCAAACAGATGTCCTCGTGCTGACTTCTCTTCGTCCATTTTAAATAGAAAAATCCAGTCCCAGGGAGCAGTCGTACGGAAATTCTATTGTTTCTTAATGTCGATTGATATTTGAATTATCAATAGATAACGAAGATTAAACAAATTTATTTGCCCCTAGGTGTAGAAACTATAATCGTTTCACCATTTCGCTCGATCATATATTTGCAACTTCCTAAAAGACATCCTAAAAATTATCGTAGACACTTTTATACCCGAGACAAACGTGCCATAAAGTTTTAAATGCTTAATTTAAAAAAAAAAAAAAAGAACTTTGTTTCAATTAGGAGGATACGGAAGCGTAGTTAGCGTCCGTGCCAATGTTTCTGGTTTCGTATCGCCGCTGTATACCGTATGTTATTTAAACGCGGTATTCAGACTTTTGTGCTCGAGCGGGAACATTGCGTTGGTTATATAACACACGTTAGATCGTGTCTAAGTGGTATCGGAAACTTAACCGTGTTTGTACTTCCATTAAGATGTCTGTTTGTCCTGTTCCGAAGATGGAGCGAGTTTTACTTTAGAAATGTAATTCAGAAATCTACAATCGCAAAAGCCAAAAACCAAAAAGAAAACATCGACAGAAAGAAAGTCGAACGAAACTGATCAATATAGACAACGATCCACGTTTCAACGTCAACGTGAACAATCACACGCTCCTGTATTATCTTATCGATACCAATTTCCATTCCACTGCCATTGTAACCGAGGCAGGATTTCAAAGACGGCTGAACGTGACCTTCCGAGCGGAGACCAAACGATCGCGGTAGCGCAGTGGCCAATGTCATTGACATTGACGAAATCTCGGGACCTGATGAACCTTTTAGAGCAGCCTGTACGTTACGTTGGGACCGTGGCTTGTCATGTAAGTGTTACATGTGCACTTTCTTCCAAGGAGAGCGAGCGAGGCGATTGGCAGCGGAGAGAAAGAAGGAGAGGACGATCGCGTGAAAGTTGCGGCTTGAGCAGGAGGATTATGGCGGTCGGCGCCTCCGCCGCGCCGGATCCAGGTAACAGCCACCTTCCTACGAGCAACTTCCTTCTCGCATTGAACTTGCGCCTCTGCTCTGTCAAGGAAAGATCCTGACCCGGAATGCGCACAGGAACCACCAAAACACGATTTCACAATCGTGACGTGTCGCTGAACTTTCGGACTCGGCCTGTTACGTTCGACGTGATACTTTCTTTCCGCTTTTTCTTCCTCCTCCTTCTTCCCCTGCCGCTTTTATCCATGCAACGTTGTTACGGTATTTAAGTCTCGATAGAACTTTTTAGTTGATGGTGAATGGCCTTTATAGGTTATTTAAGAGGAATTTGCTGTTTTTTTCATTCGAGACATTTTTACCTTAAATCGATCTACTTTGGGATTCTACGAGTCTAAAAAGATTTACGCTCTTTCTATAAACGAGGAAAAATTATCCTCTTGGACTACCTCTAATCTTTTAATTTTTTCTTCAAGAAGTTATAAGTCTAATTTCTAGGGTCTGGTTTCTGATTGCAAAATTACTCCACCAGGCGATGTTACGGCAGTAGGTGTTATCGAACTCGAACTAGGGAATCGAACGAATCGAGAACGTAGAGTAAAATCGTATAAAAGAGAAAAACGATCGTTTGAAAATTTCGCGTTTTCCACACTTGTGTATGTACGAGTGTGATCGCATGGTACGCCACTAATCGTTGTTCGTCGTGAACCGCTAGTTGGTTCAGTTACGAAACGAGATATACTGGGATTACGAAACGAGAGGTCGTAATATCGCGCGGCGATGTAGGCGATTCGATGCCGAGAGCTCTCCGCGCGTACCGTTAGATTTTCTCCGCGATCATTGTCACACTTCTCGAACGATACGCCCGTTAACCCTTCATGCTCTCCGTATCCGCTTAAAGCTCCTCGATCGTAATTCCACTTGTAACTTGGAAATTGTAATTTTTCAAATAACAAATAGCAATTTCACCGACGATGTTAATATTCTTTAGATTTATAGGAGTTCTGAAAAACGGAATATTTATTTATTTACGGTATATCTCACTCAGCTTCTATTCTTGATAGTTCGCGACGTTCTCCTAAGGAGTATAAACATAATAATCTTGAATTACGGAGATACCGAAGCAAGCGGGAAATTGTCAATTGCGAGAAAATTCTTCGAGAAAAAGTACATTAGTCGACAACCTAGAATTTCTACTTTTCCGTAGATGTTGTAAACTTCTGTGAGTCTCGCGTTAACAACAAATTATCGAGTTCTAGAATGGTAAAAACCAAAGAAAGTTTCGCACGGGCAAGTCAAGAGAACAGGTTCGGTTTGATCGGTTTTTCAACGATGTCGCCATCGACAGCAGCCAGAAACACGACAAATTTCACGGGGATCTGTCAATCCAGTTTGTATCGTGATGTTGAAGCATAGTCAAAGTACAACGGCCTCAACAGAACCTCTTACATAGCGTCGAATCTTTTCGCAGTTTCTTCTATTATTCTCGAACGAACGCGGGCCGTTCGCGATGGAAACATGCAAACAAACGAATGTGAGAACCTGCGCGATAACGACCGGGAAAGGAGGAAGCGTAAAATCGCGATCGATAAATAAACTATCCACTATGCTGCGAACTGTGGATCATAAATTACGCGCGCTATGACAATGTTTGAATTATTTTTAAATCTTCATAACCACGTATTCCGGCTGACTGACTTTTCCAATTTCTGGGATTTCAAATTTCTAAGTTTTCGGATTTCCATATTCTGAAATTTTCGAATTTCCAATTCGAATTTTTCAATTTTCGAGAGCCGATTTTTTAAATTATCCAATTCTTCGATAATCTGAAATTTTGCTTCCTAAACCTTTCAAGCTTGAAATTCGCAAATTTCCAAATTATCGAATTTTATGTAAACTAACGATTATACAATATCGCGGTTCGATTCACTCGCGTTGAACCTAAAATTTATCAACTGAAGATTCTGCTTTCGGTAACGTTCTAACGACCGTCTATTTTCGACGTATTTGGAAACGTTGAATTCGGAGCAAAAGGAGGAGAGAAGAAAAAGTAGAGAAGTAATCTTATGTTCGGTCTTTTTACGAAAGATGCAGCATCGTGGAACGAAGTGTTGGAATAACTCGTAGTCGAGGCTAGTCAGTGAAGCGTCGCATCCCTAGCTAAATACGCCTCGCATGGCCGCCGAGGGAGGCAACTTTCACGTACTTATACAGTAATGGCAGCGCGTTAAATGTAATGCATCGAGCCTGGTCTTACCTCACTCCATCATTTCCAGCGGACTTTCCTTCGCGTCGCTTACTTATTACCTTTCTAACTGCCACGCCGGTTGAATTTCTTCGCGGAAGTTTGACCGTGACGAGGTTAAGATCCCCTCGACGCTTTTTCCGCCGAGAAACTACCTACAAGTCGATTCAAAATCTTTTACGATAGAAGGTACCTCGGTATTGATGATACAAATGAAAATTTGTTCAGCACATGTGAGTTTGACTAATTACCAACTGGGCGTGAATAAACAACCAGTAAAAGACGATAGACGATATTACATGCGTAAATAAGTGAAAAAATATGCGTAAATAAGCAATAAAATTCTTCTCTTTAAGGTACACACGTACTTCATCAATTGTCAAGTTGTCTCATTTCCTCAGAAACGAGAAGCGTTCTATGAAAAATTTTGTTCCATATCTTTTTCCATTAATTTTCACACGTAAAGCAACTTGCTGTCGATTATTCCGAAATTAAACAAGTTCAAGCACAGCTTGACAAATTTTCAGACTCGACTTTCTCGGAAACGAAACCTTAAATAAACAAATTTTATTCTATATCTTCGACTTGCCTTTTTATGTAGAATCACTCCCGCCTTGCTTGTACCATCAAAATCGAGACACCCTACATGCATGTTCTTTAATAAGCTGAAATGATAAATATAAAATTCTAATGGGTTCATCTCTTCTTCTAATAATCTAAGTAGATTATGTATCGCATTTCCTGTTGAACCAGCAGGTATTCTAATACTTACGGGAGCGGCAGTGTATTCCATGGAAATGATTAAAGTAATTTTTCTGTCGTTGAATCGCTTTGTGTATAAAAGAATTGCTGCGATCCGGTGCCTTTGTACACGAACACGTTTTCTGTCGCGGCATATCGTATCACGAAGTCTGCAGAAATAAGAATGTTGCTCGTGGAATATAGAACTTCTTCCATTACCTACGTGTCGTTTCAAAGAAGAAACCATTGACAGTCAATCGTTTACACTTTACACGGAAATTTAAATTAGAAAACCTAATATGGTGCCGCGATGATCTTTCAATTTTCAAAGCTTCGAAGATAGACCAAACATTCTCCGGAACTTTTTCCGCTGGTGAAATTGATTAACATAAATTCTTTCGACCGATACGTGTCTCACCGAAAACGGTCTCGCCTGGCATCTAACGACCGTTGGTAAACATAACAGTACCGCAACCGCTTAATTCGGCACCTCATAGGGATGGGGAACACCGTTAGTCGACAAGAGGCCTTAACGATTTCGTTAAATCTATCTTTTTGAAATGTCCTTCCTAATACGTCCTAAACTAATCCAGCCACTTAGCAAATACCAAAATCGAGAAAAAAAGATCTTTTGCCTTATCGTTGAAACGACCATTACGTTTGAACTTTTGAATTCTATTTTTGTTACTTTATGTACGCATGATATGATATACCTAATGCAATTAATAAAGACAATTTTATTACACAATTTGTTTCACAAATCCAAAGGTGTTAGATTTAAAACCTTAAGTATACAATTTTGTACGAGTGCCCCGTATGTAGATCGAATTCATCGTTCCTACAAAATAAATATTTTCTGGCACCGATATTCAATATCAACGAATCGTTGACAGTTCAAAATGTAAAATTGATATTTACGACGAAATGTTTGGAGATACAGCGATTTGTTCGGTGGTCCTTTAATTCGCGATGAGTAGCAGGGTCGAGGCCACGAAAGACAAGAATAACAGCGGTACGTCTAATTGGGCTTCGCGTGCGACGGGCAAGGTAGTGACCTTGATCTATCTCGTAACGTTACGTCGCGTCACAAGGAACCGTACGGAACCCGTTTTCGGGCCTGTCCCGTTACGTCCGCCGACAAGGAACCAGGTGTTTCGCGTAACAACCGACCACGTGGTGGGAGGCAAACGAAATCGTTCATTGGTAAGTCGCGTTCTGGGAATTGGGCCGCTTCGTGAACAACGCCAGGTTCAACATCCAACTTACAACTTTACGTTCCGATCATTTAACGAGCTATTCTTACCCCTTTACGGAAATTTGATCGTTTCTACTCGAAATCGACTTCTAAATCTTTGTTTCTCGTTTATTAAATTATACGAAGATCACAAGGGAAAAGTATTACGATAAATTCGTTTTTGTCGACTTCCCGATTTTTAGGTTAGGCTAAAAAAGAAAAGTAGCACTTTACTGACATATGAAAAATAGGAGATTCGAAGATACGAGCCTAATCACACATGACCTAGGAAATCAATCTAAGGTCAAATTCCTACCCCAAATGCGTCAATCTCGCCCTTGGTGAAACCATCTGTCTGAACACCCTGACCAAGCATGCTGACGATGATGATCACGGATGTCCTTGCCGCGGTTTTCCGTTCCGTGGTGGTGAAACGGCGCGGAACCCGTTTCGAGGCAGTCCCGTTACATCTATCGTGGAGGAACCAACAGCAAGAGAGGCGCAGGGTACCGCGAGAGGATGAACGAATGAACGAACGGCGCGCAACGAATGGTAGGATGAGGTGGAGTTGGAGAGAAAAGGGGGTTAGTGGGAGGGGGAGGAACGTCGCGGAGCCAGTTTTCGAACGGTCCGGAGAAAGTGGTGGCTATACATTTACTGACCTACATTACCCTGGTTTCGTCCCCACCCCGAGCGACACCCACCCGTGAGCGTGCCGCCAGCGCACAAATTGTCCCGTTACACACCGGCCGCACGTACACGTCATCGGCGTGACCCACAAAATGACACCCCGCTGCACGTCCCGATCCTCTCGCCCGCAAGTTATACCCGCCCGACCACTGTCTTTTATTCCAAAATTATGTCACGCGACCACGCCGAAACCAAAGAGGATCCGCCGATCCGACCATCGGAGATTCCGCAACGGAGACGAACATTTCAATGAAATTGGAAAGGTAGAGGTGTATTTTGAAGCGAGAAATTTTGGTCACGTTGTGAAAGTTAGTTTATCTTGATTTAAAATAACGCGTGTATTAGATGGTGTCAGGAACGAAGTACAGACATCGAGAGATATTTACGTGCCCGTACCTAACACGCAGCTCTAACAAACATGGTCACAACAGGCTCAACCAACCCACTGCAGTCATGCTGTGCATGTCCAGAACTACTTGTCAGCAACGAAGTACAGTAAGACTACGCTTGTCTGAGGTTTTTATCAAAATTTTGGATTTTCACTGTATTAGAAGTCGTGTGGCTACGAGCAGGAGCTGTTACGGCGTCGGAGAAAATGTGGATGAATCTAATGCGAAATGAGGAAGTCGCGAAAAACGTAACCATAGACCTCGTGATTTTGATTAATAAATTCGACGCAACTCAAGCGATAAAATCGCGCGATAAAGCGAATCCAAAGAAGTTTGCCAATGTAATCGCAACAACTTTACGTAATTCCTAACAGAATCGAGCGAACAAGGTGTGCTCGTTATAATTAGAAGCGGAAATCTCTGAGACAGAAAGAATCGCAGAAAAACCGGGATCGCAGAGCCAAGTCACTCTCGTTTTTTCCTCGCGGGCCACCGCGCCAAGATTGATTTTAATAACTATGCGACGCCGTTATCTGCTTCGGTATCGTGATGGCGATACAGCTAGGGAGCCTTGGCATTATTTTCTCGCTTCGCGGTAGGCGCGTTACTTAATCGAGTTATGAAACTCGCGCGTCGTACATTATCGACTAAACGGCAGATTAGAGCGGCGAAACGGAGAAACGAGCGATCGAAATACGGACAGAACCGTCTCTGCTCTGCCCTACTCTCTTCCTATGGCATTTGCAGCGAATGTCGTCAATCGCAATCGTTGCTCGATTCCTTATGTAGCCTTTGCAACAAACTTTAGTTTACGTCGTTCTCGAGAGTTGGTATCGTTCGAAGATCATAGAAAAGAGCATGATGTGGTAAAATAGCGTTATTCGAGTCATCCATACGTCATTCGAGTCATAAAATTCAACGTCAAATTGCACGCAGAATAATCAAAGTAAGATTATTGGCCGAAGAGATTTTCTAATCCATAGTTTCTTCATAATTTCATAGTTGTATTAATTTTAACCTCATGCATTATCAATATCGTAATCTTATTCCGTATCAAATCGTTTGACATATTCAACACCGAAAATGACAAACGTGATAACGATCGTGAGATAAATAAACTTACTGATCGATGGACTCATCCTGTATCACAATTGTGATCCAAACACAAACCCCAGGAGAATCGCACGACATAATCTCTCCTTTTGTTCTCCCGTGTCAACTGTGTAGGAGCGTATTTTCTTTCTTCCACCGCGAGGAAGCCACCTTTCGATTATCGTCAGCGTCGTCCTCGATGATGTAACGGTTCTGCACATTCGCCCTTGACCACTTTTTTTCCTCATATCTCGACTCCCGTTGCACCGGATACGACATACTTTCTCGCTTCTCTCTCTTTCTCTCTCTCTCTCTCTCTTTGTCTCGCTCCGTCCATCCTTTGGTTCTTCCTTTTTTTATTTTAGATGCAAATAACTCCTTTATCGCCTCTTCGAGCGTTCATGATTGGGAGAAAAAACGCCTCGCGGCGTGAAATGGGACGGTTTAACCCTTTGGCTTAACATACCTATCGCGCTGGCTACGTCGCAAAGGATCGAGAGAGAGACTTTATTAGGTCGGGACGGGGAAAGTCTTTTCGGTTCTCATCCATCCGACTTCTAATTTATTTATCGGTACACCGTACAGCGATGCTTAATTGACCGAACGGGCAGCCGTCATTTCGTTCCACTGCTCCGTGATCGAAGCGTCCCCGTCGTTCGCATTAAACTACGTTTACCGATGCTCTAACCGGGGTCCCTTTGCACAATCATTTTTATTCTAAGGGAAAGGAATTATGACCTAACATCGTTCTAAAGTTTTCGAGTTCTGTAGAAGTTCTTCGCTTCACAGCGCTTCGTTACAGTGCTAATGAAACTTCAAAATGTTTCCTATAACATGCATAATATATTCGTAAAAAGCATTGACATACGCAGACGATATTGTGTTGGTGGCGGATAGAGAAGAAGAGCTAAAGGAGATGTTGAGGAGACTCAAAAAAATTCTTGAAGGAAGCCGATTTGGAGCTGAGCACGGAAAAGACTAAAATAGTAGCCTTTGAAAAAAGAAGGGACAAAAGGAGGCAAAGAAAATGGAAGAGGGGAGAGCAAGAATTAAAAGAGGTGGACGAGATAAGAGACCTAGGGTATATACTGCAGGAAAACGGAAGTGATGAGAAGCACATACAAGATAGGAAAAAGAGAGCGACAATTGCAATGAAGGAAACATGGAGCGTGGGAGAAAGAATATTCAAACAGGACTACAAAAGGAGAATGAAGATGTTTGGAGCACTGGTAGAGAGCGTGGCGCTGTTTGGAGCAGAGGTATGGGGATGGAACATGGAAGAAAGACTGGACAGAGTTCAAAGGAGATATGTGAAATGGATACTAGGCTTAGATATGACAACACCAAACTACATACTGGTAGAGGAATGTAAATTAATAGAAATGAAAGAAAAAGCACTAAAAAGAGCAGCGAGGTACGAAGAGAAAGCCCTAGAATCAAAGAAGGAATTAGTAAAGGAGTGCATAAAGGAAAGAGAGAGAGAGAGAGAATGGGGAAATAGTCAGGAAGGGAAAAAAGCAAAAAAGGGAAAGAAGAGACTAGAAGAGGTAAGAAAAGGAGGGACGCAGATAGAAACAAGAGAGGAGCAAGAAAGGATGACAGCAGACCAAATTATAGAAGAAAGAAGAAAGAGAGAAACAGAAGAGAGTGGGGAAAGGATAAGGGAATCCAAGTACAACATACACTACAGAAACATAGCCAAAGAGAAATTACCAAAATACTTAGAAGGGAGGATGAAGTGGAAGAGCAAAAGAATACTAGCAAGATTCAGATGCGGAAACGAGACTGGAAAGAAGAGGGGGAAAAAATGCAGACTATGCAGAAGGAAAGAAGAAGACCTAAGACACGTAATAGAAGAATGTGAAATAACGGGAGGACCAAAAGACATAGGAAAAACGCTGAACGAGACTGGAGAAGGTTTAGCAGAACTGAAAGCAATAATAGAGAAGAGAAGGCCGACGACAAGGAGGAGGCACAACAAGGAGGCTAAGGACCAAAGTGGCAGTAGTTTTTAGTCATTAGTTGATAATTTATAGTTCCTAATGCTTAGTTTTTAGAGGTAGAATAAGCAAGGTAATGCAATAGAATTGGATGTAAAACCGAAAGTTCGTCCAAAGCCGAAAGACACGGACTAAACAATAATAATAATATATTCGTAAAAAGTTTCTGCAAGCGTCTAAATACTTATGTCAGGTATACATACATCCGATGGATAAAGAAAATATCCTTCCTTCAGTTTTAATAGTTGCTGGAAAAACGAATAAAACGATAAGCGTAAAGATAAAAATCCATCTTTGACGCGATTAAACTCAAAGTTGGAAAAAAACAATGCAATCTAAACTCATTTAAGGAAACTTTCTAAATGACCGTGACACGATGGATCCCGGTAAAATCCCATCGATTTAATATTCTTCGACCACGAAAGAAAACGCGAAACCAGATGCGGAACAAAATACGATTCGTAACAGAGGTACGAGTTCGAGAATAAACCAGGAGCAGTTTCCGTTTCTTCGGGCAGTGTCGATTCCACGAGTGTGTCCGTTCCTGTTTCTTTTCTTCCGCCACGATGGGACATTGAACCACGACATCCGATTCGAGGTCGAGAAGAGAGTCGGGGGCTCGGGTAAAGTTAGAAGTTCTTGGCTACTCTCCCTGCCTTACCGCGTCGCGACGCGGTATCGGATCGCCACTTTCTCCTGCGGTGAACGCAAACACCTCCGTCCAATCGATCAGCCGTCTTCTTCCTTTTTCGATCTTTCCTTCTTTCCTTTCTCCTTAATTCGTATAATTGATCATTCACTCAGTCAATTGACAATTCGTACAATTAATTCGTTTATACATATTTTAAGAATTTGAATTGAACATCGTTTAAAATTCTTAGAAACGTCGTCCGTTTAGTTTCACAGTCGATGAAGTTACAATTTCATTTTCTGTCGGGAGATTCTCTTATAATCTCAAAAAATATATCGACCTTTTTATAGTCACAAATACGAAACACCGCATTTCATGAGAAACGGCAATGCATTGGTGCCACGGTAATTCTAAGCCTACCATTTGTTATTCAACTTGATTTTAATGTTAAATATCATAATATCTGACAAAATTCGTATTTAGAGTTTCAGGCACGTTCCAAAAGAGACCGCCCAACAATTCCAATTCGTAAAACGATACCTTCCCTAGCGAGAAGTATCTATACTCTTTTTCAATTTAAAACTCGATCACGCTTCAATTTCTCTGCGACAGACATTCTATAGCAAAGTCCCAGGGGTCCCCGAGTCGAAATCATTGAGACTAAATCTCAGAGACGACGATAACAATCACGACGCTAATTGGGCCGCATTTTCCATCAGTCGCGAGAAACGAAGCGAGCCAGAAAGTCGAAACGAGGGAAAAGTGTATATCCCCCGCGAAAACGAACAGACGACAACTGGATTTCCTCGCGAGATTTCAGCCTCTGCTTTCACTCACGCCGTGTCTTAATTATAGAAACCACGATGGAATGGAATCGAGTGTCGATCACGCAGATTCAGGGTAATACGTTCTGTTCCCAAAGTGTTTCGCTGCCAGGGACCGAGGCTCCGCTCTTATCGAACGTCCTAAGATTGTCGAATCTGGGTCACAGTGGTTTGTTTCGTGCCCCACATCGTTTTTATCTTCTCGTGTCGATGACATAATCGAGGCTACGGCCGAACGGGTCAATGGGTGCTGATAAGCGCACGATTTATGGGTGATAAGAAGGAAAATAGGAAAAACGCGAAGATGATTCACAAAAAGCTATTTTCTAGATATTTTTCTCTATATTTCTTCTGATGGCGAAAGATATTTACCAACGTGAAAATAGCGCAAGAAATTGCAGGGTATTTCAAAATGGAGAAAGTTTCTTTAATTTATTCTACGACGACGATAAAGAAAATACAAAAATTCTGTTCAAATACCTTCGTTCACAGCTGTATCGCCTATCTTTGTCTATCATGGTATGTTGTTCATCGGAACTTTTGGGTTTAACACGTGCCCAATTGTTTTTCCATGATTCAACACTTCCCCATCTAGGTCACATTCTAAATTTTCCTTTTCGTACATTGCACTAGATACGCGTCGATATTTGGAAAACGAAGCTACCGGTAAATCCCAAAATTGGTCCTGAAATAGAAACAAAGGAGGCGATGCATCGAAATGACGAAGAAACGACCAAGCGACTGATCCACTTTGTCGTTCGAATAGTCAGAAGAATTCGATATTAGTCACTTTAAAGGTGGAAGTGGAATGATCACGACCTGGAAATCTTGCAGTTTATGTCGCGAGCTTCATTCTTCTTTCCTAAAATTAGAATACATCGACGATGGTTGATCGCTACTCGAACTTCCTTCTGTGGATTCATCTCAAACAAGAAAACTACGAAAAAAGGCCATGCTGCAGGAAAAACACGTGACTCTCGCGTTGACAAATATCCAACTTTCAGTCATTTGATGCTAACTTAAAATTATATCTGATTTCATGTCGCGAGACGATTCGAGCACGTTCCTGTTGGTGGCGAACGTATTGTTTGCCAGCCGAATTATTTCGTGTTGTATCTCGATTACGATATTACGAAACAGCCATTATGTAACGGGGCGTTGATTAGGTGATAAGTGGAACGGAATGCGACAAGTTTACGAACTGGTATAAAATAAAGAAGACAAGAAGAAAAAACCACAAGGAAGGAATAAAGACAAATAAGTGGGGACCGATATAAAGATTCTACTTTCGAGTGGATCTTGAAAATTGTTATTTTTTCACGCTGGATAGCATCTATCGATCGAGATTAGATGTTACATACGCTAACAATAGCACGATAATGGGTTCGAAGTACGAGATCGTTAACGTACTTTGATTTCCATGAGAATAATTATAATAGAATCATTCGAGAAGTACGTGATCTGAACAATCTCAGCTAAAACAATGGCGAGGATGACGTTTCTCTCCCGAGAGACAATTTTGGACGGCAGCTGATCCACGGGATGTCCGTCTTAATTCAACGTGATAAAATATCCCTTAATCATTAGAGGCTGAATGACAGGTCACATCTTGCGAATTTGGTTCAGTAATATCGTTCCGTAATGATATCTTCGCAATGTTACTTATAAACGTAACAATCAATTTACCGTTCATTTATCATAAAACTTGTCGACTCCTATGAGGAGATATCCATTAACACCTTGACTGCCACGTTGGAGCGCTTGAACCTTTTACGATTGTAAAAATTCTATGAAAATTGACAGTTAGGGCATTTTGAATATAACCGATAAATAGAGAATATACTTTGAAATAAAAAATGCCCCACTGAACAATTAAGCAGTTTTATTAGAACATCAATGAACAAAAGAATTTTTTTTTTTTTTATTTATTTGTTGAAATTACAATCAATTCTCGCGTTGAGAATTTTCAGTAATTTTTCTGGCGTGGCGCAGTGACATGGCTGTTTATTTACAATAAGTTAATACTTATTATTGATAGGTATAATTTATAAGTGTTATAAGTAAGTGCATATGCTTTATTTGGATAATTAAATGAATCTGACGTTTAGGTCTAGCGGGTAGTGCCTCTTCAGCCTGCGAATCTGGTCCGTCGTATCGAGTAGTCCAGTGATTAGGGGGTTTCGGTGTTTGTTGATTCTTTTGTTGTATCTGTCGCTATATTTTGCTATTTCCTCTTTGACGGTGGGTATCTTGAGGTCGCGGTGTATTGTTTCATTGGTTACATACCAAGGTGCGTCAATTAGGGATCTTAGCGTTTTCGATTGAAAGCGTTGGAGTATTTCAATGTTGGAGTTACTTGCTGTTCCCCATAGTTGGATTCCGTAGGTCCAGACAGGTTTTATTACGGTCTTGTAGAGGGTAATTTTATTCTGTATATTTAGTTTGGAGCGTCGGCCCGTGAGCCAATAGAGTTTTTTTAGTTTGTCCTTTAGTTGCTTCCTTTTATCTGAGATGTGTGTCTTCCACGTTAGTCTCCTGTCCAGGGTCATGCCCAGGTATCGGACTGTGTCCCTGCTAGGAACTGTTGCATTGTTGATGGTGACCTGGGGGCAGGTTTGTTTTCGGAGCGTGAAGGTTACATGTGAGGATTTCTTTTCGTTGACTTTGAAGCCCCATTTGTGAAACCACTTTTCCATGGAGTCGAGACTTCGCTGGAGAGTGGATGAGGCTATTACCGGGTCAGCGTGGGAAGCTAATAGCGCTGTGTCGTCTGCAAATGTCGCTATTGTTATGTCATTTGATATAGGTAGGTCGGCAGTGTAGATGGAGTACAGTAGGGGTCCGAGGACACTACCTTGGGGTATGCCGGCTTCTATTGGGAATGTTGCGGAAGTGGCGTCTAGGTATTTAACCATGAATTGCCTATTGGTTAGGTAAGATTTTAGGATGGAGTAGTAGGGGTGGGGTAGGATCTTTTTAAGTTTGTATAGTAGCCCTTCATGCCATACTTTATCGAATGCCTGTTGGATGTCTAGGAAGACCGCTGAGCAATATTTTTTCTTTTCGAGTGTTTGGCTGATCGTATGAGTTAGGCGGTGGATTTGCTCTACTGTAGAATGATGTTTTCGGAAGCCGAATTGGTGATCTGGGAGTGTTTTCAAGTTCTCTAGGATTGGAAGGAGTCGGTTCGTGAGCATCTTCTCGAATAGTTTGGACAGGGTAGGTAAAAGACTGATTGGGCGAATGAACAAAAGAATGAGAACAAATCTTGCATCTAACGATGCACTGTGTTTGCATCTATATCTTTGAGGGGTAATCTACGAATATTAAATATTATAAACACAGCTTAGAAAATATTCGTAAATGCTGCTTTATAATCATATAATTGAAGTTAGAAGTGTGCACATACCTTACTATTACATATCGAACGAGCAAATGCCGTTCACTAATATCTTCTACACGTGCCAACAATGTATTCTGGACGTTTTTCTTACGACGAAACAACGAATGCGAATTGTTTGTTGAAATAAACGAAGTCTTGTTATAGTATGTCGCTATCAACTGTTACCAAGACGCCACGGTGGTCACCCGTGACCATCAATAAGATAAACGGTCCATTGGAATGTTATCTTACATCACCAATTTATTATTTTGCCATTATATGCTTTGAATAATAAAAATACTGCCGTATGTAATAACGCCCATTGCCAAATACATGCTGACAGTTTATCAATTTTTAATTCGTACAATTGTAGCGTATTCGTATAACTTCTAATTAATGTATTTCTTGTCCTCGCAAGAGAAGGATATTTTAAAAAGTCGAATAGATACTCCGCTTATCGATATATCGCTCCAACGTCGAACGTCAATTTTGGAGACTTTTCGAGTGTCTCGATAAATTAAAAGAAAGTGATCGATCGAAAACTCGATTTTTGTCACGACAATTCTGAACACGAGACTTCTGTTACGCAATATTTGTCCCTCTTGAAATATTAATCGTAAAATCTCTCTAGTAATTATACTTCAGCGAAAGATCGTTTAAGGTTCTATTTATTGCGATTAAAAATACTCTGATAAAATCTTGAACTGGTAAGAAGCACATAATTCAAACTGTTTTCGATACAGCAACAGGTTAAATCGAATTAAAACTCCAAGAGGCTCCCTTATCGATGCAATCACACGCGTAGCTCGTTCAATTAGTCGGTCATCAAAAGTTTGATCGAACGTTACGACCGATTCACCGACGAATAGCTGGCCGATGATTGCGTCGATCGCAAAATCCGCGGCAACTAGCTGCTCTGCTCGTTACGCTCCGTTAGAAAGCATCGTGGAACACTCATCGTGGCCTCGTTGCCTGTCACGACCAAGACCAACGATCGAACAGATCAAGATTTCCGAGCAATTGATTGGAAAACTAATCGATATCGCGTATTTGAGCTTCTCAATCTTGACTCGAGCTTGATTTTATTGGGTTTCTCGTAATTGTTCTTTTAACATCGGATAATGTTAGCAATGAATTGAATTGGTAATTGAACGTAGAATATGTAAAATATCCTTCAAAATTTTGAATAATCAGAAACTATTTTGTGCATAGATTTAATGTATCGTGTAACAACTATTCTTTATGGAAAAACTTACATATACAATGAGTTTACATATACAACGATACGATGAATCTATTTAAAGATATTTATTATATCTATTTAGAAAATTTGCGACGATACAATGAATCTATTTAAAGATATTTATAGACCGATTTTCCATGTATTTGATAGATCGACAACAACTTCTGTAGCAACAAACTACCGTAACAAACCTCTATGCAACCTACCGTCACCAGTTGAAAAGTAAGAAACTCGCTTCCCTTCGTTACATCACGCCAAACCCGAATCTTCGTCACGCTCTCGTCGATCCGCTTGCTTTCTTCCCGCTTTCCCTCGAGAGTAACGTCCAATGACTGAAATCGAGGGTCATGGAAGGTTCGAGACAGTTCGTGTTACGCGTCACCGTTACAAAAGTATTCGATGCCCTGTTTGGACGATCGAAATTTGTTGGGCAACGATGCCGTGGCGACACGTAACGCTCAGCGCTCAGCCGGGTAACGAGGATAATATCCAACGAGGCTCGAAATACAGGCCACGATTAGAAAGGCCCCCGGTTTGACGCTGGAGCACAACATTATAGCCCGGTTCGATGGTGTTTTCGCGCGGCAGTCTAGTTTCAGGCCAAAGTAGGCCTCGTCGCTGCCTACTATCGTGCCACTTGACCCCGATACACCGCCGTGCCACTTCTCTTTCACCGGCATATCCTTCGTCCTTTCCCCTCCCTTCTGCTCGCACCTCACGATCCTCAGTCTTCTACCTATACACGTATAACTTTGCGATAGGAAACTCGTACAAAACCGTATACATTTTGGATCTTTAACTTTTTAATTTATCGTATTTAATTCCTTGTGTTATCTATCTCTCCTACTTTTTCTTTCTTGCCGTTATTATGAGAAACGAGTGCGTGCATGTAGTATGTGAGAGCAAAAATTATTCAATGTAGCGAAAATAAATGATCTTTATACATAGATCGTAATATAAATGGAAGACTGGCATGCAACCATTTGCTTAGTATAAGTGGCCTTTTCTTCTCTTTTCTTTTCTTGTTAACGGTATTTTTTAAGAGTTCAATCTGAACTATAGACGTGCCTCCCTCGAATATGAATTAAATAAGGAAATAATTATTACAATAAAGGATCTTTACCTGTTTTGGTTAATTGTATATAACCAATACTTCCTAAAACTCATGAATTGCTAAGATTAAAATTCTATATTTTCCTCCCCTTCATGTTACCAACCAAGTTTCATTCCATTCATCGATCACCGACGTAATTCAGAAACACGGTCCTTTGTTTTGCGAAGAAAACGTGCCCTTGTAAATGTACGTTGTATAGAGCGGATGGAAGATACAGAGGAATTTTCAGGGAAAGAAAGAAATCGCGTGGGTGAGCCAGATGCTGTCCAGCTGGAGCGACGATACGATTCCCAAGATCGGTGTACGCCTTTTATGTACTCGGCGAAGTAGCAAGATGTACCGATTCGGGGGACAATACCCGGTGTGAAACCTAGGCGGGTTCGTTAGCCGTAGTTGGTGCACCTTGTGCGATCCGTATATGGTTTTCGTCGATAGGATAAGATCGATCGAGAAGAGAAAACGCATGGTGCGTGAAACGACGAAGTATCGTGGTACTGAAGTTTCGATATTTTCTGAAGTTTCGTCTGCGTGTATTTTGTTTCCGATAAATCGTTAACAATACGCTTTAAGTAGGATACAAATATCTAAAAGCCAAGAGACGGTTAGAGTACATTGCAGTTCAATTATATTACAATATTTTCATGAACTTGCATCGATGTGCTTAAAACTTGACCGTGAGTGGTGTAACAAATCTTATTTCTTCCAAACCTTTTGAAGCAATACAAAATAGTTCTGGTACTCAAGGACATCGTGTTTAATTACACAAATAGAAAGTTTCATCGTATGTACATCGTATATGGTTAGGTCAGTATTTTTGTTGTCTATATAAAAATTCGTTAAATTAAAGAGAAAGAAAAGAAGATCGAAGGAATATCGAAAGCGTGGATCTGACGAAATTCTGTTTCAAATCCTATGTGCTCGATCAAAGACCCTGGAGCCAGTTGCGTAACAAGAAGGTAGCAATGGAACATCGACGATCGGAAAATCAATGAACGGAAAGTTCAGAGGGAACGGGCGAACGCCGCGGCTGGCCCTGAACTTGAATTCGGCACACAGCCGGGTTGAAAACCACTCGGGTAATAGGGTTCAACGTCTTCGAAAGTTTTTCGAGAGTGTCCCACGGCCAACTCTCTCGAAATGCCACGGCTCGGCCGTACGCATCATCCGGCGCGGCGTTACACGCGACGACGTGCGTGAATTACGCGTCGTCGATCAGGATTTCGAAATCAGAGTTCATTGCCATCGTTCCCTACACGTGCCTTCTATTTACACGTGTTATACTCGTCTGTTCGATCGAGATCGTTCGCGATATAGAAATTGAGCTGGAAGAATGAAAAGTACGATACGTACGACGATGTCGAAGTGTCTTGAGTTTAGGGGTTGATGTTTGGATGCTGACTCGACAGCATTTCTTTGATATTTAGGAATAATTAAAATTGAAATTAATTGAAATTAGTCAATTAACCGGGTCGACCTTTAAACAGAAACTTAATATAAATATTCAGATACTTTTTATCTAATTTTACCAAATTTCCCGCAATTTTGTCACTTGTATCGGTTTTCTCCTGAATCCTTCGTACATTCTCGAATACATAATGTTAATGATGTGTATACCTCTGTAATATGTAGCAAATGTTCTTTAGCGAAAATATTGACCATTTAACTGTTAGCCGATCTCAGGTCTATATATAGAAATGCAAAGAAGATCGATAACATTTTGAAACAAATCGTTTGAATTATATATAGAGTCGTAAACGTGTAACGATTAGGATCTCCGTAAATATCGACTCCCGATTAAAATTGTTACTGTTTTCTGTAGTTTGTATAAACGTTTCCAAGGTGAAACGCCTCTTCAAACCTTGCTTTATCGTGACATCTTTCCCTAATCTTTCAAATTGTAAGATACTTTTCATTTCAAATGAAAAATGCTCGGGCTTGTTTCAATCTACACTCTTTAATTTACATTGTCATTTAGTTTTAATAAATTTCCAAATATTCTCAAATATTGTTGATAAAACTTTAAAATTCTCCACGCTCAATTTCAACGTAGCAAACAATCAGTTCAGAAAAGTCGTGAAAATAACCGCCTATTCCCGTATCGAACTCTCTTTCCTCCGACTAAACGCTGTAACGACGTGACTGGAAGTAACAAGAACTCGAGGAAACTAAATCGTTCGCAGGAACGATCGAACAACCGAGATCCATCAGATTCCGTTTAATGGAACTCGAATAATGGAACTGGAGTTACGGTCTCATCGATGGACCGACGCGACGCGACGAGAGTCTCGCTCTCTCTCTCCTCTGCTGGAAGAGGAGAGGCCCTCTCAGGGACCCGGTTTACTCCACTTTCTCCGCGGAGTACGCGATGCTTTTCACATTCTTCTTGCGCGCGGGCGCACAAGCGCGATCGGATATGACGTGAAAATCCCGCGCGGCGGTTTCACGTTCGAGATCAAAACTTTCTCTCCGGGGAAGTGTTGTGCCGCGCTGGTGCATGCGCCGATAGAACGGGCCAAAAGTGGGTCGTTGCAGTGAAAACGTCTCTCCCGGTGATCGATTATCGAGCGACGTTTCTGATACCTCGTCAGTTTGCTTCTTTCCCTTTTTTCCCTTTCTTATCGAATGGTTCGATTTATCGTATTTGGGACAACAATCGCGTTCACGGTCACAAACGAAAATGTACATCGCCCTTGTGATGTTCAGAAAAGCGTTATAGACATTTTGTCAAGTGTAACATCGACGAACACTTTTAAAATCGAACTTTTTGCCGGATTTTAAGAAACGCCTCTGCTTTATAGATCGTTATTAATAGAAATGCATTTTTCTAACATTTATTTTTATTTTATTACTTTATGAGTTTCATCTTTTACAGAACGTTATATCTATCGAATTATCTCCTTGAATTTCCACTCAACTCCTTATTGCTCTCATTCGATACATTTTTCGACCAATCAGTCGTGAAAGCGAGCTTCTAGTAATCGATTGATCGATTGGTATCGCCTAGAACTCGATTCCAAGACGGCCGTAACAGCATCTGTGATTTGATTACCTTGGACCCTGTTTACAGCACTGATCTTCTTAGCGGATCTCTAGAATCTTCTCGCTTGTAAAAACTGTTTACCGATATATCATGTGTGTCATGGTGAGTAAGTACCAAAATAAAGGATTTGTCGTCATCGATAATGATTACCGATAATTGACAAAATTGTAACCATGTATAATAGTTATTAACTGTTGAGGTTATTTGATATGTAAACAAAGAAAACTCGTGGATAAATTGTAAGGTAGAAAATATATTTAAATAGAAGTGTAATTATAAGTAAGAATACAATTTGAGCTGGTCCAGATCCGCACGCTAGCTGTAACTACGCAATAACTGAAAACCCCGAAGCCAACGTCGTCCGTCTACTGTTTATGGTGTGTCCTCGTCGCAGTCTTTTGTCTACACGCTGTCGATGGCTTCAGTGCTTGAGAGTACTAAAAAAGACCAGATGTAGAGTTTTCTTAGAAGTGGAGACCACTTCGACATTAACAACTAGAATACTTAAAGTTTAATATTTTTTAATTGTCCAATTTGTTGGAAAATTTCAAGATTTAGCGATTACAGTCTTCCACTTAACCAAATATTGATCTTTCTTCAATGACAATTTCCGTCAAAATTCTAATGGTATTCTTGATCCTTCGTTCAGATGCCGCTGTATCTAACCGTGATTGGTCTATACTAACGCGAATCGACTAACCGGACTTCAACAACGATTCATCGTAGGATCTGTCGTTCCAGAGGCAAGATAATTGCCACGATTCATCGAAGGAGGACAAGTCGTGCAAAAATCGTTCACCGGAGAAATGGAAAAAAGACTTTCTCCGCGATGCGATGGTAACTCTCGTTCCGCGCCTACGAGTATAACCGTCGCTCGGGTAATACTCGAGGCGAATTAGTGGCGCGATGAAAGTGCGCAGCGGATACGTATAATCATTTAGGTAATCGCTGTGAGACAATCTCCGCTGTGAGGAGAAAATCATCGGTGCCGACCGCTCTGCCACGGCCAAGGAAAATTGCGCTTTCGACTCTCCAACACTGCCGCTCTCCTGCATCTACAACACACGGGGAGAAGGGAGATGAGAATCGCTACTTTCGTGACGGGAAGCCGGTTTATCATTTCGTTTCTCTCCCCGTGAAGATTTCTAATCTCTCGGATCACATCGTGGTTGCTTTCTGCTACGGAAAAAACGCCATTATCGCGTAACGATTTCCAAAATTAGCTTCCGTTTCCGAAAAGGATAGCAAACGAAGAATTTTCGGAACTTTGAATTGTATGGCATAAAGTTAATGGAAATGAAAATTTTCAAAAATCTCTGTAACTCTACGTGAAGGGAGAAAAACAGCAACGTGGGCATCACTCGCTCAAAGCCTAGTACACTCGTTGATAAAACTTTCTAGACTGTAAAAGTCAAATCGAAAGGTGTATTATAATACATACATATATATGTATAAACTCGATATATGATTTCAGAGAGTCGGATAACGCGTAAGGTCAGATTTACTTCTTTTTATTTGTTGTTTATTTTCTTTTAATAGATCAGTTAAGTAGACAAAATATGAATAGCGCAAGAACGAATAAGTCTGTACCGTACATAAGCAACAATATGTACAAATAGAAAGACCACCGATTCGGCTGATGAGAGAAAGAGGAACGTGCAAACCCGGTTAATTTCACGTGGATATCGAGACATGACAATGTGCTCGATCAAATTAAAACGGTAACGACAGACAGCGTTCGCTCGTAATTTGTCCCTTAAAGTGAAACGTGTCGCGGCGACTCGATTCTCTAGAAAAGGACTCGGATTAACCGGTCTGCCCCGTTGTAAAAGCTCTTTCACTCGTTTGTACGAGTTACGCGACGCTCACGGTCTACAACTTGCAGTAACTTGGCGAGTAATTCTCGGGTAACCGACGCCGGTAAGCGATGAAAGTGCAGCGAACGTATAACCACTTGGGTAATCGCGCCGGAGGAGATAGTCAAAGTGAGAAGCCGTCGGACATCCGACGCGTTCCGTCGAATCAGGACCAGTTGGTGAACGTTCGACTGGCGATCCGTTGGCTGGTCGCCAGCGAAACACCGCGCCGATTAGAAACGGTGTCGTACGACGAATAAAGAAACACCAAGGGAGAAAGGTGCTCCTTCCAGTTGGCCGCGGATGAAATTCGAAAGATAGTACGAATCGTAGAGTAGAGAGAAATTTGTTCTTCTATCGTCAAATAGAAGGATGATTGTTCTGATTCTGGGTGAAAAATCGATGCACAGGCCTACGAATTTCAGCTGGAAAGAGTTCCGAGGACAGAGCGTTCAGTGTCCCCACTACTTCCCCTTGAAACGCGTAACAAACAGCACGCGATGCACTTTCGTGAAACTTTCAGCTTTCCATCGGCCGCGATACAAGCGGAATGGAAAAAGAAACCGCGTCTCCCACGTTGCTGTCTCGGTCCCTCCGGCCTGCCCCCTATTCACCACGGGAAATTAACGCGTCTCCCTAACGAGGCCGCGCCTAATCGCCCCTTGGCCGTTCATTGTTCGTTTCAAGAACAAGACCAGTGAAAATCGCTGGAAAGTCGACGCCTGTTTCCCTTGCTCCGCCGCCTTGGCGATCGGATCCGCGATCCATCGACCTTGCCTTCTAAGTTTCTACCGCGTTTCTCTCGTTCGTCGAAACGTTTAATCGCATGAATTTTACTATTAAAAACATGGCGATAATATAATTTACCATTTGTCATAATATACAGGTATGTCACTGCTTGCATTGACGTTAGAAAAATTAATTATCTAATTTAGTTAAAGTAAAGTAGTGTTTAAGATAAAAAGTTATTATCCAACAACTGATAATTTAATAATTTAGAAATTAAAGAATCCGAAGATAGAGAAAACTTGTCAATTACGAAATGAAGGCGCGTGACACTTGCTGATAGTTTCTCAATGATATGATCGTGAGCAAGTTAAAATACAAGATTAAAGAGAAAAATCAACAATTATACGTCATGGAGATATAAAGGTATTGTTAAATATCAGCTTATCGCGACTAGATATGACAAGATTGCAACTATCCATTGTATATATTGTCCTTCTAAATGATTTTTACATGAATCCTTAGTCATCAAAGACCTTGGCCTTGTTGTTTCCTTCTTCCGCATCGTCCGCTCCCTTCAAATTTGTATGTAATTAATCCCTATAATTAATCCTGCGACGTTAAAAGTCGATATATGGATATTGCTCGAATAATCGGTTCGATTCAAAAACAAAGTAAACTCTCGACGATCGTAGCTGCTCCATTGATTTCGAAACCCTACGGACCCTTTCGGGCAGACTTGACGCTACGTGTGTCGGAAACGATCGGCCGCGACGGCTAAGAGAAAGAGAAAGGTGAAGTGCACGCAGGCTGCACCGGCATGCGCGTCCGGAGAAGAAAGTGCAACAACGATGACGCGTGGCTCCCTTCTCGTTTGGTCAGCGATGGGAGCGATTTTCTCGCGAATCTCCTCGATCAAGTCGAAAGCGAACTTCGCATCCTTATCTCATACGAATCGCAATATCTTAGCGTTAAGATCAAATCACCGGTATCGTCTTGTGGCCGGTATAGAGTTAACGATCCAGCTGTAATGAACAACACAAAATAGCCAACCTTCGAGCCATCCGTAGACCTAAGGCATCGAGAAACTCTCGTCTATGCCCCGAATCGTCGCTAATTGTATCCCAGAACAGCACCATTACCGATGTCTAATGTCTGCCGTCTCAAGTCCATTCGACGATAACGATCAACAAAGAGTCGATCTCGAGACACAAAACCATCGGAATTGATCCCATCGCTAGCTGGAGATTCCCGCCTTCGATTCTTCGAGCATATACCTTCACGTGCCACCTCCTATTCACTGTCCCCTCCTTCTGTCGCCGGTTGCTTGCTCCTCAGTTCCTCAGGCAGGAAACACCGACAGAGAAACCAGAACCTACCTCAAGATGCTTGCACGACCTGAATCGCCGCGTCCGATAGTCTTATGACGAAGCACTTTGCCTACGGAAAATACATATGCGTCCTGACGCCGAGATTTACGCAATCGGCCTGTTCGACGATGTAAATTCGTCATAGGCGAAGAGGATGTCGATAATTGTTAATTGTGGAGGGAGGTGTGTGAGTATGAAAGAACGAGACAGAATCGATAATCGACGGAGATGATGTATCTTGAGATATTTTGGGGGATTAATTGGAGATGTGGAAAATTTTAAAAGAGTAGGAGTATCTGAGAAATCTAAATTCAAATTCAAGGTTTAGTATAAAATAATCGATTCTATGTAAGGAATGGAATAAAATACAATGCCGAGACCGGCAAGGACGTGGAAGGATTAATAAAATATGTCTAATACAAGCGATAGAAATCATATCAATTATTTGTAAGAGATGATACAAAAAGAATAAAATTGATTTTATTGAAACTGATATATACTCCACTTTATTCGTTCTTCGTTAAAATTCTTCCTTCTCCGCCAAAAATTTAAGTTGTATCCGCGTAAGAATTAATTATTTCAATTATCATATTTTTATCGATTACCATTTCCTATCGATTAACCTCGAAATCTACAAAAATTGTAAGTAGACAATCGAAACTCTGATTTATTATTCCTCCTATTATTCTTCTTGGTTATATCGAAATATCTACGGCTCCCCTGTTTTCTCTGTGCCTTAAGCACAGCTATATTGTACAATCTGTTACGAGATAACGAGTAGGCACCTTCAAGTAAATGAAGAAAGACGAAGATGACACGAAGAAAACGACAAAACTTCGGTCCTCTTCATTTTCCAAATGATAGATAGAGAATTTTAACTAAGAAGAGTAATATTATTCCTCCGACGGTGTGGAATGGATAGGAGGAAATTATCGAGTCGTTATCGCGTTCTACCATACAGTACAGCACTTAATTATGTTGGAAACCGTCATCGATCACGCAGCATCGATTTTTACGTCGACAAAAGGAACGATTCGGTCCGGAGCCGGGGCCGGGGCCGGGGCCACAAGAGGAGTCGATCGATCGTGGTAACAGGAACGTGGTCTTCGGTTTATTTTGCTCGTAAATCGTTCGCGTCGGATTCAATTACCTCCAGTGCGGCGCGTTGTGGGTTTGCATTTCGCGGTTTTAGTATGTCACGTGAAAGTTCCGGCGCGCATCGGTTCGGCTTCGTTCTCGCGCGCCCGTGTCCCTCTGTAACGGTTTCGAATCGGCGAAACGAGGCTACTAGCCGCGGAAAAATCGTAGCTACGCCTCGCCTAGAAAGTCGACCGTCGCCAACGTTGGCCGAATCCTTTAGCATTAATTGATCTATGTGAAATTGTTATATATTATTTGTGTTTATGTTTGCATTTTGTTTAAAATACTGCGTTAGTATATAAGACTGTAACAAACATCGCAACACGTGGCTCCCAGTATCGTCCAATGTATGTCGAAGGAGATCGCATCGAACGAGCATTCCGTTTAATTTTCGCAGGGACAGCGCGTTCACGGCCTCTGTCACGTTTTTATAACCGTTGATCGAGTCAGTTTCTAGGCGTACACACTAAGGTTCGCATGATTGTTACGTAATGGCTGGGAAGATCCATCCTACCGTCGCGTGTCCACGAACGCAGCCAATAAGTTTCGAATCGACGGCACGGCCTTCAGGAAAATAGGCCAGCCGGCACACCGAAGATAACAATTACGCTCGATGGCGAGAAGGAGGCGAGAAACACGGCCGTCACGTTGAAAACCGATACGTTTCACCGTGATCGCGTAATTATGTAACGAAACGGGATAGATCGCAAGGCCTACCACGTGTCGCAGCGCACGATCTCACGAATCAATCGCCGCGAAGATCGACCCGTATGGACGATACTCGCGCTTTGACGCCTTTGTTTCGTTTTCAACCAGCGCAGCGCGAGCGATGCAACCGTTCTCGAAAACAAACGCATGTCTACTGAAGAAGGTGCGAGAAAAACGCGATCGTTAGATTACATTAAAACGGTGCTTTTTTTTTATTTCAACTCGTTGCTTCTAGATAAAATAAGTAGTCGCATATAGTTCGAAGAAATGACGCATTGTGGTTCGGAAAAGGAAAATTCTAGAAGTTCGCACGTAATAACGATTTGGCTAACCGGCGGTTTGCTATTTATGATGTAGCGTGGCAATTAGAAACGTGAGTTTTTTGTATTACGATCTTAATTCGATGGACAGGAATTATCAAACCAGGCTACCTGTTTCGGTTTTATTTTTCACTTGCGCATAAAAGTTTTATTTATTGTCTTGTATTACACTACGTTATTCTGCATCAAGATTTTTCATCGAACGGTTTGTTTCGCCTACTGCGTATTTACTATTGTGATATTGTATTATTAGTAAATAAACAATAAAATATCTAATATGTTGAAGTCACAGGTGTGCTGATTTAGGAAAATATAAATCGTCCAAAGTTAACTCGGTCAGCAAAACGATCCTTCTCTAAATAAAATACGATAGTTTCGAGTATCGTTCGAACTTTGGACTTACGAGGAAATCGACTATCCGCAGAAGCTTTGCGGAGCAAAATTTTGTCGCGACGTCCGGGTGAACATTAAACGAGTCTAAAACGCAAGCCCCGCGAATTCTTCCGTTCGCAAGAACGAACGACAAACGACACGCAGTTTGAATGTATTTTCAGACAAAGTCCAAGGAGTTGTGTTACAGTGACGCAAGCGTTGACGACGCCTCGTAAAATCGACGAGAGAAAAACGTTGTTTACTCGTCGCAATAAACCGTAGATTCCGATATTCGGCTGCTTTCACCGCGATCGATATTTAACAATATGCGCTCCCGCCTCGTGCTTTATTTCGAGGGAACGATCGTTAAACGAGAACAATAGACGGTAAATACAAATGAGCCAATAAAATAAAGTCGACCCTTTTGGTAAAAAAGCAATCGTTTCCGTGCCTTCGATTTAAGACACTCTGACGATTATTCTGACGAGTATTAAGTCGATTTACGTCGAGCGAAGCTTTTAACTTTTAAATCGTGTTTGAGTTAGCGTTGCGATAAGAGATACAGGTGAGATTTCCTACATATTTCGATAGACATATGTTATACGTTTGTACATATCACAATGTTCACATGCAAACATTTCTAATCAATATGAAATTATATGTTAAACATATAAATATTAGATACGTTAAAGAATCAGACGAATATTTCTAAACAATTTTTAATTGCCACGTTCGGCTAACGTTTATAGAAAACTCCACTTTAATAGTACAACCGCTCATCCCAGTACCGCTATGTTTTAGCTTATATTTTTTAAAACATTCGTTGAACTCCTCTGCTTATAAATTTTCCAAATTTATATTGGTCCAAATATCACATTATAATGAAGCAATAATATGATTAGGAAATCGCCGTAACTCAAAAAAGGTAATTCCATATATCAAAAAGAAATTGCAACAGAAAAACCCTAGAAAATCTAACGAATCTCGTTATAATCTCGCAACTTTTACGCTTATGCGTATCTCAACTTGCTCCTACCATCATTTCAATATCCATACCTTGGTCTAATCAGCCACGTAAACGATTCAGTTCTCGAAGAACAGTGCTCACAAGCGCCAAGGCCAACCATCTAAATCGCAATAAGTCGACGAGGCCAGTCGACTGTGCTTGATTCACTCATTACGTATGAATCAACGAATTGATAACCGGTCGATCGGTCGCGTAATGGCACGTTGTTGCGAATGCCGGTCGTCTGTTTCATCCTCGGTGTTTTCTGTTATGGAAATTGCTCGAGCCTTTAATCACCGTTAGCGAACGACGACATTCGATATTCCGTTTCGTCGAGGGACTCGTTTATCGGCGATTAAACCATCCGTGGTCCCCGTGGAACGCGATATCAGAGTGTCCTACATACAATGTACAAAACTATGCGACGATCCATTATATCTTCGGGTCCAGAAGGGAAAATCGTAAGCGTCCGATCGCGTTGCGTCACCGGTTGTGTATGCACACGTACACGGGAACCATGAAAGCACGACCTAATCATCGCATGGCAAACAGGCTCACTGATAAACCGTGTTCCGTTCCATTGTACAGGGTGTTTCTCTCGGCTGGACCAAGACGCAACTTTTAAACTTGATATCCACTTCGTTTATTCTGCACAACTGAAAGGCTCATAACAAAACTGATCCTTGCACATGACTAGCATCTTTACTTTTTCTTTAGTACATTTCAGCATTTTCGACAAGGTATTTATCTTTAATTATATCTATCATGGGAAAACTATATTTAACTAATTACTTTTCCATCTCAGTATCTTAATATTTCAATAGAACTTTTTATAGGTAGCAATAAAATATATAAGTATACAAAGTGGTTGGCAACTGGTGGTACAAGCGGAAAGGGGGTGATTCTACGCGAAAAAAGAAGTCGAAAATATAGAATAAAAATGTTTCGTTTGAGGCTTTGTTTTCGAGAAAATCGACTCTGAATTTTCGCTCGGTACGCGTGCACTTTATCACGTCTCGTCATAACGGATCTCACTGTAGATCTAAAAAAAAATTTAAAAAAAAATTTTTTTTTAATTTTTTATTCTATATTTTCGACTTCCTTTTCGCGTAGAATCACCCCCTTTCCGCTTGTACCACCAGTTACCAACTACCCTGTATATGGTTCAATTTAAAAAGATAAAATTGGTCTTAGAAGGTCCGAAGTTCTTTCACTTGAGGAGATAAAATCTTCTATCGTTTCGGAGTTAAAGTTTGGCCTAATTGCATAGAACACCCTATATAGACGATGTACTATCGTTGGATAGAAAAGTGTTTCGCAACGGAGATCTGATAATTTCGTAAGCTTTCGACTGATTGCACCGATCGACTTGATAGTGATTTCAACGACCATTGGTAAACTAAGATCGGGAAATAAAGTATGACTGGAATTGCAGAAGAGTTGATTAGTAATTGTTGAGAACAACGTCAAGGTCGGTAGATGAGAAACTGATATTTCGATCTATTGTTGTAGTTACAGGTGGATGATTAATTATTGCGCTTATAAAATGGATATAAAAGAGGAATAAATGGGATAAATCGAGAATAAGATGAAGCGACTCGTTCTAAATACGTGAAAACAGAGATTAGATATAATTAAATAAAGCTCTGGATTATCAATCGAAAAATGTTGTTCTTAACAATTCTATTCTATCTGTCTCTTTCATTTATGCTTGGAAGAAGAAATATCTAAAAATCTGTTACATTGTACCAAAGTCAGAATAATTGGAGATGACGTATAAATTTATCGCTTCTGATTCTGCCTCTCGCACACGCTAATAAATCTAAATAAAAGCGCGTTGATGTGTAGATAGAATAATGTTTCTCCAATTATAAATAAAAGTGAGACACTTTATGATTAATTTAGATTTTTAATTTTAAGCTGCGAAATAAATGAACAACGGTTTGGATATACGTAATAGTCTCGTGATCATAAATTCAGGATTACGAGCGAAAATCGCAACAAACCAAAAGACGATACCTCATTTGCATCTCAACGACCGAACATGGCATTCGACTTCGATTAGATTCATTTGAACGGGCAAGAAAAGGATGGACCAGCGATAGCGCACGTGTAGTTTATAAATATTACAAAACGTCGATCAGCATTGGATTGCTGACTGATAAAACGAATAGGTGTGTATGGTATATACGCGTAGGCAGCGGCGCATCAGACAACGATTATCATCGATGATAACCTTGTTTGAGGTGACATTAGACAGCGTCTGGCTTCCCCGCTCTTTAATTGCGCAATAAACTTGATTTCTCAGTCGTGTCGAAATCGACTTTATGGTACCTCAGTGAGCAAACACGAATCTGTGTTTCCTCGTTGAAAGGACCGATGAATGAAATTTAGTCGAACTATTTTCATCCCAATATATTCATTGTTTCCTGTCGTTCTAATCATTTCTTTTATTAGGTTATACTTTCTCGATAATCATGATATAATCAAGAGTAATTCATATCTGTATAAAGAGCGAATACGCTAAAAAATACGAAGATAAAGTGAAATATTCTGATCAATATTTCCGAGAAGGACTTTAGCACGAAGAATGACGCATATTCATCCACTCAAAGCGTCAGATCGATACAAAGAAATAACCTACATCAAATGTCGAAGCAACAGCTTAGTAAAAAATTTACATCAATCAATATACGAGTACCGTGATATACCGGGTCTGCTGTACTTTATTTGATACCGAAGTTTGCTCCATTTCGTGATAACGCTTTATATAATACAGGGTTTTCAAACATTTGGTACATAAGATAAAGATCAAGATTCGTTAGCAAAACCTTCGACGAATTTGTATCTTCTGGAAAAAGGAAAACGTTATCAATGGAATTAGCGAGCTTCAAACAGATTCCAAATAAGCTTTAAAGACCCAACGCTCATTTACGAAGCTTCTTGAGTAACCAGACGATTACACGAGCTGCGAAATTGCGAAGCAGCACCGCGAAGAGTGAACGATTCGAGACACGTGAACTCGGCAATCCGAAAACGACGTGGCTGAATAAAGAGAAGGAATCGGTCACCTATTTTTTCAACCAGGGGAATCGTGATCGCGTCGATGCGGTGACGATGCTTGGATAGGATCGCGAGGAAGGAACGAAAAAAGGAGCAGGAGAACGGGACAATTCCGACCGCGAAGGAATCGAGCAGGGCTCGGCCCAATTACTAGTGCTAAAAATCGAAAAACTGGCCGTGAGCCGGAAATAGCCATCGTCCAGCGCGCGCGCCGCACTTCCTTTTATGTCGTCCTCATAGCCATCGTAGTATTTGTGTAACAATAGAATTAGCCGGTGAGTAGACCAGTGGGACATGGAATGGAAGGGAATGTAAAATAGACGAGCGTTAAGAAGCTTGAAGCGCCGATGGCTTGAAATAAACGCGAGATAAACGTCGATGGGATAAGATCGAGGGTTTCGGGGAAAGCGAAAGGGACGTTGGCTCTGCACTTCGACCTTTCGCGGACAAGTACCGGTTACGTTGAATTTTCAAATCTTTCGTTTATCTTTAAAGTACGTTTAAAACGATATAACGAAAATGAGTAAGTGCGTATATAAAGTCATGTTTTTGTCTTAGTGTGAATAAGCAATTTTGTAATGAAAAATATTTCCATGTTTTTAGGATATAAGGCACGAACGCTTTAGATAACTCGAAACGCGCGTGAACGTGCAAAGTAAAAAGTTCTGACGTCTCCACGCTGTTTTTTTTTCTAAGACAAAGGAGCAGGGTAATTAGTCCACCGACAGATGGTATAAAATTTTAATAGCCACCATCAAGGTCTCTGCTAAAATCGTCAACGTTGAATTGCAAATGAATGCTCAACGCAGACCAGGCGACTTTTTAATTCGAAACTCGAATAAAGCATCACAAACACACTAACACGCGCATCGAACAAATTGGTTCAACGACGCGACGTCCAAATAATTCTTGGAATCGAAACGTTGTATAGCTGTTTCGAGAACATGTACAGTAACAGGAAATTCCTAATCGACGTTTCCCGATTCCGTATTATTCGCTCGATTCCACGAGCGAACGATACGATACGATCGCATTCAACGTCGAGAATACTCGAGCAGCCTGCCGCGAACTTGGTCAGTCCCTTCCGGTTGGGAAGCTGGCCAAAGCTTTCTTCTTACCTACTACTGTAACCACCGAATAACGAACTGTAACGACTCCAAAATTCTCGGACCGCGATGGTTCGAACGAATTTATGGATGACTCGGCAAAATGTCGCTTCTTGCGCGATTTCAGATATCCTCATTGAAAACAGCTTCGTTTCATAATACCGATTAGCATATTATTCTGTGTCGCGAACAGATTATTTTATATTGGAAACACATAGTGCAACATACATATGTATTTCAAAATAAAAGAAACTAAATCGAAAGTGCCGCACCTGTTTAATTCGTTACTAGCGGAGATTCGAAGAAACCAGGACGAAAACAGACAAAGACATGGAACATAGTACGGCGACCATTCTTCCGGTTGACTCACGGTATAGCCGATAACCAACCGCAAAGAATAATCGACTTACGTGTTCTTGGCCACGTAGGAAACGGAATGATTTTCGTTTGATGGCGCGAAATGGCTGACTGTCTCGTTTCCGCTCAACTATATATATGTATATATATATATATATACACATATCCTCGATGTTACCAATAAACTCATCTCGCTGGGTATACTCGGAAAGGAAAACGCGGGAACGAATTTTTCTATCAGTGACGTAACGAGTTACGCCGGTCGATTGTCATTGCAATTATCGTTTATTGCGGCACCGCGATGTGCCGTGCGCGACTCGCAACAATAATAGCAGTTATTAATACGTAATGTTCGTTATCGCCCGACACTCATTGTCAGTGATATAACGCGTAAACATCGATCCAAGCCAAGGAGAACGGTCCCAGATAATTTGTTCGCTCGACGAGGCTGTCCCTCGTCGACATCGATTAACTTGCCCGTTCTTCTTTCTTTTTCGAGAAACGTTCGTGATATTTTCACTTGCAGATACTTTCCTTTTTTCTTTTGTAAACGACTGGTACTTTTATACATATATAGCTCGTGTATATCGTTAATTTCTCATGCAACGCCCTTGCACTACTTTCTTTATCGATGGAATTACAATCCAATTGCATTTCAATCGAAACTGCCACAGATTTTTGACGCGTGATCTTTGGACGTTTAGAATTATCACTGGGACTCGAAAATCGTCCAATCGTCCACGATGGTACAGCATAGCCTTGATTATACAAACTAATCGCGACGAGTACGCTGCTCGGATAATCAAATTCGAATAGTTGAATAGCTTTGTTGCTATATGATAATTCATATTTTGAAACACTTTATGCAATTGGTCTCTCGGTCGATCGATGTCGCACTCAAAAGTATGCTTAAAAATATTATAGTCGCTATAGCACGGCGGCTATAATATTCAGTCGAGCGCAGAATGATCGACTGGAAGATCAAACATCTTCTCCGCTGATTTTTCCGTTTTCTTTTCTGAAACGTCGACCTTCGCGCTCGTCCGTGAGCATGACGGAATTTTCTTCAATCCGCGTCACCGTTGGCTCACGATTGCCGTAATGGATACCACCTGCGCGATATTTCAATCTCGGGCTTCCAATCCGGCAGAAACGAGAAAAATCTATCGTTTCTTTTTTTCCTAACGTTTCCCGCGGAAGGTTAGCAACGATGCGTCAGATTTTTCAAGAACGTTTCTGCAAGAACACCGATAGAAAATGGAAACAATCCCATGGACCGCGGAATTCTCTTCCTGCTCGATGATGATCGCATCGCGTCGTGTACGATCAACACGATAACGTGAGAAACACGTGAGTGGAATCGTATCGTCAGAAAAAGTTCATCGCTGCTGAAATTATTTTTCCAGGATACTCGTTGTCAGGAAATTCAACGGAAAGGCTTTCGAAGTTATCGATGAGAACTACGAGAAGCACGAGAGTGGAAATTTCCTCTATCGTCAGACGTATGTGACATATAATCGCGATTATGACGGACTATATTTGCTAGTACATAATTAAGATATCTTGAAGATTATATCTTGAGCCCGTTACTTCCGAACAAGACGTTTATCGAATCGTTCACTTTGTAATTACAACATGGGCGTATCGTTGCGTTTCGTTTAAGTGTAACTATAAATTAGTACTTTATACTATAATGTATCAAATAATCAATAACCTATAAAGGAAAGTGGGTACGTATATCGAATATAGGCTAATTTTAAACCAAATATTCATCAGGTAAATTTCTCATTAAATATTTAGAAATATGGTATATTTCAGATAATTTTCTTCGTAGGTAAAAAAGATAATAAACAAATTTTCCTCATATGGTATCGATTTATATCATTAGCGGTGAATCGTGAAAATACTTGCGCATTGAGTATAAAAACTTTTTATGAATATACATAGAACTATCGTCCGAAACTTCCCGAATAGAAATTTCTTCGACATTTCCAAAGCTAACTCAAATCAATCTCTTCATTTCCTTCGATAAGCCAGCAAATCGCTCTCGCCGCATGTTCAAAAGAAGCTGAAGCGCTGCCGGCAAAAAAATTCGAGATTCAAAGGGTCAAGAGGCATTGACGGGGCACCGTGCGCTTCCTGCTACCAAAAATATCGCTGAGGGCGTTACGCAACCGGATCGGCGCGGCGTGGCACGAGCGGTACGTGCAATCGGGAATCGGTCTCGAGGCCGGCTGGGCCAGAAGGCGGTAGATAATCGCGGGAGGCGAATTCCGTTTCGACGCGTCGTCGTTGGCTTGCACGCGAACGCGAGCAATGTCGAGCGATTGTGTCACTCGCAGCACTGACCTCGCGCACTTCGACAGCCTTGCGCGGTTCTTTTTGCTAACTCCGTTCTCGCGAGTCACGATCAGACCGCATGCGCGGACCCTTTCCTCTCGGCGAATTGAAATCGTGTAATTTTTCGTTCCACTGCTATATATGTATCTCTTTACGGTCGGTTATACCGTTATCGCGACGATAGAGGCGGAGGTATAATGGAACGCGAGGCGATCGGTGGCAGAAATGTCACCGGCGATCTTATCGGTCCGCTCACCTTCGACATTGTCTCCAGGTGGATAGGCTGATTTATGGTTATGCAGAGGAATGGAAATATGAATAATGGTAATCAGTATCGTAGGAGATAAATTAGATTGAGATTATCGGAGAAGAATTTGGGTTTCTTGGAATTTGTATTTTAGGATGGACGCTCCGGTTTGTATTTTTTATTGCCACTTTTTAATAAACATTTCTGTTATCTATCTTTACGTAACATTTTTGCTCGATCGCACGAGTAGAATATATCTGCAATGTTTGCCTGTTAGATCTTGAGAAATCGTACATAACGAAAATGGAAAGTCAGCAATAATTATTAACGTGATATAATATATACGTATACGCGACGAGAAAAAGCGAACGCGCGTGAAAGTTGATAATATTCCGCAGAGTTCCGTTAGTTTTTTCTGTAATCTTCCAAGAAGCAAAAACTTCTCCGCTTTTCTTAAGCGTTTCGCGGAAAAAAAATCTGTGTCTCGAACTTTTAGTCTAATCACGACGCGCTTATCTGCGAACTCTTGATATTTCCTATGCGAATATCAGGGTCCTCGGTAAGGGTAACGCATTAATACAGTAATTTTTTACGATTTTTTTTATAGTACGATCGACACATAGATTGACCAGACTTGATACGCGAATGACAGAGATTTGGTTTTATCACTTAGCCTCGATCTCAGGATTAATGTTGTAATTCGTATATTGATCTCCTAATACCAAACTTTGGCCACTTCTTCCAATCACACTTTGTATACCTTGTATTGGTCACTCACACATATAACAGTTGTGTCTGAAAACGTTAGAACACGTTGCTCAAATATTTTCGAAACACTGGCATACCATTCGAGATGGTCAAACTATCTAATCGTTAGGCCAAACAAAACTCGAGATAACAATGAAAATGGCGGTTCTACGAAATGGTCAAAATTCCATGGCACGATTAGAAGCGTCTCGAAATAACACTTATCTTTCAACGTAACCGGAGATGAACTATCCGATCCTACGAAAATCTCTCGGTCGAAATTCCAAATTTCTGTTCTTCGCGAAACGCCTAAAAATCTGAAACGCGATCACGCGTATATATATATTATATATATATATATATATATATATATATATATATGTACACCGATGTTTCTCGGTGTGTGCGTTTAGGAAGATGAAAATAAAAATGACCTATTCCTCGAAATACCGATTTGCTGTTCTCCTTTTGGCAAGAGACAAAACATAGACGCGATCTAAGTTGAGATTGGGATTGGATTTCGCACGAGAATCGATATTAGGGATTCTTATCGGATGCGAAGCTGGCTCACGGTTAACGTCGATTGTCGTTACTAGACTCCATTTCGTTACATAATGCCAATTACACAAGAGTTGCATGCTGCGGTCGGATCAGGGCCAGCGCGATATTACGTAGCAAATAAATATATAATTGGGTTGGCTACATATCGTAGGCTTGATCCAAGGCTGGGTCCATGACATAGAATTTCAGTATTCCGACGTACCGGCGTATATTAGCCGATTATAACGGCGCTGATTATTGCGAAATCGCCTGGCGAGGAGAACTATCAGCGAGGGCAAGCAACGGTGTTCACCGTTCGTCCAAGTTCCATGCGATCTCTCACAGATTTCGCCCAGAATTGTTCGATGCTGTCCTTCGAATCGATTTTATGAATCGATTTCCACGATAATTCGATTAACAAAGTTTATAAGAATCTGGTGTTTAGATTAAAATGATTAGATTAACGATATTAATTAATACGATATGTCTTATTTTTCTCATGTTATCATATTTTTTTTAACATATTATCATACCGACGTGAACGATTCTAAGAATCGCGTATTCTGATTTTAATCGGCATTAATTTAATTTATTTCTGGCCAATAAGATATACGTTAGGGTATTACTTGCTAAACAATTTCAGTAAACGAATCCGACATTCTAATAATCAAACTATTTCGCCGATAATCCGCGATAGATCGTATTTCGTACGAGAACAGCAGGTATCCTGATACGAAAATAGTGGAATACTTCGGCACAAAACGTCTATCGTAGAAAATGATTCTCCTTTATTCTTCATGCATGTACGTACGTACACATAAAAGAAAATAGCAAAGTCTCGTTAGACACGAAGTTTACTCCTGCAATTAGTCTCGTCATCGAGAACGTTATTTATAGAGAGGGATAATCATCGATGCAGACGTTGAAATGCTACGCAGTGCGGGATTAGCGGTACGATATAAAGATGCATCTCTGGCTATTGGAGGCTGATTACTTGGAAGATGACGTAACGGGCGATAGAAACGATTACAAAGACGATGGCAAGATCCTCGCAACGGCGAAACAATGGAATGTTTAATTGAATCGTCCATCTGAGAAAACTCCGACAGCGATTTTCTCAACAGACTGCGTCGATTGTCCTATACGTGGAATCCTATACGTGGATTATCCTATACATTTACACTTGGAACGATCCTTCTATCCGATCGAGACGGTCGCCTAAAATCAACTCAAACGAACATCCATAAGAGAGCCTACAATCTATGCGAGACAATCTTTCAATGAACAGGAGGCAATCCCTTGGCGTCGGTTCAGAAAGATGAATTTTCGCTGCTACTAGTTCGAACATAGCTGGTCTCTTGACCCGACAAATTTTTTAAGAAACCAATATCTCAACGGCAGGAAAGAAAATCGCCCAACATCCCTACAATTTGACCACAAATAGATATTTCTTAAATTAAAATCTTAGATATTTGCGAAGAGCAGGAGTGTTTGAAAACACAGCACTGTCTACACCTGTCATCGAGATTTAACAATATACATCGAATGATGTCACCGTGATATACTGAACATATTGGCATTACAAACATTTACAAAATCATGATTCACGTTGAATGTTAATGTATAACAGATAATACGTATATCCACGGTTCGCTATTTGTAATCACCTTTGTAACAAGGAAAGAACGTTCTATAAAATTCGCGAGTGTCTGGGACAAATTTCTTTCTAGCAGATTGTATATTTGCTCGTGTGATAGCGCAAACTTTAAATTGCGAGTGCGTTTCGACCAGTCACACTGTACGTCCCATTGACGAGTTTGGTGAACGATGCAACGAGTCCTTTGAAGCAGACAAGCCTCGTTCGATGAACCTCTGCCAAGTCACGTTCTCGGAACAGAATCAGCCACGTGTTGTCGCGAACGGAAGAACTTGCGATCGTCGAACCGTCGCTGTTTCACTCGATTTTCGATTGCGACGCG
Organism: Bombus vosnesenskii; assembly: GCF_011952255.1. Taxonomy (NCBI): domain Eukaryota; kingdom Metazoa; phylum Arthropoda; class Insecta; order Hymenoptera; family Apidae; genus Bombus; species Bombus vosnesenskii. Next base: position 363,759 of record NW_022884341.1, read on the forward strand.
AAAGCTTGTTATCATCGAATGTCGGAGACTTCCCGGAAACCGTGAATCCTCACGATGAATCGCGTTACATCCTATGCTTTGAATGTTCGCAAAAAGTAAATTATATCTTTATTTGCACTTTCAACTGATTCCACAGCTTCTCTGGTCATCGAATTATAACCATATGTAGCAATTTCATTGCCCTAGCTAGAATGTTTCATGGATATCCATATAGGAAATATAGAATCATATTGTCTTGACACTTTGTTAGAAAATGTGGACAATCGTGAGAAGTTTGAAGAATTTGGGGATCTCGAAAAATCCGGGAAACTCGAAAAGTCTGAAAGGTCTGAAAAATCCGAAAACTCCAAAAAGGGCGGGAAGCCAGAAGTTCGAAAGCGTGAAAATCTATAGAGTGCGGAAGATCTGAAAAATTTGTGACAGTTTCAAAAATCAGGTAATTACGGTTATTTGAGGCTACGAAAAGGTCAGACTTTCGATCAGCCGCACGAAACGATCGAAAAGCTCTCGTGTTGTATTCGTAGTTTCGTCCTATCGGCGACGAAAAAGATTTACGATCGTGTTTCGCGCTCGTCGTGTCCGCTTGGTCGTTCGCATCCAAGACGTAGAAGAAAGTTTATCTGACGCAAAATAAAGCGACGTTGCGACAGCGGCTCGCCGATAATGGCCCCATGTTGTTGCGAGAAAAACAAGTTGAACGTCCTTTTGGCGATGCGATCTCTCGCTGAAAACAAGCCCGGTTCTTTTCCGTCATCCTGGCCGCGATTGTTTGCAAAAACGTTTCGCTTAGTCGAATCTAAAAAGAAAAAAACGTAATCAGGCCGCGAAGTCAGCGGAGAATCGTTTCGTTTTCGCTTTCTCCCTGCCCCTCCTTCGGTTAATTGCGACGCTCGTGAGGAATTAAAACACGTCGCGTGGCTTCGTCACGTTCGAACGCGATTCATCGACGTCGTCTTTTTCTCTCGAGTGAATTGCCAATACGCGGTACCGGAATCGGCGCCTCGGAGACCTTGTAAACCTAGTTAAACTCGCGACGATCAACGCGACTGAAGAGAAGGTCATTACAAACGAAAATCAATGCGTCGAAGGATACGCGATTAATATTAAAATCGCGCAGGCAGGAAACTCGACGATCGACTGCGATCGAAACGAGTGTCGTCGACTTTTTCGAGAAGGAAGCGATACCTATCGGTCCTCCGTTAACGAGGCCTATCGCAGGGATTACACGGCTCTCTTTCTTTCTCCTGGTTTCGTTCCACGCTTCTCTTGTCTCGTCGTTTTCGTTTCGTTCGACGTGGTATGACTGGATGCACACGGTGCACTTTGTTTGCGGAGAGGAGAACAAAAGGAGAAGGATGATTAACGCGTCGACTGTCAAGGTGTCGGGGAAAAAAGATTTTCAGATACCTTTGTCTCCTTATCGTTCGATCACCGTACCAAAGACCGACGTTTCGACACTGTGACGACAGTTTCGATCCGCCTATGGAATTCTTGCTGAAGTATATTAATCTTTGGTAGACAGAGCATAGAGCCAAATTAATCGCGATTGATATATCGATAGAATTAATTTAGAAATGCGCGATATTTACAAAAGATATTAATAATATTACTTTACAAAAGCGAATAGCTACATTTCACGCGAATTGTGAAAATAAAACGTTTCTATTTACGTAGTCGCCGTCATGCGCGTTTCTTCTTCGAAACATCATATTGCGTTTAAATATTGCTTTGTTCTTTACCCGATCGTTGTCTCGCAACTACATCATAAATAGTTCTATGACCGTGTGTTTTATGGTGAGAGACTTCCCGTAAATAACCGAGAGACGGTAACCGAGGACGAAGAAAGTTCAATCGTACAAAACACAACGAAGAAACAGATACAAAGGCAGTACGGATCGGAAGATTCCCGTATACAATTTCCAGGTCCGACGCCAAATCGTCGAACTGAAAGCCTGCAGCGCGTCGGGAAGAACGGCGAGGCGCGGCGGCGGTGCGATCGCGCGCGAGGGTTTGAGAGGGGGTTGGGCGGGAGAGCCTTGGACAGGCTGTCCTTGACTCAGCACAGTTACCCCGGCTCGAAGTGTGACGTCATTCTGCATAACTCGCCTAATTGCATCGTTGCTGCCGCTGCCGCTGCTGCTGGTGCTGCTGCTGCTGCTGCTGCTGCTGCTGCTGCTGCTGCTGCTGCACTCAACTCACCCCGCTCTTCGTTCCCCCATTCTGCTCCCACCAGCCGCCTCCCGGCTATTCCGTCCCTCGAGCCCCACCACAAAAACCGCGAATCCCTTTCTGTACGAGCCCACTTCCCTTCCACCTCCCTTCCTACCCTGCGAGACCTTCCGATAGCGCTAACTAGTCCGCTGCGTCTGCCTCTTTGTTTTTCTTTTTTTTTCTCCTCTCGATCAACCCCTTCTACCTTCACATGGCCTCACGTCAGTGGTATGCACACACCACTCGTCGTCGTACGGTTTTGTTTGAACGTTACGAAACCGTCGTCCAAACTCCATCCTGTTGGCAGACAGAGTTCTTAATTGGAAATCTACCTGCGTCCACCTAACTTGGATCAGTCCGGGTGATTAGGTGAGACGGAGGAGGATTGTGAGCGATCATAAGAGGAAACGAGACCTGATTCCACGATGGACCGTGTTTTATGGCCAGACCAGGGTATTCATTTCTGAAATCGAGTTTAAGGGCTAACGATATCGCGATATCGTAAACGCGCATTGATGCGCGGTGATCGTCGTTTTTCTTGCAGGATCGTTTCTGCTTCCTATCTGACGAGATGAAATCATCCCTTTGAGTCTAACTCAAAGGACGATGTGCATCGTGAAGCGCGCTTGCGTATAAACGATTTCGCGGTCGTTGGGAAGAGTATATAGAGCGCAGCTTCGATAACTCGATCCTTGGATCAGGGATTTCGGTCTTATTTTCGAACGTCGTGTCGCGTCGTTGAACGCAACAACCGTGACCTTGCACGGATGTCGAAATATACTGTACTTTGCTCTATCGAGCGTCGTCTCGAACGATGCTCTGTCGTGATCGCGTGCGCAGCCACGTGCACGTGCGCGTTGTTTGTGAATTTGGCCAGTCAGCGAATCGCGTGTAGCGTTGTTCGACGCGTGATGATGACACCCGAATTGCGTCGAGACCTGCGTCGCGTCGCGTCACGACGAGTAGAATCAGACGTATCGAATCAGACTGCGCGTTTCAGAACTTGCCTCGACGGATTCGTAACTTCGACTCTTGCAGTTACATATGAATCGCATATAATGCGATTATGCGTTCCTTTCTTTATTATTTTTCTATCGACCTTTTGCACACTTTTTCGCACTAACTTCGTACGTATATTTACTCCACCAAACAAGCGTTAAATAGACGATGAATAATAGAGATCTTCGGCGCTAAAATTATCAAATCTGTAAAAGTAACAGATTTCGAATCGCTTATTTTAGCAATCAATAAAAATATACAAATACGCGAAAGTATCGTAGCTTATATTCTTCTTAACGATACCACGTTCTATATTTTTTCCATATATTCTATATGTAATATACCTATTCGTATACATATTAGTAGCGCTAGTGTTAAATAACGCAAACAGGAATGAGATCGATTATTTAAGACGATTATGACTTCCGACAAGACTCGACGGTAATGCCTCTGCGCAAAAAGACACGACTGGCTTTCCTTGGTCAGCCACTCGGCCAGTATTTTGCGAGTCGATTCTTTTCCAATGATGACCCTGAACCCGCGGCTGTGTGATCCGCGAGGTCATGTCAAAAAAAAGTCGAGTATGGTATCGTCCCGACCCTGGATCGACGAAGCCCGGTATGGCACAGGCAAGGCAGCTGGAACCGTGAAAGAAAGAAAGAAAGAAAGGAAGGAGTCATCGACTCGCGTTTGACTTGGCCTTCGGTTATTAGCAACGCAAACTGCACGCTGGCCAACTGCAGCTTTTCTGCGTTGCCACTATATCAGACAAAGCGGTCGACTTTGATTCGATGCTTCTGTCCTCCGTTCTTTGTTATTTATATCGAGATAAGAAAATAGAAACGAAATTCGAGTCAAAATAAATCTGTAGCAGGTAAATTTCAGGACAGTGAAACACCGAACGAGTCACCTACGAAATGAAAAGAAATTGTCCACTTTATCTCCGCTTTAAATCCTCGAATTTAAGGTATCTGCTAACGATAGAAAAATACGATTCGGTGGAAAATGACACAAAAAACGCAAAGGTATCGATCGCAGTGCACTGTACTTTTGATCGCGCGCGGATATTTGCTGGCTGCGGATAACCCCGGCTAGAAGAAAGACATTTTCCTCGGTTGCCTCGAGTGGCATCAACGTCGACGTAATTCTTTTTTACATCCGTTGGCGATCGCCCGGTGATTCATTGATCCCAACCCCCGTCGAGTTTTTGTCGCAACAACGCGCGCAAAACGGACGATAGAGAAGAGAGGATCCTGAACGTCGAGAGACACGATAGTCAAGGGAGAAGAAATAAATGAAGGAGAGAATCATTGAAATTGCGTTACACGCAGCAGTGTAATCGACAAACGTTACTGACGTCAGACCCGCGCCTGCGCTCGAATATAATTATCTTTATTACATCTCCTTTCCGAGGACACAATCAGCGTGCCGCGCCGAGCCGCACCGCGCGCGGTGGCGTGCGTAGCAGCTCGACGGCCACTCGATTCCGATCGAACGGCGTATTCGTGAAAAAATGTTCAAGGACGAGGCTATGTGTGCACCACTCATCGGCTGGTGAGATGCTAACAATAAGTGCAACGCGTCTCGCGGTGACGGTGCACGCGAACCAGTCGATCTTTCTCTGTCGCGCGAAAATTCTATACCGAACAGATGGGAAGAGTATTTACAGGAGGTGCTTGTTACGCTTGTGGAACGAGCCGATCATACACTCAGTGACGCAATCTGCGACTTTGTTTATAAGTATTGGAACACCTAATAGAAGAAAAATTAGGAACTTGAATCATCGTCGTTCGTGGGCCACGATTAAAGAAATAGAATCTAAAGAGATTTGTTGGACAGAGTGTTCCATCTATTTCAACATATTCCAATGTTAACGCACGATTCTTTATTCGTTGTTTTCCTATAACTCTTGGAAACAACGCCTGCCAACTTTGTTGTATATTTTAGACCGTTATCTTGCACGAATCTAGAATTTCCTGACAATCTGGGTCAATCGTCGCGTTTCGCGCGAGACGTACGAACAAGAATATACATTCTTAGAAGGGGGTCAAAGAAGGGTCACATACAAATTTGAAAGTATCCGAGAATAAACGATTTAGTTTATTTTGGAAAATTTAGATCTCCAATCGGTGATTCCAAAAAAAAAAAAAAAAACGTCCGAATGACGCAACATCGTAGCCTGCGACCAAAACGGTCAATCGCTACGTATAAATATTTTCTGTGCAGCGTGTTTTCCTCGGTGTCGATCGCCTTTCGAAGAATTCCGGTGGAATCGGTCGTTTCGAGGACAAAACGCGCCAGGATCGGACCATCAGTCTGCAGGCAGGAGGAGCGAACGCATAGAGGAAAGGGAAGAAGTGGACGGACTCAATAGGTGACCTTGACGGGCAGAGAGTCCTTTAAGAGCCAAATGGTCAACGTTCCAGGGACCTTCGAAGTCTCGTAGTCACGGACGGCCAAACTGCAGTCGAGCCAGACGCTCCCAATAAAGCTCGCTCGCATCTGCCTCCACGGTGCACCAGCCCCGCTCTATCTTCCTTTCTCTCCAGCCGATTACCCTCTTCGTCGTTCTTCGAACCGAGTCCTCCTGCCTCTTCCCCGCAACGCGATCTTTCTCTGTCTTTTTCTATGCTGACGAAACTAAATCTGGCCGTTTCGCGAACCGAGGAATTTCTCTTCGATTCCACGGCCAAGAGCTTTCCCTCTGATCGACGTATAATTTGGTTCAAAGAAGAACGGAACCTTCGGGGATCCTTGAACGCTCGTAACCAGTCTCGATACGCGGCGCAACCGAGAATACATTCATCTCTAAGCTGACTTCGATTTAACGTAGCAGATGTTACATTGGAAAGGATAATTCTGCTCATTGGGCTTCGCATATATATATATATATATATATATATATATATATATATATATATATATATATATTTATATATGCGATAAAATGTAAAAATTCCGGCACCGATATTCTCCTGGAATGTTGCGAAAGACGAGGTCGCATCGAGAAGCGAGAAGACGATTTAATCTCGCTCAACAGCTGTCCCGCGTCGCTCTCCGCCACTTTTTGCATTATTCCGTCGCGAAGGAAAATAATATAAGTCGACAGTGGAGATTTACGCAGCTTTTAGATCTGTTGATATCGAGCAAAGTTTTAGAATCTTTGAAGAAGATTAACGAGACTCGTGGCAAAAACGAATGGCGCACTTGGCAGATCTGGCTGCGTCATCGAGCACGCTCGAGCGAAAAACCGCGCAATTTCGCGCTAACGAGGATCGATTCGATCCTCGCACCGTCGAAGACGAGCTAATTAAGCGCGGCTCGTTTGCAAGCCCCGTAATCGTTACGCAAGAATAGCTTTCTAAGACGTACGCCGAAGCGTAGCGTGAGCTCGATTTCTCGATCGAAAGACAGGGCTCGCGAACGGGCATATTCAATTATGCGCGCGCGGCCGCGTTTCCGCTTGCATTTTCTTTGTTACCACGCACAACAGCCGTGCACGCGATAAGTCCTGTCACGTAAGTAGCGACTAAACGGCGAAAGGTGAGAAGACAATGCAATCGTGTAATTGTTTATTGTCACGCTAATACGTGAACGTTCTAAGGATGCGCGATTTTGCCAAACGTAACCGGTTCATCGTCCAGGAATCACAGAGGAGTAGGGTGGAAACGAACCATTCGAATAAGAGAGTCGCGATGCTAGAATCTGCATTCAGCAGATTTGAATAATGTACGTTGTGTCCGAAATACAGGATGAGAAAAAGAGGAAAAGCGTCTGGCATACGTAACGTCGACTAATTAATTTAATTGCACTTAAAATGCGGATACACGTCCTCGGAAGAGGGCGAGTAATTATGATAATAACGTTTTATCGCTTCGCTCCGGAAAGTGTCACCCAAGCGGATTATTAATTCCGTTATACAATTCCCTTGGCCAACGGCCGAATTTAATTCGTCGTTTGGCAAACCGAACGATTCAACACGCGCACGAGCGCCTGCTGACACGCGTGACTCGGGAATTGTCATTCGAATTTCCAACAACCTTCGTCGGTGTCGCGATTAAAAATCATTAAACGATCGTTCGTGTCGAACAAAGAGAATTTCGCTCGAAATGCGCGCGGATATTAAACACGTTGATGTTTTTATCACCGAAATTAACAAAACGATTGCATTGAATATGGAATACCGGTATTTCTCCTATGTAGAAGTAATCGTTCTTGCCGATGTTACTTGGTAACACCGTGGCAATTACATGTCTGTTTATCGCAATGTTTTAACAGTCTCATAATTTACAATGTCCGATTTAGTGCTTTGCGATCGTTCAACCAATTCGGTTACAAAAGAATTCGAAATTGATCATTTTCCGAATTGAAACGTTATAGATTCTCCGAGCGTATACTTTAAACGTTCTAAACTGCCCAAACGCTCTGAAAATCCGACAAGTCTAAAAAGTTTTCTACGACTGAAGTGTCCAAAAAATTTAGCAAACCTAAAAAGTTTACCTTGTCCGAAACCTCTGGTAGCTTTAAAAGACCTGAAAGATTTAAAAGGTTTGAAAAGTTGTTACCTATTTGGATAAAAGTTAGATAAAAGTTATTATCTGTTTGTTTATTTACGGACTATTACGCTATAGTACACATCGATCGTTACGATAGAGGAAAAAGTTTATCTCGAAAGAGCAGAAAATTAACTGCGTCTGGAGATGTAGCACGAACAGAAAAAGTTAATTTCTTCGCAGTAAAGATTCGCGCTTGCGATCGACCCATTGGTACAGTTATGTCGATCATACGAGGTGCTGTGCAATTTCTGTTTTAGAAAAGGACACAGTCTGATCGAGGGCCGAGATACACATAGATGAAATTGCGATGAAATATCGGGCTTATTTATAATTCCATTAAGCATTTTATGAGCAAAAAGTATATGTAGCATTAGAGGACGACGTTGAAACGTCGTAAGATTCAAACGGTCTAAGATTGAAAAATGGTTAGAGTAAACCAGAAACGCGAGCAGTTGAGCGTAGAAATCTATGCTGAATACCTTCGATCATATTAACAAGATAGCGATGATAAGGCGACCAGATAACAGAGCGGTACTCCAAACGAGGCAAGACCAGCGCACAATATAGCAATCTAAAAATATTAGCTTTCTTACTAAACTTGGACGTTCTATAAATGAAAGCAAAGGTCTTGAAAGCAGAGCTGGTAATTTTGTTAATGTGAAACGTAAAAGACAGATCGAAGTTTTTGAGGCTTGAAGTGTCTGAGAAATGTTTAATCACCGGAAATGCCGAAAAACTCGAAAGATGTGAAGCGTTTGAAGGCTTTGAAGGGTTCGACGAGAGGAAGATCAAAAATTTAGAAAAGTCTAAAAATTTCGTTGGATATAGCAACGCCGAGACCGTGAAGACCTCGGAGATTCCTAGAACCGCAGAAATATTCAAGGAAACGTCTGGAGAGTGCGCGTCGAGTCGACAGGCATCGAAACGAGACGACGAAACTGTCGAGGTCTGACCCTGGATTTTTAAACGTCGCCCGTTCATCCCGTGGCGAACGATCCCAGTGCGTTCCGGAGATAAAGCCATTAATTTCGCGGGCACAGAAGCAGCGTGCCGCGTCGCGGGATACAAGCACAAGGGAATAACGTGATACATAGGTGCTAGTAGCGACGGAACGATGTCTCGGCCTGGCCGGTCGCCTTAACGTTTTACGATTTACCGACTGCAAAATAAAGTACACCAGCGAGGCAAGCAAGCATGTCGCTAATGTCAAAGCACAAGAATTAACGGCTCCCCTGCCCGCTCGGATACAGGATACACCTTCGTTCGCGTTCGGGCTTAACGCGCTTAAAGGCCCACGCACACTGCGCGTTACCCTCGTCCGCTCTACGGTGATTCGTCGACCAGACCCATCATCCGCTTTGTGGACCAGTTGATGACGTAACGGTCCTTCAACGGTGCAAGAGCTAATTCTTTCTATAGTTGAAATTTGTTCGTCTGATCTTTCGATATAGGTGGAGATAAGAGGCCAACCAGGCAGGTTAATCCCTAAGTTGAACCAAAAATTGATTCGAAGATCGATCTCTCGACGATGAGAGAATTGCGTTGCATGAGATTTATTCGAAATAGACAACGAAAAGAGACTTTTCATTAATCAAAAATCGGTTTATCAATGCGAACCAAATGAGTTTCAGCTATCAAACGGCAGCGAACTGTTGAGGAACAGAACGCTGGTCAAGACCGTAAATTAAGCGTTACAAAACAATGACGACGTTACGAATATTTTATTTTCAATTCCTAGAACTAACGATTATTCGTGCCATCTCTTTCTCGGTTTGATTTCTCAAAGGCTGATACACGATTCCCCAAGATCCGATACTCGGAAGTTTGAAAAATAGAAACTTCAAACGGGTCTTTCAAACTGTCCCCAACCAATCAATTTTAATTGCTCTAGTTACTCAAACGAATTAACAAACGCGAAGGCGTGTGCAGCGAAAGTATCGATCGACACGAGCAAACAGCACCGCTATTAAAATGGAAAAATGGTTGCCACGTTTATCGACGGGTCGTTTGGGCCCGAGGAATATCTTCATTCGACTGTGTGGAGGCCTTAATTCCGCGGCGAGATCCGGCATTACGACGGATATGTTACGACACTCGGCCTGTCGTATCTTTGACTGTCAGGGAAGCTGACGCGATACGTTCGCCGCGTAATGACCGCGAAAAAATTCGTTTATTACACCGATAGACCGTTGTGCAAGACAATCTAATCCGTTGCAATAATCTCCGCAGACATTTAGCTAACCTTTTCTTTAGAAGTTACGAAACGCCGCGCCGCGAGTCGAAATACGCCGCGCGGTGCGTCGAGCTCTCTGAACGCGAACGATATTGCTTCATTGCATTGCCGCGGTTATTGTTATTATTTACAATTACGCGGTGAACTAGTGCTCGTATCGACGACTCGGATAATTGGTTGCTCGTACAACTTTATTGCTTGCTCGCCTAACGCGATAACGTGAATGAGAAGTCCGTTTTTCATAGGAAACAGAAAAAGAAAGAAGGAAAGAAAGAAAGAAGAGAAAATGGAGAATCGAAGAGGTCGTAACAGAAAGTGGTCCTCGTCGAACTTTACTTTTTCTCCCAAAGGGAAAGATATGAGGTGGTTGGCTCCTTTTTTTCTCTGACTCCTTCTCCAAAGGTGCGTGTTCGTTGTCGGTGGTCACCAATGTGGCGGATGAAAAGAGAGTTGTGCGTTTCGTCCCGGGACTACCGGTGGACTCGTCAGTAAGGCTATGCCCGGTAGTCCCTGCCTTAGACGTAGAGGGAGTCTCGCTAGGTCCGGTATTTGTATCAATCGCTCGTATATTCCACTGCTAGCGAGTTAGACAGACTCGTCGTCGTCGTAGCCCTCTAGTGTTGGCGGTTGGTATCAGCGGATCGCCCGGGAGGTGTTGCGCCGCGTTGATGCCTCGACCTGTCAGCGTCCTGTTGATACCGATCCGCCACAGATACATCGATGTCTTAAAGTTTCGTTCGAAAAATTGGAGAAAAGTATCCGATTTTTTTAAACGAAACATTCGTCGTACTGTATAATACTGCGGATGTTATACGTATATGTTACATATGATATTACATTATATATATATATATTTTTTTCTTGTTTGTAGTAATTACCTCCCTAATTACATTTTTAGTCGCGAGCCCATCAATTGCGCGAACAAACTCGAGAAAGAGGCGCACGTGGAACGCATTGCGTGAAATTTCGGGAAAAATGTCGGATCGACCGGAAGTGACGCAGGCGGCAAAGAGTTAAGTTTAGGCGAGTGCAACGGACTTTCGATTTGAAATTCGAGATTTCGAAGGCAGGGATTGCAGCTACGTCGCCGCTGGAGACGAAAATAAAAGACTTGGAAAATCGTATTTCAAATTTCCTTGCGCGGGATCGCAGTTTTACCGTGGCGAATCGCATTGGCCCTTAAACGCCACAAACTGGTCGATGACGAATAAACGTTCCTCGCTCGATCGATTTTTCGACCTGGGACCGATAAGTCGAGCGATAAGGAACGACGACGGATCTCTGCGGACAAAGTAGTCTCGAATCGCATTATTCGACGGACGATTAAGCTGAATTTACTCTGTTACGCTTTAGAGGAACACGACGGTTCATAAACGCTGCTCTCATCCGCCAGTGAAACGATCGAGTATTATCTGGTCACACTTCTATGGCAACCAGCGATTTCTGAACGATTTTTCTGTACACGTTTAGAAATTGTAGCGAGTTCTCGTATTCGTTCACGAGATGTGTACTGTGCTATCTGTCCTACTCTGTCAAATCTGTAGATAAGTAGCCCAACGAGGTCGTCGCTCGGTAAAATCTATTCGACAACTTTTATATCTCAGTACCCGAATAAGATGAAATGTCGGAAATTCTTTTGACACCAAACAAGGAACAACGTCATGTTAACTAGCTCAGACCTTATTGCGTTAAGTAACCGTCGGTATTTGTATCGTTTTCTGCATTCCTTGTTCTTAATTTCGTCAAATCAATGAGTATTACGTATATTGATAAATATTAAGACGCTTAAAGGGAAATAAAGCATCTAAACTGTAGATTATCGAGCTGCGCGAGTAAGCGCCAGTCACAAGGCAATTACAACGAAACACGTCGGTACGGTTTAGTTTCAGGATCGATTCCAAGTGGCCAGAATTCTCGAGTAGCTGTGAACAAAAAGATCCATCATGAACTATACAACGAGCGTACTTACCAGAGGCGCCAAGGAAAATTTAACGGTTCAAACCATCGTTTTTCGACTTTGTATCCAAGCGAAAAAGACTACCAGAGACAGGCACAGGAGAGGTAAAGAGGGTGGTTCGACGCCGACAACGCGCGATATTTTCGGGTCGGCCGTGGCTAAAAACGCGCGGCGAATTTCGCCCCGGTCCGGCGCGGCATAGCGCGGCGGCGAGTCGCGCGGCCGCAACGCCGCGTTTCGGCTTCGCACCGCTCCTCTCCGCTCGCGCCGGTTCAACGAGGGTCATTCCTGAGTCATAGACCGGACGAGCCGGGCCAACGAGCTCTCCGCAGCCCCGGCCTCGGAAACATCGCGGTTTCTCTGTCTCTTTTCCTCTCTCCTCCGCCTTCCAGAAATTTCGATGACGAATTCCCCAGGCCGGCGACCAGCCACTCCTCCGCGTGTTCCTCCGCGTGCCGGAGCCGTGAACTTGAAACCGGCCCACGGGGAAACAGGGATTACGATTTCGACCTTCAACCAACCGCGACGCCGCGTCGCGCCGCGCCGCTAGAAATATTCGCCACCTTCGTCGAATCGCTGGCCCTTGCATCAGTTCGGCTTCGTTTCAATATGCGAAGATGCTGGCTGCGTTTAGGCTTTGAAGCAGCTGCTGCAATAAGGATGCAGCTCCACTTTCCACTAATTTCAATGGATCATCGAAAACCAAGTCAAGGACGATCAAAATCAAATCATTCTGTACATGGCGCTATAAATTTATAGTCAACCAATATTTGTAGCAATAAACTTTTGCAAGTTTGAGTATGAAACATATACGATCCGTATCCTTCTCTTCAGATAAATATAATATTAGAGCTGCTTTCTTATTGCTGCGTGCCTTTTATTTGGCGACTGGCTAATGGTTGTAATAGCTTGGGTAAATGGGGTGTGATGCAGATAGAAATAAAGAATCAAGCATCGTTAGAACTTTTTTAACATGGTGTAGGAATTCTGCAGTACGTAATTAAATCCGTAATTAAAGAACTTTAATTGTTAAGAGGTTACACCAACCCGGCAATCTCACAAAATCGGATTTTAATAAGTAAAATTAGTAAATAATCCGAGAAGGTCTGTAATAATCACGTACAAGCAACGTATAATTCGCAGTAAGACGATAACGTAACATGTGGCGTGTAGATCTTTATAAATTTCCAAATTTTATACCGATTCCTCTATTCTGCATGGGAATTTCGATGTTCGAGGTATCTAAAACTTTGTAGTCTTATCGAACTGAAAATGTCTGAAAAGTTGGAAGCTGGCGAATGATCGATACATCTCTTGGATATCGCGAGTCGAGTACTCGGAGCTACGTAAATTCCATTGTAAATACAACAAACCTCTGTGCCCATCGATCGACCCGAGGATCTTTAAATGTCAAGCGATCGTCCTCGTCACTTGCGCTGCAGCCATTTCGAAAACAACGCGAAAGATCTTAAACGTTGAAAAGCGAGGCATCGATCGCGGCTCTTGGTACAAAGAGCGAGATCTGCATCGAGCGGACCGAGAGTCGAATAATCGTTCTATTTCGAGGTCCTACGCTGGAAACGTGAGTCGGTGACCCGGTGAAGTGCCTCGTTCCCGGTCACATTGCCGCAACGTGACGGAACCTCGATTTCGGCGTTCGCCTGCGTCATCGCGATGCGTCGTGGAACACGTTCGCCTAATCCTCGCGGAAAAACACCTCTCTCCAAACAGCTCACGTTGCAGTTTCAGCAATTTCGTCGAGTTCAGCCGATTTCTTCTCCCAATAAAAAATCAGTGACCGTAACGGAACGAAAAGGAAACGAGAGGAAAGGGAGAACGAAAAAGAGAGTGGAAGAAGAAGGAGGAGGAGGAGGAGGGTCGCTGCCGTTTCTTCCCTCTTTCTTCCAGTTCCAACGCATTCCTTCCCTCCCGTTTCTTCCCCGGTGCGTAACCTTCAGCCGTGTATTTTTTTCGAGGGCATCGGTCGTGAGCGACGAGAAGCATCGGTGCAACGAGGCAAGGGGAGAAGGTTACGCACGTGCAACTTTTCGCTGTATTATGCTCGCTGTGCCGATGATGCGGCCGCATTTTAATGAGCCTCTTTCGCGATGCGTTCGGCTATTTATACACGTCCCGCGGGACGTTTTTGGTCGTTCGTTGCGATCCAAACATAGTGCATGTATGTATTACGCTTATGATTGCTTCGACTAGCGAGATTTCTAGTAGACTAGTTTCTGAAATACAGAACTCGGTCCAGTTTAAACGCAGTGGCTCGCGAAAATACTCGAACACTTGTATGTCGCGTGTATTGTACGAAATATTTTGAAATTCCAGTGGATGTGCAATGAGACTCGACTATCACGATCATATTGATGAAATTTGAAAGAAATCCAGATTTACACATATATATGCAGGAATTATAAGCTATTCAATACCAGTACGTATAGGTACTTCGCAGATATTATAGAAATCTTTAACGCTTATTCGTGCTGTGTACTAATTTTTGCTTAATTTCAACGTTTCGAACGTTTCGTACAACGCGCAGAATATATACACAAAAGTTTCCTATGGTAAGAGTTCAAATACTTTTAGCGAGCCGCTGTACGAACGCTGTAAACACCTTGCCATAAACAGCTCTTGAATTTTAAATCAGTCGTGACTGCCAACTCCGTAAACATGGATCACGTAATATTCCAAAATCCATTAGAACCATTCCCATCGCATTCCACTGTCCGAAAATTCGACGCGCCGAGTCTCCAAATTCCGCGAGAAAAATGGGTCAAGATCCAAGGGGGCGAGGATGGAGGGTGAAAGGCTAGCGGGGCCAAGGGCGGGAAAAAAGGAGCATCTCCCTGTAAATACAGACGGAGAGCGAATCTAGTCGAAGGAAAGAACTGGAGGAAGATGGACTTGGCGGCACGACGAGGCAGCGTCGAGGGGAGAGAGCGTGGCACGGCGAAAACCGTGAGGGAAAAGAGAGGAGGCGAGGCGAAGCGCGATGCAGCGGAGCAGGAAGGTGGCGAGCGAGGTGGGGTTCGAATCGCGAGGATGGAGCGTAACGTGCATCGGGGGGGGGGGGGGGCGGCGGCGGCGCGACGGCAACCGCCGCTCTGCCTTGAACCTCGCACGGTGCATTGCCCGTCGCTCAAGGGCGTCCGCCGCCCGACCCCTCCCGCCGCGTCGACGCCCCACTACTCGCACCCCACCGCCCGACGTCGACAAGCTCGATCGCTGCACTAGTAGTCACCGCCTCCGCCGCCTCCGTTTCTGCTTTCGCCGCGGTCTTCGTCCCCGAAACCGGGGACAAGCCGCCTCTCTGTGCGTTCATCCGGGGCGCGAGTTGGTCTTTCAGAAAGCTGAAAGAGGGTGGTTTCTCTAGACTTGATAGGATGCTCGATGCGTTGAGAAGGAATTTTCTTTGATGAATGATACGGAGGGTGGAAGTTGCCTGGCCGGTCTGATGGGTTATCGGGTCGTTGGGTTTCTGGGTTTGTCGGATTTGCTAGGTGGGAAAGAGTTCGATAGGTTAGGGGTAAGAAGGCTAGATTTATTACAGGCATAAACACCTCTTCTAAGGGAGAAATCTTTTTTTTAGAAATGTAAATATGTTTAAAACTGTTCGCTTCAACTCACGAAGATACAGTTATCTACTTAGATAATGCAGGGTGAATTGACTATTTCCACGCATGTAATTATTTCCGATCGAATCGAGACAGCTTCGTACTACCTTATTATCCGCAAACACAGAACACGTAGTCCCAACTGCGACTTCAAGATTCTACGTGAAATAAAATCACAGATTTTCAGAGCCAACGGAAGAAGAAACGTTCCATCCACAGCCAGAGATACCCCTGTTCATAAGCGCTCTAGTTTTACGAGCACGTTTCTCTTGTCCAGGGTTGCATTTACGGGACGCTATCGCGTTCGCTATCGCTTCACGATCGCATCGATTCCCTGCTCGCTTCGCTGAGAACTCGCGTCACGGTCGCCCGGGCAATTTTCCAGAGACAAAGAGCGCCGATCTGCGCGTGGGTGGACACGATTCAGGGTTATGGGAATACCTGATCGCGGATGGTCGATACGTGTCGTGACCGCCTGGCCCCGGCCGAGGCAGATCGAGGGGAAACGACGAGCAACGCGCAAAAGAGCATTCCAGGAATCGGACGAATCGACGGCGAGGACAGATATCGCGGTGTGTTCACCCCAGTGGCCTTGAACGCGTTGCCCCATTGCGCGCACACTCGTCTCTGGTTGCGTAAGAGTCAACGGTTGTTTTCGACTCGGCTCCAACAACCCTCCTTGCACGTAACCAAGGCACTTCGGACGAGATAACAGTGCTAACGCGTTGTTACGCTCTGGATAACGAGGGAGCTGCTGCAGGGTCACGTTATGGATGGTTTATGGAGTTTACGCGAAGCGTATACAGTGAACAGAACCGGAGTTCCCTCAAGGTCACTTCTTTCGATTCTATCGCTTTTTCATACTCTTTGGACGTTTATAAGTCAAGGAATGCTTATTGTCAGTTAATACACTTGGCTAGGCATATGTGGATGTAGTAGAGCCAACCGCTACTGTTACAGCACCTAATCGTTGCATTTACAATCCTTGACTATTGCGTCGAAGTAAGAGACAAGGGATAGAACCTTTAGAATTTATAGGTTACTTGCGGATTAATGAAGAACCTACTACAGAATGAAATCGATATTTGACAACTGTGTGTAACGCTAAGTTATATAGAGGTATTATGTTTTAAAGATTTTATTACAGCCGGCTTTTATCGATACTTGTATTTGAAATCAGCAAATGTCCAACGACTTACAGACACGAGTGTATCTTTTACGATTTCTCTTCTCAGAATAAACGAAGAAAATACGGCAAATATTTGGCGTAGTATTCACAGGTTTCCTGCAGCTTTGTTCTCTTGCATACACGTGCATGAAAACAGATGAACGAACGCGGTCTCGCGAAACATAGTCATATTCGTCAACAACGCGTTCATCGAGAATAGTTGTTGGATCAACTTCTTCGAGTGGGAGTTTTTTCCCGACGCCCTTCAGCGATCGGTCGTTCACAGACAAACCGTGGATCGGCTACTCGAACGAATGGTTTTTGCGCGATACGATCGTTTTGTTGCACCGTCGCGTCGTGCGAGAAAGACGCCAAGGACGAGGTGGGCACTTGCAATTGTCGTTGATTACGCGCCGTGATCGCGGTGGCACGCAGCCCTTGGACGAGTGCATAAATAAACGACTCGCATAAAGACGACACTTGATATTACAGGTTTGCGTGAAATCGGGTGATTCACTTGGCGGCCGGTTACGTGGCCGCACGCGTGTGCCGTAGTTTCCCATGACAGCTGGCAACGAGTGACACGAAAGCCTAGAAACTGGTTACATCATTGCGGTATTCTCGACTAGCTAGTCGGCAGAGATTCACGTGCCTACGATCGTACGGCGCACAGGTCCGGTAGATCTAGTCGCACGAGTCAACTTTTCGCGACTATAACCGACTGCCTGTGGCTTAGGTTATTCGTTTCGCTACCGGTGATTCACTTTCACATCGAGTTAAATAGATGGAAAGCTAAACAATTATTTGGCCTAACATGTAAGAAAATTAAGTCATAAATTATACAGAAACGCAGCCAATCTCAATCTCGCATATGCGCGAAACCTTTTAAAAATCCGTAACCACGACTCTTCGCGTGACCCTGTAAACCAGGACCAAGAAGCGTGGTCGGAGGGAAAAAGCTACGGAGCGTGAATCCGTGCTCGAGCAGGCAGGGTGAACACGTAGAGAGCTCCCTATGACACAAGAAGCTAGCAGCGCAACTAGTTGCATAATCGGTTGCATTCCCGGTACTCGGTTCGTAGGGTTCACGAATACTCGTGCACGGTGACAGTGACCGCACGATGGAGGGGCGGCGGGTGTGAGAGGAGGGCGAGTTGGAGGGAGTGAAGGAACACGAAGGGAAGCGTGCAAACTGGAGGTGGTGGATGAACGCATCAGGCGGGGGAGGTGGAGAGCCGGAGGAAGAAGTAGAGACGGACGCGACACGTAGGCGCTTAGGGCGCGTTCGCACATGCGAACGCGGACGAACGGGCGAACAGAGCGCGCCACGGGACGAAGAGAGGAGAGAACGCATCGAAAGAGGACAGAGGGGTGGCAATCGTCGAAGGAGGGGACGAGAAGGTTGAGGTTATAATACCATTGGAGCAGTGGCCGCATGACCTTGCGTATACGTCTAGGTCGACGAGCAACGGTCATTAGGCGTCGTCCATCGATTCTTCGACGAATTTCGTCGTGACGGTGAAAACGGTTAGGTTATCGTTCCAGTGCGTGCGTGTGTTCTAACGAGTAAAATATTTAAACACTGAAACGCACATGCTCCTATGAAAACCTACGTATGCATATTAGAACTTTGTTTATTCCAGAAGGGGGATATGTTTGGATCAGAAAACAGTTCCGATAATACAGGCTCGCTAACTATTCCTTCTGCGTTTACTTAATAATTTGGATAATAAAATTAAGCTAGCTATTGATTGTTTCGATATGCCTGTAAGAACGACAGTTCGACGAAACGAGCATCCACTGTAATCGTACCCCTTACTCGTCGTTTCGCGTGATTGCGTAATACGCGCAATCGCCACGTTTATTGGAGGAAACAAGCCGGATCTTCGGCTTACTCCGACAGATAACCAAATAACGTTGATTAATTGCACGGGACTTAATCCGGTCTGACGTCACGAACGAGACGATAGCGACAGCGATAGTCGGGAGCAAGATTCCCAGACATAGGCGTACGCGCGCAGTTTATTTCGGTGTCCCCCCGACTGCCGCACCCGGCGAGAGATTCGTATCTCGATGTCTCCGAAATTAGCGGTCGCAAATATCGTTTATCAAACTGCAAATAAAAGCAACGTGACCGATTATTGTCGGAGAGACGGAAACGAGCTCGTTTGGCTCGACGATCAGGATATACCAGAGAAAAAAATTTGCACATTTACAGCCGCGTGATTGACCAGGAGATGACCACATCGAGAATATATTAAATGAAGCACATCGACGAGATTTAATTTTTTCCCTGTTTTTTCTTTTTCTTTTTTTCAGAAATTCTGTTAAACATGGAATATTTTAGAATAATTCTCAACAGTATCGTGGCGTAGTTCGTGTTTACTCGTCACTGAATACGCATTCGTTTATGTGAATGTGTTCGCGCTGTTCTTGAATATGCAAAATCCTCCGTAAATTACGCAAAATTCTCGCATAGCCTCGGGATCGTTCAACCGTCGTTATATAATACGCTAACCCATCAATAAGGTTTGTTTACTTCAAATTCGACCGTTGCATCACTGCGTGGTGGCCTTTATCGTCAATGCCATTCAAAGATCACCCGGTTATAGGTCGTTAAACGATATATCGTATATATAATAGGTCGTCTCTCGGTATTGGTCGCCCGGATTCTTTGTTAGAAATCGTCAAAGATACGCGACCTTGACATCTTTTTGCACTTGTAGCCGAATAGTTTCGTCAAAATCTACGAGTTTTTCTCTTGTTTAAGTTATAGTTGAATTATAACTGTTGTATTTGTAATTTACAGCAACTGGGAACTTCTCTATCTTCTATCTATTTAGTTTCTCTATCTATGAGAAACCTCCGAATTACGTAACTACCCTACTCCCGTATCATCGTATGCACTCTTAATACTCGAGCGTCTCGGTCGATTGTCAAGTAGATACGCGACGTGAGCGGTAGCCTAGAGAGTCAACAGCGGTCGCATCTTCTGATATAAGAGAGGCAGGCGGTGCAGCTAGTTGCATAATCGCATTCTCGATGCTCGGTACTGCGGCTGGTAGAGTGCACGTAGGTGGCTGGAAAGGCAGTCGACCGACGGGGAACGCTAAGAGTGAGATAAGGGGCGAATAAGAAGGCCGATGGTCTCGGGACGAGAAAACAAGACCGTGCACACCGTTGACCGGCCCGTGGAACACGGGAGGATGTTTCGAAAGAAGGGTCGGGCTTAGTAGCATTGGATCGGTGACCGGATGGCCTTGTAAATATGCGCCAGGGGCGAGCCGCAGCCCGATGCGAGCCGGTCGGCCGATATTTCTGGACGCCTGCTTCGAGTTAGAGGAGACTAGTTCCAGTTAGACGCGACGCATCGAAACGCGAGAATTATTGGCTACCCTTAGGGATGCGAGTTCTTCGCCAGGTTCGACGATGCGATGGATGACCTTGGAAACGGTGTTCCATACGGGTGACGCAGAAACAAGATAAATCCAAGTTTCTACGTTGAAAGGGAGTTGCTGGTATAAGATGAGATAAAAATTGGGTAATACGGGTCGCTTATTATAGAACCTCGCAAAGTGATTAAAAGTTAGAAAATATTTCGACCTTTCAATTACACGCGCATTTTCACTGTCAACTGCTTTTCCTCGTAAGTCGAATCGTATTTGCTGCTAAACCGAGCGAAAAAATTCGTTCGTCGATGATCGAATATCGTTAGTTGTGACATTAAACTTGTATAAACTCAGGCATGAAACGACGTCCAATTTTAATGACAATGCTTAGGGAACGATGACCCGCGTGGAAAAGACTGCACAGCTAGTCCAGCGCACTAGAACGCGGCGTCATACTAGAGTAACTCGGTTGCATAATCGGGTGGTAAGCGTGCGTGCGTGCTTCTCGAGCTTGGAGGGCCCGCGAGGAGGCTAAACAGGAAGGCCAATAAAAAAGATTGGTGCGCGGTGTAAAAAGGTTGATGGCTGCGCATATACGAAGCCAGTCGAAGAAGAGAAGAAGAGAAGAAGAGAAAAAGAGACGGAGCTGGAGAAAAGGGGAGAGAAAGAGAGGTGGCGGTGTCGGCAGCGAACAGAGAACACAGAATGCCGTTTCTGTTGACGAAGAAGGGGATAAGGAGAGGAAGGAAGGCAAGCGACGAGGTTAGTACCACTGCACTGGAGCGGTGGCTGGTTGACCTTGTATTTGCGTGGCTGGAATAAGTCTGGACCGATACGCCGCTCGCACTCTCGCCTCCTTTTCATCCTCCTCGTCCTGGTCTCGTGGTAGTCGTTAGCCGAACAACATCGTCGCCGCCCGTGTGGCCTCCCTTCTTTTCCGAAGGTCCGTCCCGACACCGGGGCATGAACCGCCAAGGCATATTTATAAATACGCCATTCGCGTGTGTTTCCGTCCCTGTTCGTCTCGACGTTTCGTTGCATCGCGGTGTCCTCGTTCGACGTCGAGGCAGGAGAATCGCGTCGTCGCGTCGTCGAAGAGAGACGTTACAAGGCCCGTTGGCACTGGTCGGCCACGTCGCTACTAGGCAGATCGTTCTCGTGTCCAACGGGGTTGGGAGTTGAGAGGGGTGCGAGAAACCGAAAGGCGCGACCAGAGTCGAACGACCGCGAGGTTACGGGCCTGGTTCAAAGCTCGCCGAGAAGGACGGCTCGGTTCGTGGTAAATCTCTCTGGCCAGTGGCTCGACGCGATCAACCTTTCCGTTCGTTCGATCGGCCACGAAAAAATTGACGCCAGGAATGCCTGACTCCGCGACTGATTTAAATACGATTTCGATCCCACGCGTGCGCCGTCGCGTTTCGTTTCTCGTACATCGGCTACACTTACGAGAATCGATACTTTGAATCGCGTTAAGAGATTCATCCTCCCTGACTGTGGTCTGTACATTTAAGCTTCATAGAGTTTCGACAGAGCCTCCTGTGATCGCAAAACACGGATCTCCATCGACCAGGTTTTTTCCTCGTGCCACGACCGCCAACCAGCCGATTGTTTTTCGCACCGCGACGCGTGTCTTCCGCGTGCTGCTCGTTTTTAAGCCGTACATCGATAAAAGAGACGCGTTGCGAATTTATCATGTTGCAACCGCGCTAATGCAACGACGCGTACGTTTTTCTGTGAAAAACGACGGCTGGTTGCGTGGCCGCCGTTCTAAGATAACGTTACCGAGAAATACGTACCATATCGGAAACAAGAATGTTTTCAAACGTTATCGGCTTGATTATTCGTTACATTAATCGAGCGTGGCCGAAGCCCTCGGCTCCCGTTAAAATTACGCCGCCTTGTGTCCGTCGTGCAAAGAGATGGATCACGAGTTCATCGGTGAAACGAGAAAGGGGAAAGGGGAAGAAAAATATGCTACACAAGAGAACAGGTTCATTGTCCGGGATGAAAAACGCACGTAAATACGTATATTCGAGATACGGTGTTTGCACGCTGCTTATTTAACGCTGATTAGCGCACGTTCGATGGACTCGCGAAATAGTCTTTTATCTGGCCGCGCGGAAACTTCGAGTACGTAATACCCACGATAAATGTGCATACGTATAGACATAAGTATACGTGTGAGCCTGGCGAAAGAGTCGCGAACAAGGACGGGCACCAGTCAGGGCAAATATTTTTCACGCGCGATTGAGATATATATAGAACACGCTTCGTTCGATGATTGCTGATCTTTTGCGTTTCTCGCTAATTGGGAAGGGAGCATCTCTTTATCGAAGAACAGAGTTCCTGATTCATTGACCTATTATTTGTTATAGAATATTACTTTTATCTCGAGATGAGATAAAAAGATTTATTATGTTACTTAACTCTTCGTAAGCAACCTAGGTCGTTTACTTTTCTTGAAAAATACAACGTAATAGAGACTTTGACGCTAAAATTTTTTCAGACTTTCCGCAAACCTAGAAGAGTAAATAAATTTACAACAGATACGAGTGACTCAACCTATCCACGAAAGGTGCAAAAATACGCTCCTTCGCGGAAATTTCACGTAGGAGATAAGAATAAAATAATCATTTTTTCACGATTTTTATGAATTCTATGTGTCAATTATATAGGTACTATTTCACAAAATAGCAAGCCCAATTTTAATAAGCCAAAATCCATCTTCGAAGGACAGAATGTTAGAGAAATGGAAAACATTTCGTACCGGCCATTCGTAACGATACGATCTCGATGGAAGAGGAATGTCGTCGGGTGACGAGCACCTTCGATTTGTAGGTACACGCCGGTTGGGGAACGGGGCAGCCTGGAGACTCTAAGACCTAGACTCTAGACAGATCGCGAATCTCTACCAACGACAGCAGGCCAGCTGTCGGATCCCGGTGATCTCACTTTCGGGGAATGTCGTCCGAACGTTTCGCCGAAGTGCATCGTTCGTTGTCGCGACAAACGCTATCGACCTCTTGTATCTTCTACACAACAAACGAGAATCGAGAAACAGGCTGACCAGCCGAAAAAATAATTTCTCATCGGATGAGTAATGCCGAAGTTCGACGGGACAGATTTCGTCGTTTCGTCCAGCGAATTGCAACGAACAAATGACGTAAGGTGTAAGAAAATCGAAAGTTATTATTTATATCTAAAGGTATTGGGTACAATGGCGGTTCGATTCGAAATCGATGATTGTCCGTACTGATTCGAAACGATAAATCGTACGAAGTGACGCACGATCGTGACGTTCTTTAAATTAAATATTTGCACAAGGCGGATGATGTAAGGCATACGGTTTCCACATTTAGACGTGTTTTTACGAAAGAAAGGGGTATGCCTCTTACAAGCAACGTGCGTGGCCGATTGGGCTGGATGCGGATGGTTTTGTTCTATCAGCATTTTATACGTATTTTAGCGCTATATAGTTAAATATGTATATTGGATTATGCGGGGAAGTAGTACGAAAGAACGGACGATTTCGCCTGCGTCTATTACTACCTATGGAGATTAAAAATTGATAAACTCTTCAATTGCTTGTTCAAATCGAGAAATGTAAGAATAGTTCGGGAAGATTATCTTTCAATTCCCAATGATCTTTCCTGAGGCGACTGCTGGAGGAAAAGAAAATTCTCTCGATGTTTTTAAATGGAAGTTGATGCGAATCTTTTTGTTAGCTTTTATCAAAGCGAATAACGTTTACTTAACGCGATTTCCTTTATTCCGCATACTGTACATTCACGATTGTCACACATCTGGCAATGAGCGTTATTTTATCGCTACGCGTTCGTTGCTCTGTATTTGGTAGTGGTGCACGCGCGAGAAAAATCACTAGTCCCTATGAACGCACGCTTTCGCCACGCGAGGCAATCCGTGGATCGATAAATCGACCGGGTGGAACGAGGTGACCGCATCGCATGTGCAACGACCGTACTTCCATCCACGTCCATCTCTCGCGATCTCGTCGCAATAAACGCACAGCCAGACAGGTTACGCAATCTTCTACGATTGATCGCGTTTAATTCTTTCCTCTTCTCTCTTTTGTTATTTTCGCGTGTGCCTCCGGTGTCCGATTACGATTTCATCGGCCTGGCTGATCGTTTTCCGCCATTCGAGGTTAACCGATCGTGCCATGCGTCTCTGCGTACGTGACTCGATTCGGTAGAAAAAACGATCACTTGGCAATTTCAAATTTAAAAATTCAAAATTCAAGAAATTTAAAAATTCAAGAAATGGAATCGTCGTATCATTTCTACGTAATGTTCGTATGCTGCATTTCCATCGTCAAACGCACATACAGGCAAACACTTCGAAATTCTTTCACAAAACGACAACCATCCAAATCTTCTAAAATCCCACGTCGATCTAGAGAGGGTTTGCATGGTAACCGGTCGAGGGGTCCGGAGCGCTTAAGGGCGTCCGAAAAGTCGATCGGCTCCATCGAGGAAGAAACCCGCGTCCCGTAATCGAGAAGAGAGAGTCGGGCTGACCGCCGCTGCCCACGCCTGCTCGATAAACAGAGACTCGACCGTGGGAGGAGATGTTCGGAGACGATGGAGAAGAAGAGAGAGAAAGGCTTGGCAGCTGGTTCCACGAGCAACGAGGACGGCCGTTGAAACGGCGCAGCGAGAGTCGAGCAATGCAACGCAATGTGGGGGAATCGGAAAGGAAGAAGAAGAAGAAGGAGAAGAAGAAGAAGAAGAAGAAGAAGAAGAAGAAGAAGGAGAAAGAGAAGAAGAAAGGAAAGGAAGAGAAGGCAAAGGATAGCAGGGAGAGAGGAACAGGAGAGAAAGCAGAGGGAGAGAGAAAGAGTGATCGAACGGTGGAAGGGTAGGGGTAGGGTGTCGCGCGATAGAGCAAGGTGCAATGCTCGAGCGGCGCTGCACAAACAGCGTCGGGCGTCGCAGTCCGCACCAGCCAAGGTCACCCGGGTAATGTCCCGATGCCCCCTATGCAGGACAAATTCAGCCACTCGCACTCGACCGAAAGCGGTGACGAGCTTGCCCCGAGGTGGGGCGCAGGGAGCACGAAAGCGCGCGCGCGCGCGCGCGTCGACACGCCAAGGCAGAGAATCGGTAAGAGCGAGAGAGAGAGAGAGGAAGTTGAGGTTAGGCTGGGCCACGCGGTACGGCGACGCGCATCACTCTGGTCATCGGAGTTCACAGAAACGTCCATGTTATGCAACGTCCCGTCGGGAATAATGACGCGATGAAGGTGTGCGCGCGCGCACGTGCACATGCCTATACGAGAGCGTTTCTTCGCGCCACGGGCTACTTGCACACACCTACTGTACCTATGGACGTCCCTTACAGGCTGCCATCGGTGTAACTGGCCGTGTGAACTAGTGTGAACTAGCGTGAAGTAACGTGGAGGCAAAAGGGAGGGTAGAAGAATGGAAAGTAGCTGGTCAATTTGTTGGGACGAATTTAGAGCGGTCAGGCCGAGGGAAAGAATGCCGTCGCTGCCGATGACCTTGAACATGTTTGTCCAAAAGAAGTCAGTTATGCAAGATCGCGTCGCGGATGACCCGACACGACGTGATCCTCCTTTGTGATGATTCTCGGAACTTATTCGGCAACCCATTAACGCTGACTAACGACGATACGTTACTTTGTTGTTCGTTTCGGCGAATCGTGTTAGCCTCTGAGCTCGGGTGCTGCTTACCAAAGTCGTAACGATCGATTGGGTCTCATTATGTTACAGAAGATAAAGGGGGACTGAAACGTGGAATAGAATACAGATTAGATTGGGAACACATTCGGGCTTGGCTTTCCAGGTCTTTGTAAGATGAATCACCGCGGGTTAAGGTATACTGGGTTGGACTAGGTCTAGGATAGACAACAAAGGCCTGATTTGTGTCTCGTTTTTCGTACAGATCTTTCCGAGTCTATATTTAACGTAGGTTAGGATTCGATCTTAAAATTTGATTGTTCCTTGACGTTACACCTACTACTAATTTTTCCGTAAATAATCCTGACACTAGATAAACAAATGAAACAAGGAGATTGTTTGTGAAGGATCGATCATCATTGTCAAAGAGGACGGATGTTTTCCTTTCGACTAAAAACTGATCGCATCTCATGAAAACACAGTCGATTTCGGGCCGTTCAACGCTTATTTTGATGGCGAAGTGATGCGTGTTATCAGCGTCTGTTTCGTGGAACATTTTGTTCACGACGCATCCGCCCGCTGACGAAACCGGATGACGCTGAAAGTCAACCGTGTCTCCAATAATGAAACTGTCCGCTCGGAGGAATAAAAATTACGTTGGCATCGGTCCTGTGATTAGCGGGTCACGGGAAATCCTGGTGGAGTGTACATCGAGCGGACTCAATTCTCTCGGTGCTATTGACTTTGACACTGACAATGAGTTTCGATCTGCCGATCGTTCGGGCACTATCTTCGAAGGTGCTCCATGCCAGAAAATTACGAATGTCATTAGCTGCCACAGTTTATGGAACGTTAAAACGGATGGCTTAATCAGTTTAATGTAAAGTACCGAAACTAATATCTTTAGTATGATATTTTTGTACACATTACAGAATATTCTAACATTCCATTAGTATTCAATGAGACGCGATTATCATAATTACGTTGATAAACACTGTTAATGAAGGGCATTAACGAATGCTCCTTTTTCGATTCAAGTATCTCTTTAGCCATCTATAACCGTTATGTATCTATTGTTCTTAACGATTTCCTACCATTGTATCATACTACGTTTGTAATTACCGACATTCCAGATTGAACTAACAAACTGCAATAGATCGTAACCTTTTCCCCTCATAATACGCAAACAAAATTCTTGTTAAAGAGTAGGTGAATAGGTCTTAACACGAAATCTAAAAGTAAATACATACAGTCGGTTACAAAAAGATTCGGACACTGTACAATTTTTATTTCTGAGCTCTATGTTTTCGATAAATGTACAAAGATCGACAAAATCGTATTACGTTATATCACATTGTACCATATAGATAACAGTAGAAAAAAACTTTTAAGTTATTACTTATTGTTGTGTAAATATTAAAAGGAATACTGAGAATTTTCATGACGCAATAAGTTTCGGACATAAATACATTCAGGAATTGGTCTAATTTGATTGCAAGTGCGCATCAGTTTCATAATGAGTCACTATACAAGATTTGAAATACGAAAATTAGTAATATTTCACTACGAAAGGAAAAAGTCAATTCGTGAAATAGCGGGTATGTCAAAGAAACGTTTGGAAAAAGAATGAAACAAATCAGTGTTGATTATTTAAACAAACTTATTTCCACTATGTCAGAGCGTTTGACATCGTGTCATCAAACATGTAACACTCGACTAAATATATTAGTTTTCGTTTTATATGTATAATTAGCATTAATATCTAAAACTTTTTGGGTCATAAAAATTCACTCTTTCTCGGTGTTCCTCTTAATATTTGTACAAAAATGAATAATAACCCAAAAGACTTGAACAGGTTGAAAAGATCTGAAAGATTTGAAGAATTCGAATCTTTTTATGACCGACTCTATAGGTATAAACAGATACGCATCTTGAAACTCGATTTGCGTAATAGTAACTTCCGATTATGAAACGAATGTTGAATGGTCATCCTCTGTATAGAACCAGTGTCATCGTAAACTATGTAGCCTCCGGAAATCCTCAAAATAAGAACGCAGCTGCATTTCGCAGTTTCATTGACACGTGTTAAGAACGTGATTCTTAGAAAGATAAATCTCCTTACCAAGTGGCGCAAATATGCCTGACAGAAAACCCACAGCTATTACCCGGATCATTTACAATCCAAGTCATCTCGAGCAATTATAACATTTCGGAAAACGTTTCAGAAAACGCAAATGTTTCGTCTCTGCGAAAGAAGATAACACGGCGCGCCATGTGTGTATAAATCGGAGGGGCGTTTCGTTTTGTTTCCAGCAGAATGTCAGTGTTGGCCGACGCCCAATTAGCCGGTCTTTTTGCAATATCATTGCCTTGACTCGCGGTCTCGGGCTGCACGGCGATTCCGCGAATAAAGTGAGACGTAGTTTCCACGGGACTAGGGAAAATCTGCGAGATCAAGAAACACGGAGGTGATCTACCGCGAGTCGAATCGAAACTGTTCCAATTTCGAGCGAATTAACCGAGTCGACCTGGCCGCGTATGGAGGTTAATTAACCGTTAACCGATAACCAATCCCCTTGTCTCTTTGAGAAAGAAATAACCTAATCGAGACGAATGTATCCTCTGCGAAATATGCGAACGAATCACGGGTTAACGATGACCCGAATGACGTCCGTTCGACACAAACGAGTGAAACGGTACGACAAGAGAGAGAAGCAACGATGAAACAAGCACATTTATTTATCGGTGAGCTTCTATTTTCGATGCGGGACATTATTGCTTTTCCTCAAACGCGTTACCTTTCTCTCGCGCTATTTATAATCGCGATACTATACTCGCGTACTCGCGATCGAGTTCGACAAAATGCCAGGTATATAAATAGATCACATTGCTATTATTTCACGTAATATCCTACGACCGATACGTAGTAGTTACAGATATAAGAGCATCGGTAAATAGAGCGGAATGAACTCGAAGAACTACAGTACTGAAACTACCATAAAATTCTCCATTCTTATATAAATACAATGAATGAGATACAACGCGAGAAAATTTCATTACAAGTATACAAACCGAGAAGATAAACTTATTGAAAATAGAGGGGAACTCGTTCATTACTAAATCACTGTTACAATTTAATTTTATTGGGTCGTGAATTCAATTTTTCTGCAACGAGATATTCTATATATAAATATGCTCAAGCGAATATAATTATCTCTAGATATATTTTGAAACGCACTTTCCATATTGACCACAACGTAAGACGCAGTGTCTGTGTATACAAATAGTATCAAAAATTATCGTCCCTGAATTGATAACGTACGATAGAATCACGTAAACGCGCAATTTCACTGGCAGCCGAGCAGAATGCGTATGCAAAGTAGTTTTATATAATTTCCAACGCAATGTATACATAATTCGTCGCACTTACGTAAAGGCTAATCTTCAATCATTCTCCGTTTCGCGTACTGTTATATGACACGCTAATTACACACGTGAGGAGCGCAACTGTGTTGTTTACTACTTAACGAGTCGCTCGTCGCGTCGCGTCACTTCATAACTCACTGCAGAACCAATACAGGGAATACTTTAATTACCTTTTCATACTTCCAATGAAACATCTCTTTCGATGCAATTGTGTTAGAAAGATATACATTCAAAATATTATGGCAAATGCGATTAAAAAAATAGAACTTGCGCAGAAATTTATTTCACCTGCTAAGTATTGTAACGAACGATATACCTCGGATATTTCGTGTATTCTGTTCGTTTTTATACCTTCGAACATCCATAATCTAATTATTAGTTGATAGAGTATCGTCTAAGAAGATTTTGATAAAGACGTCGCAGTTCGAAAGAAATTTGCAATGAATCGCGTAGACAAAGGAATAAACAATTCGACGAGACAATGCCACTGCGAGGTTCAGACGCGCCAGAAGCATTTGCAAAAAATAGGTACGAAAATTACGTCTCGTTCTGAAACCACGTTTTCGAACCACGCGTCTACTTTCGCCTGGCTAGCCAAAAACAAGACGCTCGTATGCTCCTCGACGAATGTTCGGCCATTTACATGCGATATCTCTTTCTTCCTTTCCAAAATCGGAATATTTCGAAATGCGCTTTTTAAATCACGACTGAAATCTGAAAATCTGATAATTCTGAAAATCGTAGATATGAGTGAACATTTTAAGAAATTCAGTTCAGTTACGTATTGGAATTCTGAAAAATACCATTTCTTTAGTTTCACGATTAACTATTCTTTGGCACGATACGTTTTCGTGATTTGAAAAAATATAGCGAACGTTTTCTAATAATACTAATGAAGGGCACGATCCAGCGTAAAATTTATGTCTATCCTATACCGGACGAAACTACTCACACCAATTCGAAGCGACATTTCTTACGAATAGACTGCAGATACTTATCTATTTTTGCATATTTTATAGATGTTTTTGTATACTTTATCTAAAAATATTTTAATTACATAATTAGTCAATTATCTATAAATACATAAACATTTCTCAAATTTATTTATGAAAATTATAATATTATATTTATGAAGAGATAGCGTATATTTATGTAAATACATAATTTGCAAACATTCTAAAAACAGAAATTTGAATAAAAGTATATATTATCTTCTGAACGTTGTAATTTGTATTTTATTCTTCATATTTTATATATCCTTTTGTTGCGATTTATTTGTTTTTTCACAGTAATTTCAACGCCGTTGATATTTCTGTTCAGTACCGGATTTAACTACAGATGCTGTATAAGTATAAATGTTATAAAAATTCTTGTGCAACTTATGATAAATATTCTTCGTGAGTCAGCCCGATGTCAATCATTTGTTATTGTATCGTATGTAATAACGATTATGTTGAGGAAAGTACACTCGTTTCATGTGATGTTGATTCAATGCAACATTTCTGTGCGTAATCATAATACTATTTTTGGCGAGTCAGCCTCGTGCAATCATTCGTTTGTGTAATAATTCTGATGATGCTGATAGGGCTATGTTTGTCGTACACGAAATGTAACTATTGATGATTCAATGCGATATTTCTGTTAAAATCGTAATACTATTATATGTAAAACGAACTAATGCAATCACGTTGTCGTAGCAATATCGTAATGATTTTATGCAATACGTTGAACCAATTAACGATATTCTATCCAAAGCGATATTTTCATTGCAATGACATTATTATTATGTACAACATCACATTGATGTAATGGTTGCTTGCTTCTGTAACAGTTCTGAGGATTGTTATCTAAATGCCAGTTATGTTTAGCTTACATCACATTTACTTATTATGTGTACCGAACAATTGTTACAGGTAATTATTTGCTACATTACGCTTCCACCTTAGATATTTATTTTTTCTTACTCTATGATGGTTTTTTTTTTATTTTATGCAACGCTGTTTGCGATGTTAGTGGTGGTTTATAAGAGTCACAAGTGCTCGAACTAACCAAGATAAGCTGAAACGCTTCATCAAAAAAAAAAAAAAAAAAAAAAATGAATCAATTTAAATATTCGTCTAAACTACAGTGTGTTTTGTAACCACGCGAAGCCACGTAAACAAGATGTATAAATATTAAAACGCAACGGAACGTATAAAAATACGTTGAATTCGTGTCGTCCAAGCAAACGTCCTCCAATAATTCCTATCCCAAAGCTTCTTGTTTCCCTTGAAACTCGAATAACAACGAAACACGATGAGTTAGTCGTACGTAATTCGAATCGTTACCACCTACGACACAACGAAACTTGAAAATTTGACTATTTCGATGAAATCTTGCAAAACTCGATATCTAGACGGATTTTTTCGAATAACAGCAAATCGTGGCGTCTCGTTGGGTTTGTGCGAAAGGTAGCTGAACGCGGCCGGCGCGAATCGATTCTAAGCCCTCGCAGATTTATTCTCGTTGACACACGAGCAGAATAATATTGCGCTGCACAACAGAGTTTATGAGCCATGTTCCTTGAGTTATTTCCGTCCCGGCAATCCGACGATGCGTTCCTAAACGTGCAACGACCCCATTCGAACCGTTCATATCGACAGACATTCCACCGTGATGTCAGTCGATTAAAACCGATCCGACCGTTACGTAAGCGTGCACCGACGACTACCAAATGCTCTATCCTGGTCGATCGATACGCTCTTCGTCGATCCGCCGCCGAAAACAGACATTTTTCCACCGAATCCACGCGAAATCGCGAATTTCGCTCGTTATCGTCGCCGTTCCACGAATAACGTTCGATTTTCGCGACGATAGCTCCGGCAGCCGGCTAAATTAAAATCATCCGACCAGGATTTTTTCCACCGCTGCGTTGGCTAGACTGACTCGCAAAATTTAACGTTTCGTTTGGTCACAGGTAGAATATTACGGATGACGACACCCGTGAGAGACCCGAAATTCTACCTCCCCTTCTTTCTTTCTTCGTCTTTTACTTTTTCTTCTCTCTTGCTCTTGGATGCCTCTTTTCCTCTCATTCTCGGCCCCGACGAACACCAACGAGGCTGACCGTGCGTGCTGCCAGCTTACGAGCCACTTGACGTGACCTTGCTTTGTCACTGACCTGTCCTAGGCGGTGGCTGTGGGTTGCCGGCCACAGCGACGCGCACACATCGGCCACGATGCATCAACGTATGTATGCGCATCATCTGCTGCCTCTCTCTCTGATACGCCGGCTCCCTTAGGCTTCGTGCATAATACTTCGTTACGCGCGAACTTGACACTACCAGAGGTACGAGAGAAACGAAAACTGCGAAATGAAAAATACGCATGAAATTCGGCAATCGCTGGTAGCTGTTTCGTCGAGACGTTTCTTTATTTGAATCAACCCGGGATTGGTAAGGTAGAGTCTATAAAGTCCTAGCAGCGTTTATCTTCATACTGATTTGGATAGTATACGCGTCGTAAGGTGTTATACTAACCAATTTAATTATTATCAGTTTACGTATAATGTGAAAAAAAATGTGTGAGAAATGCGGGAAATCTTGGTAAGATTAATGAATGGAAAATATCAAAAAACAGAATCAAAATTAGACAAACGCATGTATACGGATATAGAAAATGACAAATAAAAGCATGTAGTCGAATTACTTGGAACGTAATATGAAGGAAAGGAATGATCACTTATGTATCCACTGATGACTTTGATTTCGCGAACGAGCGTCGATGTGCGATGCAACGGCACCTTCGATATCCACAGTCAGAAATAGCGGGCCTCGGTAAAATAAAAAAAGTCACTCCGTCACGGCGCCTTACTCGATTTTCTCGAAACTCTTACCAACGCCCGTTTTCGTGTACACACGGACGAGCCTTCCAGCGTGCGCAGGACAATGCCTTAACATTGGCAAGCTTCAACATTGTTATCACAACGTTGCAACCTAACACGGAATCCTCGTATTTTATTCTGAACTTTTCTCTTATTTTTACCTGTTTTTTTTCTTTCGTAAAGATTATGCAATGATTTTACGAAAAGATAAAGTTCCAAAGGTTCCTGTATAGCGATACGTCGAACGTGATTGAACCGTGTTGCAACGCGACTGCGTAATCTCCAGATTCAGATCTCCGTAGCGAGTGAGCATTTATATGTGACAAAGTACCCGCGGAGATGTGAAACACTCGAATGTGTACTTGTTTTCTTGCCTTGAACCGGGATTCTTATCCTCGTGACACGACGCAGCAAAGGCCTTATATTTGTAGCTAACCGTGATTCGAAAATATTAAATCGAATTGAGTTAAGACGAACTTACCAAGGGTTAAGAATGGACTAGGATCGTTTTAAGTAAATAATAGTGTAATTGTTGAAAATGACAACGTGAGTTCCTGCTCGCCATCCATATGCAGATGCATTAGTCATAAGAAATAGTAACTAGAAAATAATCCTAGTTACAATCGATAGATTTAATCGATAGGCTTAAGATGCTTTTTTGTTTTTATCCCTAGTTTTTGTAAGCGCGTGCAGTAAAGGTTTTTTTGGCTCAGACCGGTGTGATAGATTTATCCGTTCAATAAAATAATAACTATTCCGATCCTACCTCTGAGTATAGAAATAACAACAGTAATACCGGTTAATTATTTCGGAATTATTTCGGCCGCTTTCAATGACCTTAAACTATATTATTATAAGATCAACATTTTCAACAATTTTTCCCATATTGTCACCGCCGCTTGATCTTAGTTTCCAAGATATTCGTAAAAATCTTCGATTAAATCACTTGATTCTGTAAACGGCTGCATTTTTATATAGCCCACGCCGAAGTTCGCCCATTAATAATAATAATTAATAAGATAACCATTTTAATGTTGCATAAATAAAAAAGAAAAATGTATGGCTTATAAATTGGGGCAGAGTAGTATCTACCCGGCTGCTATTTCACCAAAGATAATTTTATATTTTCTTTTTATGGGTTGTTGTACATTATCTTGATCTTCAGTTGCTTAAAAATGTAACGAACATACCTATCGTCATTGGAAAATTGTTTACAGAAGGAAAATTTATAAAATAGATTGTTAAATAATATTTGCATATAGTATTATACGTAAATTGCTTTATAACTTGAAGGCTAAAGTCGAACAGCGGTTGTATGTGTAGGACAGAATTGTTTAAAATGTTTGCCAGTAATTTACCAAATGTTGACAACATACTTCAATGTCATTGAAATCGGTGAGATCAGCCCTATTTCCAATATGTAATTACCTAACATCGCCTAACATTGCCGACGTTATCCGCTTCACGTCATCTCATCCTTAGATTGCGGATGTTTACGCGTTTATGGGAAATTTAAAAGCGCAAAAATATTTATCTTATATTTCGTCTCTTGTAATTCTTCTTATATTATTCTTCCTCAAATGTAGAATAACAGTTACGAAAAAAGACGAGTGTTCGTCTTCCTATTAATTACAACATTGGAAGTTTCACTTACTAAATCTATCTTACTAATCTCATTAAAGGTGTATACACGGTTTAAACGTTTGCTACTACTCGCGATTTCAGGTGTTCACAGAGGTCCTTGTATCCGCATTAGTTTAATAATTGTTAAGAAAAATATCATAGAGGAAACGATTAACAGGCTCGGAATCGAAATTCCTTAAAGAGTTGAAAAACGATAATCAGTGGAAGACAAATGACTTTAAACTAACGATAATTAGGATAACAGCCAAGTGAAAGTAAGCAACGCTATAAAATGCTGCTATCGCTGCTGTTGTTCACGTCGTATTATTAATCCTTGCGGGACAAAAGTTTTCTAATAAAGAAGGGTGGTCCGGAAGTAATAAAGCATCGTGATCGATATCGTTGCTTATTGCGAATTTCGTTATTCCGCTATTACGAACAATCGCTGTTATAATAAGCAATTCTTATGTATCGTGAATTTTTCTTGCTGTTTTACTCGAATTCATCGTCGCCTGACTTTTAATCACGACATACCAAGACACAGTTGTTTGTCGCTCGACTTTGCACGACTTAAAACAGGAACAGTGAATCAGATATGCCTATTTATCAATTCTGAGGTAACCGGCGCGGCGTGCAATGCACGACCAAACAACAGATAAGGAAGACAGTTTCCACAAATGGTACGTGAGTCATTGATTTTCCGGATCTTTTTTTTTTTTTTTTTTTTTGTCAGTCACCAGATTCTCAGGATTCAAAAAACGATGTACGTAATTCTGCGACTCTTGTCGAATCGAAAATAAGTCGCGGCGTATCGAGAAATGTTCGAATTTGTTCGAACGATCGTGATTCGGTCTTCTTCATCGACTCGAAGAGATCAAATAGACAATGGCTACTCGATCGATATTTCTTTTCGTACAGCTGATTCCGCAAATGAATTTCACGAGATTGTGTAGAAAGAAATCTGCGTATTTACTAAAGTCTCCGTAACACGATGTGATGGTATGAAATAACATCGTAGAATGTTTATAAAAACAGTTTGTACACAACAGCAAGGATCGAAAAACGTGAGGGGAAAGCATGAAAAAGAGAATTTCTACGTACGACCTTAGTTTTCTTGATATTTGTGTATGTTTTTTATTGTATCGGTGATTTGTCACCACGATCCGCACGAATAATCATAATCTCAGAGGACATGTTAAATCGATATTACCTCACGGAAGAAATTTTTGGGCTGATGGTGTTTACGAAGAAACATCGAGGAATTAACGGCCGTGTTTGCGAGTTGCTAACGTCTGTTCTTTCGAATTCGAGGAATCGGCTTCGATAAAGACGCATTACACGTATTAGTCTTTTGATATCGTCTCTGTTGCATTATCGCGTGTAATCACCGAACTCTGCTCGTGGAAAAATGTCTGAAACGTAATATAACATCGATAACTCGTTCGATAACACGAAATTCTTGTAGACAAAGAATTTGGAATGGCATGTCGTGTATTTTGCAATCGTTGAAACCTTTCGAGCTCGACGTGAAAAAACAGGCACATGTAAACGAGTAAACACAGAAATCACACTATTAATTGACTCTCTCTCACTGGCTGAGAAACCGTGTACTCGTCAAAATTAAACGATACCTCGTCGAAATTTTCGCCTTAACAAATACGTTATATCACGTTAGACGGGTTACTTTGAAACGATTAATGTAAAATGTAAAACGATTTTGAGAGCAAGTTGTTCAAGTACAAAGAGGGAAAAATCTACAAAAGGAAGAGTGGGGAATATGGATAGATAAGAGGAATCTAACTGAGATCTAAATAAAATAGAATCAAAATAACGACATTACGCTCGTAAAACACGAGTGTATATTGACAGAGGTAAAGGTCGAACGTTCCTCGCACATTTTCCATTTTACCAATCTGTATGCGAACACCGTGAATCGTATTACGTTTTCAAATTGCTAGATTTCGCAGACAATTTCGTTCGCGTGAATTACTAACGCTATACGGAACAACGTTTAAGCAGATGAATTTTTATGAATAAAATACTTACATATCTTTTGTACCAACAGTTAGATTATTCTCCGTAGTAAAAAATGTTAGATTATAAAAAGATTCGACTTCAGAACAAACACAACGCAAACAATAGCCAGCGTTGTTTGACCTCTAACAAACATGGGAGAGCATACAACTCTGATGCCACGCTATTTTTCTGCTTCTACAAAATAAATAAAAATGAAACATAGCAAGTTTTCTGTCCCCGATAGTAAGCTACATAACAGACAAAATCCCATCAAAGTCCACTCGGTAGCTTTCACGTGATAAGAGTACAAATAGACAAACAAAAATTCCAAAAATTAGTTCTTTTGCACTTCATAGCTTATGAGTTGTTTCTGGATCACTGTATTTTATCACTTTTTATTACTTATACAGACACAATCTCCCTACTGTTTTATTATATACCAATATGCAAATATTGCTTCGATAAGTGAAAATTACCAAATATGTCAAAATGATTGGGATTAAATCTTTTGTCTTTTTATAGTTACTAAAAACATACAAATATATTCGATATTATTAACGTATACTTTTATTAAGACGCCAGTACTTTGTTTCTAAGATTTTCTAAACGAACAAACACGCTTTCGCGTGCAAAATATATCAAAACAGTAAAAGTCATAGCTGAACGACAATTGTCCAAAGACGCGAAGACATTTTTTTCTACGATGCAACTGCAAAATTCTATGGAAATGTAGGTATGTCTAAATAAACAATTAATGTATTTTGTAACGCGAGGCTCCTCGTTTATCCGGCCGGTGTTCGTTATGGTTGAAACGATAGAGTGCGAGGATCGGGCTGAAGGTAATTGACTCTAAACGGGAAACTGGTCGAGGCACGGGGAGGCGCAAATCGAGAGAATCGAGCAGACATAATTGTCGTCGTTAACGCCAGATTCAATGGCGCGTGAACGTGGCACGCAGTTAACGTTATCGAAGCCGTGCCAGGGCAACTCCGACAGACGCGCTCTTCCACAGAACTTGGTACACGCCGCTGCAAATTAATTAAGAGATTAATTAGCGATGACTCTGCGCCACGCTAATGCGTCGGTGGCGAGAAAACCGGCTCTGTCGGAGAACCTTCCCTAGCATTTCCTTTATTGCTGTTTCTCTGCTACTATCGTTTAGAACGTGACTTCTACTTATGTAACATGTATCAATTTTGTGAAACGTAATCTTGTATCAGTACTACCAGTGAGAGAATTTATATAGAGAAGGACTCGTATAAAAGGACATACCTATATACCTATAGGCTGTACGTAACAGACAGACGATAACGGCACCGCATACAGATTCTTCCGTGGTCGAAGGGGAATTCGTCGAGGGACGAATGGGTGGCAAAATTCTGGCGCTATAAAAGTACCGTTTTAGCTTTGGAACCTCACGTGGCCGAAACACCTGGCCACTCACGTGGACTCGGCACGAGATTCGAAGGACAACACAGGTTGGGATCGGAATAACGCGATCGTATTGCCTAACCACTCCTTTGTCCCTTCACACGCAAAAGAATTACGCGAGCGATCCATTGATTCCACGATTAGGCGACACGGCGATCGATCACGGGCTTATTCCTTGTTCCATGGTGAATTTCAAACCTTCTATATACGAGATTCGTTTAAATTTCCTTGTATATCTCTGTCTGTTATTCTAATCTTAGAAACTTTGGAAAGTTGAATATTTTTACCGTTACTCATAAATAGCCATTAAAGTCAACTGTTTGCAACATCGACGGTATTCGTTGAAAAATCATATGATTCTTGGTGAGTACGATTGGCCGATGATTTGGACGATCGTCAGGTGACAGCATACATGCGGTTAAATCAGAATATACGATAATAAAACCTAATTATTTAGAAGGTTATCACGAAAGTTTCCATGAGATAAGCCAAGAGTCCTCGTCGAGTCGTGTGCCTGATGTATCGCGTTTAAATTTTGGATTCATAAAGCGTTTGACAAGTAATGCTTTAAGAATCTGTCTATAGCGAATTATTGGTTCAGGTATTCGTATAAAATCAACGCGACGCGAAGTCGAATGATATTGGAAAAAATTCAATAGTGATAGAAACGACAAAAATCTATGTTGTATTACAAAGGAGAAAGGATGACGAATGAAAAATGGTAGCCGGGGAAGGGCGGTATGGTGAGAGTTTCTCCAGAGGTCATTGACAAGCTGTGAATTCGCGTTCGAACGAACAAAACAAGGTAGCAGGTTCCACTGGCACGCATGGCGCAAACCGGACACGAAAACGCGGTGATCGCTGGCGAGAAGATTCCAGAAGTCGCATTTTACGAACAAAAAGCGAGTAAGGTGAGGATAAATATCCGCCTAGTTTAAAAAGTTCGATTTCTGCGTAGTCCGACGAATTCAAGGAACTTTATGACGAATCGTACGTGTCGAACGACCACTGACTTGCGTGTTACGGCGCTGATGCAACGTTACGAGCCGCATAGTTTCGGGACGGATAAGAAAGTCGGAAGTGGTACGTTGACTCGATGGAATTCGGCATTGGTAGTACGGATCCACGACGGGAAAGGCGGAACGAGCAGTGCGCAAACAGCGAGGTGTGTGTATGACGAGAGTGGTTCAGGGAACTCTCGAGTGAGAGTTTCGTCGATGCTTACTAGCGAGGATTCCGTGGTAAATCAGGGTGATCGACCTCCGCTACCGAAACCAGAGTTAACCTCGATACGGAACTGGCAAAAGCACCGAACGAAGATTCGTCGGAATCGACCCGAATTCGAGAGACGATAACAGGAAATGTTACCGTGAAACTGATTCTAAGATATATTTCTTCTGGAGAAAGAAGAGAGGTTTCCGAAGAGACGACATGCAAACGTTTGACAAATTCATTGAAATAGATTGCTCGTGGTATAGAAATTGAGTATTTTTGACAACGAAGATTCGACGCGGCCGACAGATTCGAATTGTTAGATTGAAATTGTTATATAATATTCAGGGAAACGATCGATCGATCAAATATTTATATTCTTGTAAAATAGCGGTTAAATTTAGGCGATGAAAGTTAACAGGAATCATTCGACAAGTATTTCCGATTCACCTGAAACGATTCGACAGACCAGCCAACCTAATATCGCATCTTTAAAAGAAAGAATTGCATACCAGAGAAACTTCAGGCGAAAGAACCAACTCTTAAATCAATCGATCGATCGATCGATCAAACAACGAGCAAAAAGCAGAGACACGGGTGTCTGAGTAACGAGAAGTTCCATCGGAAGAAAACAGGTGGAACAAAGGGGCGAGCATCGGCGTCGAAGCGAGGCGAAGGAAGAAACCATGACATTGATCGTCACGCGATCCAGATGAGTCGCTCGGAACGGTGTATGGCGGTTTACCTGTTAGTGACATAACGCTTGTCGCGGATGAGCGCGCATACGAGCGCGTCCGTGTATTTTCCCCGGCAAATATTACGAGAATAATTCGCGACTGGCCATGACGATCACTATCTGCGAGCGTA
Source organism: Bombus vosnesenskii (assembly GCF_011952255.1). Lineage (NCBI taxonomy): Eukaryota > Metazoa > Arthropoda > Insecta > Hymenoptera > Apidae > Bombus > Bombus vosnesenskii. Next base: position 403,987 of record NW_022884341.1, read on the forward strand.
TCTGCTGAAGGGGAGTAGCAAAGGAAAAGAAGCAGAAAGAGAGAAAGGAACCACCCGGCTGAAAGGAGGCATCCATCGTTTGTGGCGAACCCAGAACAGGGACGAGAAGAGAGAGAAGAGAGACTCTCTCGCGGCTGCGGCCAGTGTCAGTGGCCTTGCTTTCTGCGACCCACTTTCTCGCTCGAGCCGATGCTAAGCGCGATCGCTACCTTTTGTCGCGAAAACCAATGCAGATCGGAGACCCGACCTTTTTTCATGGCGCGAGCAAACGATTTGTGAGTGAAGATTAGGTGAAATTGTTTCAGCACTTTCAAAATTAATCGTGCAATCGATTTAGTTTCAACCGTGAAGTGGACTCTTTAATAATGAAGCAACGAGCCCGATAATATAGATAATAGTATGGACTCGGATACTTTTGTAGTTTTTTCAAATTTACGATTCAAAAATTCAGAAAGAAATTAAGATATTATTATTAATGTAAAAAGCTTTCAATAGAAATGGAATATGTGCAATGGTATTCTGCACTATTATTTCACAAGTCTATTCTAAACCATTTACTATTTCACTTTCACGCCAGAGATATCTGTAAACCGATCTCCTTATAATTGGTCGAAGGAAAAATGGAGGAGAAAAGAATGGCTGAGCATATTGACAAGCATTCGACATGAGGTTATTGACACCTGTCGCCAAGAAGGTCGGTGACGGCGACGAAGGTGACGCCAGTCATTAGAAAACGCACCGATGCTAACTTGGCATTCCCATTAACATTTCTATACGAGCATCGCATCCGATGTCGTAATCATATAAAACTTGCGCCGCGCCGCGTCGCGTCGCGTCGCGCTGCAGTAATTGGACATAATCGAAGATCGATGAGATTCTTCGCTGTATCGATTACGATGAAAATAAGTCAATATAGTCGACTTACTTCCATTATGAAATTCCGATTTCTCAACTTTCTCCTAGAACTCTAACTAGGCTACTCTATAATTAAAGAAAATATGAAAACGACTATTAAATAAATGACTAATAATTTAATATTTAATAATTTATTGTATAATCGCGAAACGTATGCGGTAAAATGTTGTTCTAATATAAACAAAGTTCTACTGTAATTCCCTATACAAATTTTTAATTCAAATATCGTTGCAGTCCTAATATGAACCAATGATGAAAGCTCGATACTTGAAATTTTTAAGCTTAACAACAGTAACGACGTTTCTGTATAGTATCGTTTACTATGATCCTAGCGCGATTCGCTTCCTCCGATCGATATCCTTATGGAAGGCGGAGGATCCGCAGGACGCAACAGGATGGCGCGTGTCAGCGCATTCTTCGAGGTCGATCGTACCTCGGCGAGGAGAAACGTGTTGCGGACACGCGTGTGCGCACGTGCGAGATAAGGCGATCGCGCGCGATATACGATCACGCGCATAGCCAACCGCGTGTTTCCAGAGACGAGACTGCGGTCACCGGCGACCATTCGGTCTACCGCTATTAACACGCGATTCGTCGGCGACCGATGTTACGGCGTGAAGAAGAACCTCTTGTCCGTGAAGAAGTCTCTTTCTTGGCAGAGACACGCGACAAGTTCCGTCGCGGAACATATGTTCTACATAGCTTTCTGCCAACTCGGCTGAGTATTTGGGACGTCGCTTTGAATTTACTTTCGTTTAGAAATTTAGAACATTGTGGTTAGATGCGCGAGACGAGGTTGGTTTTCCCGAGGAATTCCGCGTCATCTATCGAATCGAGATTTGTGGATGAGTGCGAGGATGGCCTTAGGAAGAGTGTTTAGTACTTATAAAACCGAGGATATTTGCAAATATTTTGTAACTACTACATGATTTTCTCGCCAGCGCTGTTTGTAACAAATTTACGAATGGTGCACCAACTGTTCCAAAATATTTTACATTGCGATTACCGTGATCGGCAGAAGCTTCGATTTCGCGATATATTCATCGATAAACTAACGACGAATTATTGGTGACTAGCAGAGGAGAAGGAAGGAATTGCGTCAATTTATGTAATTTGATCTTTCTACTTAAAACGTTGACAAACACAAAGTAAAGTAGAAAAACATTTAATCTTACTCGTCTCTTTTCACCCGCGGTTTCCTCTTCCACGCACGAAAACTGCATTTTTACACGCTGGTGCACGCGATGCCTCAAGAAAGTGTTAGGCGTGAGGCTAGTGCAAGGCGATTAGCGTGTACAGGCGTACCTCGTTAACGTGCGTCGCGCTCGCTTGCTCGTACGCGAGCGAATGATGGAACGGGTTACGTAAACTAGGAACTTGGATCGGTGGAAGGCCAATGTCCTGACCGGCTACCTTTCGTAATAACGAAACGAACGGAACGATTTTCCTCTTCGATCCTCTTACGATCAACGATAGAAAGGATATCGCGAAACGTCGCGTCGCGTGTCGCTTCGTGAGAGACGAAAGAAATCGCGGAGAACGTGTTCGTGGTGAAAAGAGCCTATTTTGTTGGCGCTCGATCGCTGGATAGATCACGGTGCCGGAACGCGCTTTCATGAAAGTGCGCATCGTTTCTTGGGCCTTTCTACTTTATCGATTCGACGGGGAAAAGGGAAGCCGCAGAGTATCGGATTAGAGAGGACCGCTCTTTCGAAAGGGCGACTCTTCGTGGTTGCTTTAATGCGGTTGAAGCACTCGTACAGCGCCTCGAATAATAAAGAAAAAAATAACAGCTCTGTTGCTTTTATATCTCGCGTCCAGTTCTGGTTCGGTTTATTTGTTTGATTTCGAGCAGCAGCGAGGCTCTTTTGTCATTTTTATGGATTTTGCAATTGGCGATTTTGCCAAGTAACTCTGTCGCCTTCTGTCTCGACGTTTGCAGCAACGAGTACATATGTTTATCGTATACGAAAGTAAGAAATGAAAGAAATAAAAGAATATTTTTGTTCTCAATAGTCCACACCTTGACTATCGTAGTATTAGATTGTCCGAAAAGTGTCTTTCTTTTACAGACTCGTCTTTTGCAACGATGCATCTTTATACGAATATGAAGCCTAATCTGTCGAACGTTGTGATCTTTATTTTGATAGAACAAAATGGATCATACGTAATTCGATAAAATAATATAAAAGGGAAAATGTTGTGCATCCGTTATTTCCTTATAAAACGAAAAGAACTTTTCGAACGACCTAATACATATATCAGCGTATTCCAACGAGATTCTTGCGTGCAATTCGATGCAGAATCGATCCGAGATATACACAACTTTCCACGAAGAAAGGGGAACGAAATAGTGGCTAAACGACGAGGATTTTCTGAAAGCGTAAAGAATTGCCGGCGAGAAGAAAGAACCCGCGACTTCCTTTTGCCAAACGGATGGAGGAGAAGGAGAATTTACGACGTCGTTTGCTCTCGTTTACTGGTACACGCCATTGGATTATTTTGTTTTCTACTAGCCAGGCCGCGTAAACTTAATTAACAAGATCGTGGCGAAGTAAGAAAAAAAGAAGAGACACGAGCGTAATAAGTGGAAATTAAAGCGGTGTCGAGTGATAGCGTGGCAGGAAAGCAGCGGAGAAAACGCCGTCGAAATTGCTTCCTCGTATCGGAAGCGGTGTCTTTCACTCCCGAGCCTCTTCTCCGCGCTCGTTGGAAACTCGTCGCCTCGCCCACGATTCGCGAACTTTTGCAACCCGCAACCCGTTTTCCGGTAGAAAGCGCGACGCCGTGTCTCTCTCCATTTGCCTGACTCGTTGACATTAAGACCGTCCAAGTTTCCAGATTCCGTGGGACAAAGAAAACCGTTGTTCCACTTGGAGAATCTAACCTTATCATATCAGGACGTATAGGAGTAAAAGGTATTTGAAAACGAAAGTTCATTCCATGAAAGTGCAACGCCTATTCAGGATTATAGAATATCATCTGTCTCGTTGTTAATTAAATCATTTGCTCGTGACTGTCTGTTGAGAGAATTCTGATCCCAAATGTTAATGATTTTAGAAATTTCATTTTCGATGCTAATTAGAGACAGCGTGGCATCTAGGGGAGTACTTTCGCGCGCGACGAGGCCAGAGAGACGCTAATCGAAAAGAATCACGGCGATCCGTGAGCGCGGCGCGCCGCCGCGCCGGTGAAGAGGAGGCGCGCGAAACTTTCGAACGTTGGAAATGCACTTGCCGCGGAAACTTTCTTTCGCGGACGCGGACAGAACGGGAGGCCGAGAAAGCAACCGACTGCGCGTCGCAGCCGCATTTCATAACTGCTCAACGTTCCGTAACGCGGTAGAATAACCGACACTCACGTTCGCTAAACAACACGAAACACCGCCGTTCACGCCGTCATATCTGCGATAATCTACCCGCCGAACACATAACAAATGCTTATAACACGTTCGCAACACGTCTGTTTACACGTTACATTCGTCCACAAGATCGATTATTGTACAATCTTCATTTCTCTAAAGACTTTCGTATTTATGGATTAATTTTAACTAACGTGAAATTATGTATAGATATACGAAGGAAATGTATTTAGAATTGGAGAAGCGTGAATTCTTCCCTAATATATAACTAATCGTTGGCAAATGATACGATTCTTTCGATTCTGATTTCTCCCATATAACGCGACACACTTACAACGGATTCGCTCTAACGTGCTTTGAGAACCGGCGAAATCCCCAACATGCAACAGCGTATTGCTACGTATGTACTAATATCTCGTACAAATTTCCATCAACTACTTTCAATCTCTTTCCAACCATCCGCCTCCTTAATTAGACAATGGTTATAGTGGATAAACGAATGAAACATCTGAATACCGAAATATGTATATATAGGATGGTTGGCAACTGGTGGTACAAGCGGAAAGGGGATGATTCTACCCCTGAGTGAAAATATAGAATAAAAATTTTTCGTTTGAGGCTTTGTTTTCGAGAAAATCGACTTTGAATTTTCGCTCGGTACGCGTGCACTTTATCGCGTCTCGTTATAGCGGATTTCACTGTAGATCGTTGTCTCGATGGAAAAATTAAAAAAAAAAAAAATTAAACAAAAATTTTTATTCTATATTTTCGACTTCTTTTTTCGCGTAGAATCATCCCCTTTCCGCTTGTACCACCAGTTACCAACCACCCTGTATATTTGATTATTCCGACACATTCATTGGAACGATAGTTCGTCAGAACACGCATTCGTGCCAATCATGATTTTAACCTTGAAGGCGCTTTCTCAAACAGTCAAATTTGCCGAAAATCCCGACCTTGCTTAACAGAGACGGGTTCGGAGCGATATAATCCAAGTGGAAGTGGCGGATCGATCAGGCGAGGAAACGTTATATGTCGATTGACGTCGAGCATCGTCTGGTAACCGAAACCTTGGCCAAGGATCGATCGGTTCGCGGTGGTAGTTACGAAATCGGGACGGTAGAGGCGAAAAGACACGAATCGTTGCAGTAAAGACGCAATAGGATCGACGGGGTCGTTAAACGAGGGTTTAAGCCGGCTTTCGACATCTGGGCCGGTGTCGTCGAGCGAGCAGGAATTTCGCCGATTCAGGGTCCTCGTTTCTGTCGCAAGCGCAGCCAGCCGAGTCGCGTTCGTCAGGTTACACTAACGGGGTCAACGACTTTCTCCGATTACCTGCGCGTGACACTGTCACTGAAGTTGCCTACCGATTTGCAATTTCCAGTCCGGGGCCCGGCGGGAAATAACGCGCGTCCGTAGAGAGGGAAAATCGTCGAGAGAAACATCGTGGCTAGGAGAAGAAAGTCTGTCTCTGCGTCGACGACGCGATGCGACGGTGATGCTTGGAGTGGAACGAAAGGAGCGATGTTTGAAGCTGGTCGTTTAGGCACTCGCATACGATCCGTGATATTGCCTATTGCTATTGTCCGTTATTATTGAAAGTATCATTGTCAGTGTGCGAGTCCCTCTTAAATACTTTGAATGTTAATCTAGTGAATGTTAATCTTTGAATGTTAAGTTCTAGTTCGAAATAGCAGAATGTTCGTCTCTTGATCTGACTGCAGTGCTTAAATTCTTACGTTACAGTCTTAATCTAATTTCAACAAGATTTTGCGACTTCTTAGTATTTTCCTCAAACATAGGAAATTTGTTAAATATAGGAAACATCGAAGATCGATCGAAATTTAGTAATGTACTTTTCCTATAGTATATCGTATGAAGCTAGAATAATATTTCGAACGAATGTAATTGCCAAAGATAATACTCGTTAATATGAAATAGATATTCCGCTAGAAAGGCACCTATCTACAGCAAGCATCAGGAGAAAAGTTATGAAAAAGCCAACGTATTTGAGTGGCAAAGCCGAAGCCGACGAGATTGGAGAATCGCAGCTGAATGAATTTGCATTCCTCCGTGAGCTCTAGAATCGTTGCTCTAGAAACTGTAGCTACGGAAGGTGGGAATGGCCCGGAAGGGTAAGAAAGCGGAACGGCGAGTACCGCGTTACACGTACTTGAAACTTGAACGTGGCTCGTGACACGATGCCTTGCGAACGTGTATTTTCTTCACGGGCTCCGATTGTTTTCTGCTTTCGCAACTGGTACGCTTCAAAAACACCGCCTACGCTCTAAAAATAATGAGCAATGTTGGAACAAGACGATAGACCTATACGGTCATTCACGAAAATGTCCTATAGAATGTCCTATTCGAACTTTATAGAATCGTAGAATACAAATGGAAGAGGAAACAGTAACGACAAAAGCATCCAGCAAATTATTGAGATTCCTTTCGATAATCACAGTGCGAATTCGATAGAACTCTACAAAAGAAACTGCGAATAAAATGTGTCGTTAACGCGTCGCTAATCCTTAATGAGTTGACATTCCGAGATTATTAAAAGAGTTTCAAGACTTTCGTGTGAAAAGAAGGAAAAAGGGAGGAAAGAAACAGAATCGTCGAAAGCAGAGAAACTAGAAATCGAACGTCTATTACTTAACATCGAAAAACGTAATAATCGAACGGAGCGAGTTTTCTCGGTCGTGACGACGAAGAATTTCTCTCTAGGGACGTTTTCGTACGCGGATCTCGAGACCGCACGCGAACGGAAACGAGAACGAGCTGGTCGCCAACTGGGAATGGAAGAATTGCAGTTTCTGGCTGGTTTGATAACGCGCGTAAACGCGCGCCGGATAATTACGCGAGATACAACGGCCTCGCTTTCACGCCTTGCGTCCGTCCAATTGTAAAAGTATCGTGGCCAATGAACCGTGGCGAAAACAGTGTCGTTCCCTATCGAGGACACGTCGCGCCGTTTTCTACCAACGTTTCCAATTACCGCATTGTCGCGTTATTTTTCTCGTAATTTATTGGACCCACTGTGAAAACCAAGCTTATCTTTACCTTGTTCCGTTTCATCCGCTGTTAGGCCGCTCCAAGATTATATCAAACTATTTTTCACGCTGTAAAGAAATTCGATCGAATTAACAATGACGAACGAAAAGTAGACCAAGGTTGGTGTTATGTCTGCTATCTGTTCCACAAAGAATACAATTTTCGAAGGAAGGAATTACCTCGCTTTAGAGAATATCTCGCTTTACACCGTCGTTTCTTCTCGTTTTTTCCGATCCAGAGAAAATATATCAAAGATCTCGAACGGAAGGCGTGAAAAGAATATCAACGAAAATCCGGTAGACGGAAACGATGAACCCTCGGCCATAATTTCACAACGAAACGGGGATGAACGATGTCGACAGGACGGGAATAACTAATGGGAGTGGCGCGGGGCCCGACATTTTTCAACATCTGCCGAGGACAAGTAATTATTTCTCTTTCCAGAGGCAAGAAGCGCGCGGACGAGATCGATGCGACCGTGGTACCGTCTTGTCCTCGGAAATTTCGTCGGCTGCTTCTCACCGAGGAGACCGACGTCAATCGTTCGATAAAAAATTCCACGGACGCGCAATCTGCTGAGCAAAATAAGCTCTGTTCGCCGTTTGTGGTCGAGGGATCGCTGCCATTAACGGTCGGACGATAACGAGCATCACAGGGCAAAGACACGAGAGCAACGGGTGTTGGTTATTATCATTCTCGTTCAAGGACCCTGATCAACTTTCTTCGTCGACATCGTCTCTTGTCAGAATCATCGATAGCGTTTGTTATAATTGCTAGTGTAATTGTTCTTCGGCAACAAGTCAAATCGGTCGAGCTGTTTCAAGCTTTACCGATATAACAACGATCGAGTCGTGTCTCGCTACAATGCTAATAAAATGTCAAAATGTTTTGCGTAACGTAAATAATAAACTAAACGTCCACGATACAGATACGTGATATACGTGTGTATGTATACGTACTACTGTCAGTTAGATATAAAAAGTGACTTGCACGAGATGTATTTGTGTGAGTAAAAAAGTTTGCAGGAAGAAACGATACATGAAATAAATTCATGAAAGAAAGGATATTGTATAGAAACTTGCACTCACGGCGTAGAGTTTAAGAATGACTGTCTCACACGTATACATAGATTTTATGCTTGTTCAAGAAAGTGCAAACAGCCGTCAGTGAAAAACGACGCGGCACGTTCTTGCGTTGTTCCATTTGATACGCTTTCAAGTGAAAGGATGCTGGGAGAAGAGAAATAAGCAGAGGAGGCAACGAGCCGATACTGATTATCGACTCCGATGGCCGACGAACTCGCTCGTTTCCGGCTGGTTTCGCACGAACACTTAGCCCGACCCATTGCCATCTCTTATTAACGCTATTACACGACTCCACGCGGCCAACAGTCGTAATTGATTCGCCATTGTGGCCTGTTCATCGAATTCAAAGGGCGTAAAGATGGCAGAAATTGTCCTTGGAATCGATACAAGAGAAACACATCGGTTAAATCATTTTGCCAATTACCAAGGAAAAATACTTTCTATGCTACTGATTGTGACATTTATACGTAGGTATATATTCTTCCTCTTATATATTACATCTTTAAATTTCTCATAATTGCATAAACGTGCATAGTTTGTTTCTGAATTACGAACCGACTTATTTTGGTAATAGTAGGAAACGTTAAATGAATCGTAACTTGTTCAACGTTGGAGTAGGTTTAAATGATCGCGTTCAAGATGATAAAGTACATGATACTTAAAACGTAAAAATGAGAAGAATATGACTACTATCTTGTTTATAACAGCCGGGCATAAGAAAGCTCTTTGTGGCAATACTAAAGGCGAGGTGACGATGACGCAGCGGACAGCCATGAATTACGATAATACGTCACGCGGAGCTACTAAAGGATTAACGTACAATAACGAGGCCCGTGGACAGGCTTGGAAGGAAAGCTCGTAAATGTCACGACAGCCGAGTTCTGTGAAAACAACGTCAGCGCGTTCCAATGCAACGAATCGATGCCATTGCTACGATCCAAGGTTCGATCTTCTACTCGAGTCGACTAATCTCATCCAAATCAAATCTCACGAGTGCTATACTTGATAGAAGCGATATAGCGAAATCAGAAAATAGTTAAATTTATAACTTCTGATGACCGCAACGATTAATTTACGAGCCTTGAAAACCTTGTTGAGGACTGTATGACGTCAATTCAGAACTAATGCTTTCTTTGTAGTATCGCAAGATACGATTATTCGAGTTAGCCGGATACTTGGATCAAGTTAAACAGTATCGCTTCTACCAACTACATAGACATGTACACCCTCTTTTTTTCTTCACGTCCTCGAAACAGATCTCGTTGCGACCAGCTGGAACCGAACTCGATTCGCGATGGAAAGTTGAACGACCGCGAATTGCATCAACAGGACAGGCAACCCCCGCCTTTGCCTTATCGTTACATCATCGTCGACGTAACACTTCATTTTAGCGAGGACTTTTTGCGCCGATCGATGAACAACAGCGGCAATTGCACGCCGCGACATGGCGGGGTGGGATTAAAATCACTTATGGCAATGACGAAGCTACGACATGCGAGAATTACTCGCGCAACGATTAGTAGACAAATTTATAGCAGCTCGTAAAACGCACGGTCGGTGAATGAATTACTGTGCCTCGTAAAGTACACGTGTGCGTGGTCCGTATGCGGCTCGATGCTGTAATTTGTTGAAAAAGCGGATAGCGCGTTTCTTCCCGCCGCGTCATCGATTCCGATTAGCCGACTGCTTATCGACGGGTTAAATAATTACTCGGCTATTATTACAGCTCGCGGCTGATAGTTCTCATAATATAATATGGAGTTGGTAAACAGTCGAAGGAGACGTAGCTGCTAGCGTAGAAGTTTCTCGAGTGAATAGATCAGAGGTCTTGATGAGACCGTTGGGATACGTTTGATTTCTCGATAAAAGTATGACAAAGAAAAATTATAGTGGAATAGGAAAAGAATGTTGAACGTAAAAGAATGATGGAATAAAATGAGAAAGGTGAATGTATTGTCTAACGTATGTCTATTGTAGCTTCAGAGTATAAATTCGAAACCTGTACGGATACATTTTCTGAGTAAGTTTAATCAATATATCGATAATCGGCTTGACTATATTTTATTACAGCTGTACAATAAACTTATTATTATTACAACTGTCGTTACTTTATTATTGCCTCTCTAATTGTCGAGTTGTTCCTTTTATCTTTATCGTTATTTATACTGTAATCAATTTACCCAACAATTTAGAGCGTCGCAAGATATCTCACGGACAAACAAAACCAACAAAGTCGAGGTTAAATAGTGGAAACCACTCAATTAACCCATTTGCTAGCTGGCAGAGCCTCTTACATTCCGATGAACCTGATAACCTACGATCACCAGCTTAACGGAAACACCATTTTCGTCCGAAACAATCATAGTTTCTAGCTCAACGTTTCCACGAGCTCAGGCCAATCAGACAATGGTCGAAGGAAAAACGAATCTCAAAGATAAACAACACACAAACGCAACGAACCTTGGACACCTTTTAACGGTTTCCTAAGGAATGTTCCCTATCTCATCTCAGCTGGGCCATTTCCGCGTTATCACCGATCTCGATCATCTTCCTTTTCACCGCAGATATTTTCTCTGCACCGGGAGTCCCTGAAACGACGTCGTGACACGGCTGCTCCACTTTCCTTAAAGACGTGGCCGTGATGCATTAAACTTGTATCAACGGGATGCGCGAGTTTCGGCTTTGTTAACTAGCTTCGTTTCGCTTCACAGACATGGCCCTATTCGAATAAATGACGAGTAAACAGAAGGAGAGAAACAGTTCGTCGAAAAAGTCAGCAAATCCGATACCTGGAATTTAACAAATGGCCCAGCCAATTACGTGCTACATTACGAAATCCGACGTCCGGTGAGTAAGAATTGGCCGAGAAAGTAACAAAAGAAACCACAGCACCGGTCGCTTCCTCATTGCTGTCAATTGCTGTAAAGCGACGCGGTAGAAAAATTTCGTCTTCGACGGGCGTGGAGGAGGAGTGGAGGAAGATCAATTAAAAAGAAACGCTTAAGGCTGTCGAATCGGTAGAACGTGCAGAGAAAGAAAATGGAAGAAAGTGGAGTAAATTACATAAAACGTGGAGAACCACTTCCCTGCTCGAATAAAAAAGTTGCGGCAGTGCCAGGCGCGAACAACGAAACGATCCAATATATCGAGAAAAAATGACCGGTTCGAATGACACTATTTCTCGATGTAAATCTCTAAATACGAAGCAAGCTGAGCCCTTATGTTCCAACGCGTTGTTTATTATTAACTTGTAACTGGGTTACAATAAATATACTACCCCCCCCCCCCCATAAGTGTTGAGATTGAATTTGAATTTGAATGAATCTACATACGCACCTGTAGTATAGTTATAACGTTTTATCATGTATGGCTGTAATAACAACACAGAATAAATATTCCAATAATGTTCACAATCGGTATAAAATATAACCGAACCAATCCTCTCGGAATATTACCCGGAAGGTTGAAAAGCTACCCCATGAGATGTAATAAACAGAGAACAACGTAATGAGAAATTCGGCCAGGGGCTACTTTTAATAATGTCTTGCTTTCGAGAAAGTTTGAAATTCGAAGAAGATGCACTCAACTAACACGGCAAATAGACTTATCGCCTCACCAATTTTTCGATAGAAACTTCACAGATCGGACCACCCGAAATAAATGCAGCGTGACTAGAGTAGAGGCAGATGTGTCCCAGATAGGAAAAAACGAAGAGTTTTACCGTTTGGATGCGTCGATCCTTTCCAGCGGAACGGTATTGAGGAAGGTTACGGCGAGAGGCGAGGATGACGCAAACAACGAGCAAGGCATAACCAGGCAAAAGCAGGCATAACGGAAGAAGGGAGATAGCACCCCGACGTAGGACGAACAAGGACGCGTAGATATCGAAGGGGAACACCATTGCAGGGAGGGAGACCCTCCGGCACAGGAAAGAGGGTGTCGGGACAGAAATAGACGAGCACGCTTGTGCAGAGGCCTCGTGAGGCTCAACCTTCGAAAACGCGATATCTAAACCCGTAGATGCACGTGAACCATCGACGATGGTTTTCTCGGTTTCCAGTTTTAACTACCGACGTGTAACCCACCCTTCCTGTTCTCTTCCGTTTGTCTTGTCTCAATTTGATTAATCTAACTTTGAAAAATCTAATTTGGACGATGACGATTCGACGGTTTAAAATTTGAAGGATTAGGGCTCTTCGTAATTGACAATTTAAAATTTGCCAATTTCAAACTTTGAAACATAACAAGCTTAAAAATGTTGAACGTGGTAATTTGAAAATTTGAAAACTCGAAACAAGGCTTGCAACTTGAGAACAAAACTTGGATATGTGAAAATTTAAAATTTAAAAATTCAAAATGGAAAGATTTCCTTTCTGCGGAACCTCGACAGTAACGTTTCGGAACGAACGAACGAACGAATTTCGAAAGAAATATGTACATACCTCCCGTCGTTCAATCGTATCTATCGATCAAACTAAACTAAAACGATCGCGTTGTTCAAATAGTCACTACAACAAATTTTACGACCCCGTTCAATAAAAAAAATCACCATTCTCTAGAATCGCAAGCTATAAATTCCAGCTTGTGTCGTCACACGTGTAACACGGTTCGTTATTACATTGCTCGTTCGAGCCGCTGAAACGTAACGATTTCACTGAGTGTTTTTTCACGACGACGCGTTTGCATTCCGAGAAAAGAAGCAGTGCTCGAGGGAGCATTGCCGCGTGTGTAATGCGCGCGCGCGCGCTAAGCGGAAACGTAAGTCAGTTAAGCAGTGTAATGTATGTATGGTCGCTGTCGAAGGACCGGGTTCATCGACCACTTTCTCCGACCCCGATCCTCTTCTCCCTCGGCTGAAATCGTCGATCGGTTTTTTCCGCGGGTCTTTTCGCGGCCGGAGGTCGCCTAAAGCCCCGCGATACTGTGCAACGAACATGAGCGTCAGAAAGGAAAGAGAAGAACGCTCGATGTCCGCAATAACCGGCTGTAAACTCACCTCGTGTGACTTAACCCTTGAGTCATCAACGATTGCTCCAGTCGTTACGATTTCGAGCCCGTGTGCTTTTCGATCAGAGACAATGACGCATCTATCGGCAACGATTTTGCAACGCGAATTTTGCAACTGCCAGAGTTGTACTCGCTCGGACGAACTACACGCACCGCCTACCACTAACCTCCGGCGTTTAGCGCGTAATCTTTCGATCCATTAGCGCCACCGTGTTCATTCCGAAACTTTGTGATTTATTTGTCAAAATTAACGCTTCGACGATTAACAACTGAAACGTTTAATTCTATTTAGAAAAACTTTAAGAGACAGATAATAGATAAAACCACGATGAAGGAAACGAAAATGAGAATCTGAACGAAGGAGAGAGAAAGAAGAGGAAAATTATGTTGGTGCGGACGAAATGGTCGGCACTTTCGATTACGCGTTATTTCCGTCGTGGTCGCCCACGTAATCCGAATTCAAACGACGGATTCATTCAGAGTGCGAGTCGTGGTCGTACGAACGAGGACAAAAGAAAAAGAAGAAACGGGCCAGATAACGTGCACGTCACGTGACCACGTTCTAAAGCCGACGTTCTAACCGAATATCGCGGGACGATTCCGTTTATCGCATGGCCAGCACCGGCAAAGAAAGAAACGCCAGCCTGATATGATCCAACCGCGCGATCAGACTAGCCAGGATACAGCAGCGACGTTTCTATCACGTTGCGGACATCCTGGATGCATGTCCGAAACAGCCTCCCGTGGCTGGATGTCGTTAACCTTAGCTGCGGTCTGCGTTGGAAGAACTGATAATCGCATCGCATTTCATCCGTTCGTTACCAGAGCTACGACCCCGTGAAAATAACGCGTAACGTTAGTTTTTCCGCTCCGATAGAACGATATCTAAACGATATTCACCGTTTAAATTTTCTTTCAATGAAAAATTTCCATGATTTCGTTGGATGGAAAGGAGGACGATTAAAAAGGGGAATCGAAGAACAACACTCGACACGATTCGCTTTGTAAATGTTTTAATCCGCCGATAGGAAACAGAAGATGGGAGGGACGGGAGGAGGAAGGAATTTACGGAGTGGCACTTGACCTCGCTGGTTTGGTCGAAAGGGAATCCTCGTGCCGATCGAGGGCAGATTGATGGGCAACTGCCGTGTCAAATCGAGTCGAGTCGAGTCGACGCGATTTACTGGATAAATAGAGAGAGGCTGCGCTCCGAATGCATAACTGGTCTAACCGGGGATCGCATTACCATTAACCTAGAATATAATACCGCTATTAACCGATGATCGATGATTGCCAACGCAGAATCGCTAACGGAGTATTTTGATCGAGATTCCCTGAAAGGTGACCCACTTACGCCCGTGCTCGCTCGTGAATCTCCCACTGCGGAAATCGTTGAAAGGGAAAGGGGGATGGCTGACGGGAATATCGAAATAATTAATCTTTTTGTGCTGCGGCCCGTTTCGAAGCCCGTTCAATTACGAGTCAAAATGAAAGGAACGGTTCTCTCTCGAAACGAGCCTCCTCCAACATCGTTGGAGCATCCTATCCCGATGCTTGTTATCGATAATGAGCGGTTAACAACAGCGAGCGAAAACAATGAAACGGAAAATCGTGCCGTTTACCACGATTGATCGTACCAAAGAGCCGGAAGTCGTGGGTTCTCCACGCGTAGATATCGTTGAATCGTGCCGCTTATTCGCGTCGGTGGAACATGCTTCCCGTGCTAAACGCTTTTATGTTCCAGAGGTACTCTTCCACGTTTTCCATTCAAATTTTACGCTACGACTATAAATGTCTATGCAAATTCGTATCTTTATCGACATAAGTAAAGGAATAAAATTTAACGGTATGTAGAAATTTGATTCATATACTAAATATTAATACAACGAGTGCTACGATTGAAACGATGATTCGTAGGGGGAGGCTATCGCGATCAACGTGTATCGTTAACGTTACCACTGAACGTGACACGCTACCGCGGAGAAGAGCAAAGAAAAGACACGGAGCAGATACGAGGAGGCAGAGGGAGAGACACGAGGTGATTTCTTGTAGGCAACGCGGAGAAGCCGGCTCGGCTCTGGGTAACACGGTACCAGCAACGAAGGAACTAACGGTGTTCTGCCCTCGATAGCCGCCATTGTGAAACTACATATTATGACAGAGGATCCGTCGCGTGTACCGCTTCACCACGACACACTTACGCCACCTCGTCTCGTCTTACTTCTCCACCTTATTCCGGTGAATCCTCTCCAGTCGCTGTTTGCGACTTCCCCCTTGAGATTCTCGTTCGATCACCACCATCCACCATCAACGCGTCTCGTCACTTTCCGCGTCGCGTAATTCAGTTACACAAAGTCTCTTTTTTTCGAGGAACCGAGGCCTCCTTCCGTAAAGAATCGATCGAGGGAGAAATATCGTGAATGACTGTCGCAACTAGACTGTGGATTTTTATACTTATTCTCGTCGTAGCCGCCCGTTTGAAGCCGGAAGTTTGAAGATGTGAAAATGCACAGAGCGCAGAAATATAGAAAATATCTAAAATACAGTGCTCGTTACAATACTTAACAGACACTTTCTTTTTCGTAGATATTAGAACTATCAAAAGTGTTTCGCTTCGTAGCATCCAAACGTGTAACCTCGATAATGTTGATCAGTTTGCAGTGGCTCAATTATTTTTCAAAAAGTATTCCAGAGACCTCTTTTGTAAGCGATTCTTTTGATAAAATAATCCACGAGCGAACGCGATGCAAATTCGCTTAAAAGACACGATGACCATCGTTTGCCTCGGTTGATCGGATTTCTGCAATCTCCAGCTTTGTATGTAAATGCCGCAAGCGACTTGGTTCACGATTCGACGCAATCGTTTGTTTACCGATCGTTATCATTGGCCACCGTCTCAGGTCGAAATCGATCGCGCCCGATCGCGGAAATGTCGCAAGCAAAACCTCCAAGTTCCTATAAATTCCTGTCCTCGATGACTCAAGACAAATTGCGTAAAAGGAAAAAGTAACATTATGAATCTTCGTTGCGATTGCCGCGATTTTTCCATGATCAATTTCGATCATGATATTCGATGAATGTTTTCCAATTTTATAATTCGATCGAAATCAACGAAAGTTCCAAGAATTGAATCTTTTTTTGACGTCCTCTTATTCTTTAAATCTTAAAAATAGAAGCAGACTGTCGAAAATATCACACGATCACGTTTAAGTAACGTCGCGTCGTTAACAAGCTCAAAATCAACACGAGAGAATCTAAGCTTCGTTCAATATTTATCACCTTTGTCCCTAATAATGTCTCCCAAACGATCGATCAATATACAGTACCAAATCCAAATAAAATTCACGAACGAAAGACTCAATGTATCACATTTTTCGTTGTTCATGTTAGAACAATTCTGAAATCTAGTACCTTGGCATATTGTCAAAACTGCCTGTTAATTCAAGATTATGGGATTCTCTTGAAAAATATTTACGTTAAAAATATTGATGACAAAGCGTTGATTGCAATATCTTAGGTATTGGATATATCGTCACTGTTTTCATAAAACTCGATGAATATGTTATATACTGCTAAAAAATTTGTATCTTTGGATCGAATAGGTTCCCCTTTCCAACTGTTATTAACTCGTCTTCCCTAAAATCATAATCTTTCAGTTATATACGCCATTGTTGTAACAAACGAGCCACACGTTTCTCCTACAATTTTTGAACAGGAAACACAAGTCTAAGAGGATTGCACGAAAGAACCGCAACAACCGAGGAAGATGGAACCTTCTTCCTGAATCAAACAACCTTCCAACGCCTTGAATGACCAGCTTTTAAATTTTAGACGGGAAGTAGCATGTACGAGTTACCAAAATACGAAGTAGCGAAACATTTCGCACGCAAAAACAGTTGCAGAGAAAGAGTCACACGTATACGCTTACGTGCTGTCACACTATCACAGAAATCCGTTTCGCGGTCGGAGGGTCTGGCTCTTCCGTTTATCTCGAGCGTAACAGAAGCGGGGCTGTCCGTTTCGAGCGGCAATTCCATCCAAAATGCAAAGCAAGGTTAAAGTGTAGCGTGACCGGGAGAATGAGCAAGAAGCGTCAGCGGCGAGGGCAAACCGCAATGTAAAAGGAAGATTGACGGCTATTAAATCATTTTTAAAGGCAGTCAACGCCGGTCGGGACAATCGAATCGAAGAAGAACCGCCGAATGTGGTACGAGGTACCGTAACAGCGTATTTCGTCGCGAGGGACCGCAACGACGACGCGACGTCGCGTCGCCTTCGTAATCGAACGTTTCAAACCGCGTATCCGTGTTGCAATCGCAACGTTAAAAATTGATCGATAAAGAAAGAACGGACGATTCACCGAGGATCCATCGATCATCCGCCTGTGCAATGACGTGTTGCAATCGCCACCGGGTACACTCGCATTACTTAATCATATTGACCAGGCTTTGTATCTCTCCAGCCTGTGTATCAGGTGTTGGAAATTATACAGTTATATGTATAGATTTGACCGTACTTGCAATAATATACTTGACCTCGTCGCTAGTTACAAACGCGGAGAAAAGAAGGGAAGTACCCGAAAATTTCCAATATTCGAATTGTCTCGGATGCACAATGCAGCCTTTGAAGAGGAAAGGATACGCTGCTCGTCGCCCGAAAACGTAACGGGAGATTGTGAGGTACACCCACAACGATATTTCGCGACTCAAATGAAAAGAAACGCACAATGAGTACGACACAAAGAATGCGTGAAGGGAGAATCGATCAAGCAACGCAAGAAATCGAACGGAAGAACACCGCGTCGGATCCTCTTTCTGCCCTTGTCGGTATTCAACCATTTTAACCAGTCTGAAGCACCGTTTTTTCATACGTTATTCGTTAAAGAAGAGAGGAAGTGCATTTTTACCCCGTGACCTCGATTTTTCCATTCTGCTCAAGATCCTTTTCCGCATATCCTTCGTTCGTCTCCTGCATGTTTTTTTTTTTTTTTTTTTTTTGAGGTATGAAATGAACATATGGATCGCTTAGAAAGGAAATAGGCTCGATCAATTTGCCTTCTGTGCTTCTCATCTGATCGTAAGACGAAACTTTTGACTTCCCTTGTTAAGCAACGATTAAGATCGAAGAACGAAAGACACGGCTAAAAAATTACGCAAAGATCGTTTCTATTTATCTATTTTTGTCTCGCTACAACGCAAATGTTAATATCAGCGGTATTAGCGGATTACGCACGTCTTAACGGACAGATAACGTCGATTAATCCGCAGCTGTGTGACCTATCTATTCTAATTCGAATATATATGTAGTATATTTATAAACGCGTGATGTTCTTCACGGTTCCCTTTCGAGTGAGAATTTCGATCATCGGAAGTCGTCATTGGTGAAACTTATGGAAATTTTGTTGATTTGAAGTTTCGCTTATAATAATTATAATATTTAATATTTATATTTAATATTTTGAATTTTAAGAATCGAACAATACCGCGTGTATCTTAGAGTTGTCGCGTTGATCGAACTTTCGTAATCGACTCATCGACAAAAACCACTACGACAGAATGAGGAAATTGGAGACGAAAATATTCGCGGTAAGCAAAGTTACCCGATAAAAAATTAGTTGGCGTTTCCGAGGAATCGTTCGTTTCACTGAAAGAACGATCAAAAACCGCGACAAAAGACCGGTTAGATTGAATGCTAGCGACTAAGAATAAGGGGACGAACAAAACTCGTAAATCTAGGAGGCTAGTGAATGTTCTGCAAGGCGACAGTGTACATCGTGTTACGTTGGCCCGATGTTGCGGCGCGATATTTCGAGGTCCAGCGAGTTTAAGTTTAAAGGCTGGCCCGCGACCAGAACAACATAAATAATAGCTAATATCCGTGTTATGTAATGGTACGACCTCGAACTCGGTCGAGCATACCCCACGTGCTCTGTTGCCCTAGTTTCCCGAGTCCCGAAATCTCGTTTCTGTTTTCCGCTTAATGCACCGATGCCCTTTTCCTCGTTCGATGTGCTTCTATTAATATCTTGTTGACCTAGCCTAGGAAGCTCGTTACCCGTTAAAGGTGACACGGATCCACCACCAACTAATCGTTTTAATGAAAATTGGAAATCGACAGGTAAAAATGGAACCAGTGACCAGGTTGAAACTTGAGTCGATAAATAAACTTGTAAGCTTAATTTTAGAGCCATGCCTCGTAAAAGAGCGAATACATCTTGCATTTCAGAGTATAGAACCGCTATCTGATTTTACAATACCAACACCGCAAAATTGGGTACGAGATAAACCGAGTATCTGGGTCGAAGGTCCCCGTTTCGATGCACGTATCCTAAAGAACTTTTATTAGAAAACCGAGTCTCGAAATATATCCTCGTATTAATCGATCAGGTATTGTACACAGGAGTCTAATACGTTCGTCTTTGTATATTAACGCGAGTACGCTCTTTCCGTACTTTAATTTAACTGCTAATTGCATAGAAATACGTCCGTTGCGAAGGACACGTGTAGACGAAAAACACGATAAGAGTATCGTGTCTAATTGCAGTTAGTAATAATGTTAGGCTATAGCAACGTCCGACATCTATACAAATTCTATCGTATATTGTATACGAGTATCTATATGAGATGCGAACACGTTTCGATCACGCTATATATTCATCCGACTTACTCATAAGGATTTATCAAGGCATATCGTTTCTTATAAACGTGACAATGGCAAAATGAAAATCGCAGAAACGAAGATCCCAACACGTTCATGGCGCTTCTTACACGGCCGTAATCACTCTGAATCGTGCTTCCGGTGACGAGACTATCCCGATTTTTACTCGTCCCCGTGAGAATATGATCACGCCATGCGCCTTGTTTGGTCATCGTTTTTGAATCATCGTCCTCATCATCGCAAGGTTTCCCTCTTTGTCAGCCGGAGGCGTTACCAGGCTGATTCATTCGATCGACCAAAGGTAACCAGCAGATAAACGTTAGAGGCTCGCAGGGTTCGCGACTCTCTCTTCAGCCAGCGGTTGACATATCCTGCGTGCAGCGAGAAAAATGACCTTGAAGGCCAACGATCACGGACACCGGTAGGGCAAGGCCCTCAAGGTCGCTGCTCGTGTATCGACGCGGCCGCCCGTTGAGGAAAAAATCAGGCTATTTTCTTCGAGAACCGAAGCCCCGTTCGGCCGTGATCTTGATGGATGGATTACCGATCATACAAGACCGGTTACTACATCTACCGATTCGTATAATCCTCTGACAGTGTAATAAAAGCGACGAAGGATACCAAATAAGCGATATGAAAAATAATTATATCTTCAAGATTTTCTGCATTTCTGGCAACTATGTACGTGTATAATTTTTCTTAAAACATTAACCATTTCTAACTGCGCGATTTTGTTTACGATCGCTGAATATTTATAACTCGAACGAATGTCCTACGTATCGCCTCATTTGTGGCGAATTTTTTTTAATTTCTAACCTTGGGACTCTATATCCGTGTAACTTTCTTCAACAATGCATCTAAATCTTCTCATTTTCTGAAACTTAGGAAACGATTGCAGTGCAACGCATACAAATAAGGACATTTTCCTTTCGTAATTGCCATGTCATATACATATAGTATTTATTTTCAAATTATTATTGCGAAGTAAAGTGAAATATACCCACATATACAGAAAATATAATTTCAGCCCAATTATCAGAGGTACATATGGTGTACGGTTTTTGAATTGATGCGTTTTAACAGAAAAGTTTCGAAGAATGAACAAAACAGGACGAAATTAAAACAAACGTTGGTAGTTAAATTAAAGATGACCCTGATAAAAAAAAAAAAGAAGGTATGCAACTTTTGAGAACGAACAGCCATATTTTATCGGTGACTAACTACAACTATTCGATTCTCCTTCCTTCTTTACCGCTTCGATCTCGGGAAGAAAGCTGTACGTCGTGCAGGTTCCATCGATGGGTGCTTGTAGAAAAAACTGAAGCGTGTGGCGAGTTTGCATTTGGCTCGATCTGTGTGTGTGGTGAGAAGAGTACTGCTTTCTCCGAGGTGTTTGCCTAGGATTTCCTGCCTCGCCGGCACGTGATCTTGGCGTTATACGCTCTGCGGTTACGAGTGGTGTTACGTGGACGCCAGCTAACTTGACTTTACGCGACACGACCAACCGTTCCTTTTCTACGGCCCCCTTTGCCTTGCATACACTCTCTCTCTCTCTCTCTCTCTCTCCCTCTCCCTCTCTCTCTCAGCTGCTGCTGCTGCTCCCACCTTTCTTTTTCTACTTCCTTAGCAAGTGTAAATGAACGCCGAAAACGTTACGAAATCGAGCGATCGAGCGCAGGACCGAGCAATGACCTTGTTGATGCTAATCGAACTCCTCTGCCATAAATACGTATTGACACTTTTTCATCACGTTCGACCTTTAACTCTATAATCGTACAAAAAATTGAATCTCGTGGTTTCATAAAAACAAGAACCTCAACGTTCTTGCGTAAACTGTTTGTTTATTTATTAGATAACTCCTCTAGCTTCGATTTTGATATTACATAATTCGCCTTTTATCGTTCGATAATATGTATCTATTACTACCAACTACCAACACTTTCACTATGCGCCTTTAAGTTATACAGCTCGTTACAGTAAGTATTAGGACATCCACTTGTTACATTTATTAGAAACACTCAACGAAATTTTATTTTATATAATGTTCCGCGTTTCAATTTGCCACAAGTGCACGAACATCCGCGATCTAGTTACATCTAAGGAATTAAAAACCTGCGCGACGAGTTAAGTCGGTCGTTTTTCTTGGTTAATAAGTTAGCCGACGAGTCAACCGAAATAGGGATCGATGTTCGTGGAAATTGCATAACAATTGTAGCGGAATTAACGGCGCCGGGTAAGCAAACGCAAAAGGCGGGAAAGAGAAACAACGAAGGGTAGCGAGAGCGACTGGAAAAGAGAGAGAAGGGGGAAAAATGTAACTTTCACCGTGTGTAGCTTCCGCGGCTTCCCTCCGTTCGTCTCGCAGCACTTTCTTCGGCTCACGACGATCGATTTTTCCGTGCTCTCGCCGCGTGCGCGTGCTCTCGCTCACGGGTGATACGCGTGAGTTCACGCGCAGCGGTCGAGGAGGGGGTTAAAATCCTTCGGTGTAAGATTAGCCCCTCCCCCCTACGCAAGTGAAAAGAAGCGTGGACAAACGGCTGGGACCGTGAAAGAGCGTGAAACTACATGGCTGTATCGTCGGTATCGTCGCGTCGGCGTTAATTAATCGACGATTGGCGACTATTTATAATGGAAGCGGCGGTCGCGCGCGACGGATCGTGCATCGTACAGCCACCTGCGGAATTAATGAGCGATTGTCGGAATGGTAAACAGCGATGAGCAACCGTCTGTTGACCCAATACGTCGAGTACTGGTATCGACAACGACGAGAACCTGCTATCGACGCGATATCGATAACCCAGCGTCAACGACCAAGCCGCTGATCCTCGTGTCGATTTACGCCACTCCGTGCCTATTGGGAAACGATTATCATTTTACTGTCGAGTTTAAACCCTTCCTTAGATATATAGAAGTAGCGGACTCGCGGAAACGATCGGTTTGTAATTTTGCACAGAAATCTTTTAATAACGGAGGTCTCGAAGAACGCGGTGCCAAGACGAAGTGTTTATCTACGTAGAAACGCCGTAACGTGAAACTGAAATTTCGCAGATATTGGGAAACGAAGCGATCTTAATTGTTTCGCTCGTAACACGGATCGTTTCTAGTTCTAAGACGATTGTGTTTAGCTAAGGTTCGTCAGGATTCGTGTAATCGCAACGTAAGCGAAACTTTGATCTGTACGTGTCACGACCACAGGCGGTTGCGGCATGTACACTCGAAATTCATTTTAATCGAATCACGAGGGAACGATCGAGGGAAGCCAAGGATAGCAGCGTAACGAAAATAACCGCATACGTAGAAAGATACAGGTCAATCACCACGAGCCAGCACGAGTCGGCGATGTAACGCAAACGGAGGTATGGAAAACAGAGGCCTTCGATGCGTCAACGACCAAATCATCTTTCTGACCTTTCGATCTTTCGTCTGGTAATCTCCGCGAGACTCAAACGATGCAATAGCCGAAGAAAAGAAAAAACACTCTCGTTTTGTTTATTTTTCTCCTCGGACGATGTATTTGTTTCCTATCGTCAAGCCATTAGTTTGGTGTATGTGAAATATTATTTTTTCAAATATTTTAATCGCGCTTGGTTTCTTCAAAACATCATACATTTAACGCGCTTCGTATACTTTACTAATGACCAACTCGTGATCGTGCTGTTAGATTTCTAATAATTCTCAAACGATCAATTAGAATTCAGAAAAACTCTGCGAATGGAGGTGCTGCAATTTCTTTTAAGGTAATCTGTGATTTCTGTTACGGGACTTGTTCGATAAACGTAATTCTTGGACAATTTTTCCCTCGTTGACGCAATTGATAATTAGCAACTATAGGGATAATCCAGTTCGTGCAAACTTCGGAGAAACGACATTTCATACGCAGCGACGTAAGACGTAACGATCACGCGTAAATTTCAAACAACGAACCCGAGTTCCTTCGCAAGGTAATCAGAAATTCTGAGAAGGCAACGTTATCTCCTAGAGTCATTATGATTATCACCTGTGATGGAAACGTGTGCGAGGGTCGAATAACGTGGAAAGAATGCTAGTAACGTCGGAACGTTACGCATCGGCCTCGAGCATTACGCGGCACGTTATTGCATCAGGGGAAGACTTTGTTAAGCGGCGTGTTCGCGATAATCTCGCGTCGTCCTCGCGAGCGTTCCCAGAACCCGTCCACCACTGGCAAAAATCGTGCCAGAGACGGAGAGGGGACAGGGAGGGTGAACAGGCCGATTTATCGGAACATCTGGCGGTGCACGCGAATCTCTATCGCTGCTCGGGTAATTGCGCCGGGTCGATGCGTGCGTAAGCGAACGCGAGCAAATCGAACGCGACGATTTCGCGTAACGAGCACAATCGAAAGAGCAGAAGAGCTACGGCTAAGCATATTACTCGCGTGCTTTTCCTGTTTTAACACTTTGCCTTGTAATATTGAGTCACACTCGCGATACAGGTTGCAGTCGAGCCGAAGCCATATTCCTTTAGGCTACGTTTTCCTTCAAAGTTTGCAAGCGTCGTTTTTGATATTGCTGATCAGGACGCCACGTGTTATTTTTACGCAATTTGTCTCATTTTCGGATTTTCTTCCGTTTGTAAATACAGAGCTATTCGAATATTTTGTTCAATCCTCGTGGAACAGTAAACGAAAAAACTCTACAGCGTCGTACATATGTATTAAAATAAATAAATAAATGTATGGATAAAACGTGACAAATATTCAAAGTTTTCAGACATCTTGATTCGGTTTAGAATGAAATATCGTGAAAAAGAGTTACAAAACCCGAGGGTTTAACGTGCTTCCTTTCTTGTTCACAACGGCGTGCTACTGGGGGCATTATCTGAGCGAAACTGCAAGAGTTATCACCGTACTGACCCGTGCCAAATGAAATAACTCTCCTCCCCGTTACGATAATTCGGTATCCAAGCTCGATACGACTAAGGCTTTATCGCCAGGCTCGCACGAATGTTACAATAATTTAACAATTACAAACTGGCAAAGGAGATACAGCAACCCCCGAAGTTCGATGTTACTAATCTACGTTTCAAAATATTTATAGTAGGTACCACGCGGAGAAGCATGTTTATACTCATGCACCGAACGTTCGATCGTTCGTAGAACCTATCGCGAATCTCCTCGAGATTTCCGCAGAAGATTCGAATATCACTTTTAACCCTCAGCGTGCCGAGATTACCTAAAGATGCAGATCGATAGATGTGGACAATGCGTCGCCAACCATTTTTCTATATCTTTAATTATTGGCTTCGCCATATGAGAACAGAAGAACGAGAAAATCAAGTAAGACCATTTTTATAAAGGAACCAATGATGTAAACATTAAAAATGAACGTGTATTTAGCGTTGTAAGTTATCAGGTTTCGTACTTGTCAGATGAAATAGAAAGTGAACTATTGTGACAAAGATACAGTGATACAGAACATAAAGCCAACAATACCTAGAGAACAGAATTTTTCGCTTGTTCCGGGTAAGAAAATCGATCATTTCGTTGCGGATAAACCAAAGTAAAATGGCAACAAAAGAAAGTGCGTTTCTAAAAGTACAGCTGAGAGTGAGGCTAGATGTTCGCGATCGTTAAAGAGAAATGGCAGAATCGAAACGAACAACACACGAGGACGAACGAATTACGCGTTACGAGTTATGTAAAGAAAGTTCGTAAGGAATGGTTACACTACGAAAAAAGAATGGCCGAGTACCGTTGACCTTAGCCACTAAAATCAAGGGCCATGCACCGTACGAACTTTCGTCCCTCTCTTCCTTCGGCGTAATCGACCTCATCCTTCCTGCCCCTTTCCTCCCCGCCCCGCCGTCACTCTCCACCCGCTCCTTTCTTTCTTTCTTTCTTTCTTTCACGAGCAACACTCTTCAAATGGGTCGGCCGGCACACACGCACGTAACGGCTTCGTCTTTTTATCGTGCATTTCACCTTTCTACTTTGCAATCAAGCACTTTCATATTGCTTTCACTTGGTCGATGAAAGTACCGTCCGCGAGCCAAGTAGGCTCCCGTCCTTTATACAGGGTGGCCAAAAAGAAACGTACACAAACGATAAATCTTTTAATCTGATTGAAAATATTAGGGGAAATCACGATTTTATGCAATAACTTACTGTTTCATATCTGAAGATTTTGTAATTGGAAGGCTCGATAAAATCGTTACTATAATGTTGTTTCACTCTTATCTATTTCATTTTATCGATTATTTTATTTCGGCGTTAATTTGAAGAGTTATTTATTCGATTATAGACGGTAAAAATCACGAACGCTTGTGATTTATATGCGCATATGGGATGCACATTAGGGATACATAATGTGAGAAATGATAAATGAACGAGTCGCTTCACGATCATAGAACGTAACTAGCGATTAACGCTTGCATTACGTCCCATATGATGTCAACTCGATCGCTGCTCGGTCAGGTTTAAAAGAATTAACACACAGGATTATCTTGTATGCTCTATTAACGTTTTCCATCGTGACAATTTTTACGAGACTACGAGAAACTTTCTTGAAGTAAATTCTAAACTCGGCTTTTAAACTAACCATTCTCCCGTTTTTACCAAACCGTCGTATGAAACATCGTTACCGTCGATAAAGAAATAGAATTCTTACTTTCGAAGTACCCGGTATAGATGAAAATCACGACTGCTGTGAACGGAACTACAGGCGAACGTCAGCACCGTTTTCGTCTTTGAGATTTGAAATACAGGGGTCGGTGAACTCGCCGGGGGATCTCACTACCTCTGCATAGTTCCTCTAATGTTCGATATATCGAATAATAGATTGTGTCCTCTGTACGATTTCGAAACCCCGGGCTAGTAATAAACAGTAGATAAGAGAGAGGTGAATTAGAGGTGCGCGGTGTATCTGTATTTGGCACGTTCGGTTTATCGATCCGATCCATTGGCAATTAGATTACTAATTCCATGCAACGGTGTTTCTCCGCGATAAACGTACTTATATTAACTACGGCAGTTATTAATAACGCGGAGTTTATTTTAAAAGCTTGGAAGAATGCACTGATAGTACTCTTAAGCTTCGCAAACTTCGATTTTTTCCATAAAAATAAAAATCATAAGAGGAAAAAAAAGAATGGCTATATTCGATAATTTTCTTCGTAGAACCTTCATTTTTTCACTTTTCTCTTTAATCACGAACGTCTACCTAACGCTGCTGCGTTCTTTGGCCCATTTTGCGAATCATACTTACATATCGTTGGAAAATTTTTCGTTTGAATTGAATTGAATTCAAAAATATGCTAACGATCTTAAAACGTTAAAAGTCTGTCTTTCCGTTGAATTAGCAATTCGAAGGCCGTAGTAAAGTTAATTAACGATACTTCTCGATTTCTATTAAAACGACGACACTCTATTATACGCGCTTCGGTTGCACGCTGTCGACAGCGTTGTAATTTAATTCGATAACAATGGTGCCACACAAAGCCAATTAATTAACACGGCGTCGCTAATAAACGGCACTAATGAAATTTGTTGTAGAGTCGAATTAGATAGGTATGCGATTGACTTCTCGTTCGAGACAGAGTTCAACTTTCCCGGGATTGTTCGCATTGCAGAAAGCTGGTGAACGTTCGGTAAGATGCTCTCGTAACGAATCACACCAGCAAATTCTAAATCACGTCGCACGCGTAGTAACTGCATGTTTCTATACGATGGAATATCTCGACAACGTTACGAGTGATGCAACGTTATCAACGATAACGCGTCAAATTTTCACCGACGCAAATGTTACGTTATCTACAATTCGTAACACCACGTTAGCACGAATAGCGTTAGAGCTGCTTGCTATTAATAATCTGACGTGGCTGATTCACAGGGTGACGCAAATGTCGCTAATCACCCGTTGTACCAATCGTTCGCCTATTAGTTACGGCTCACAAAGACTAACGCGAACATTATGCGCCGTAAGTATTATTTTTCGCTATAGAGAATGCGAATAATTGGAGGATTATCTCTCGAGCGGCTTTGCCCCTCGTAGCTAAATGACTGACCTCCGACGATCTCTTTCTTGTCTCTTCCTATTATCTTTCGTTATCTTTCCAGATTTTTATTAATCTTCCCATTATCTAGAAAGAGTGATGAAATATCTAATTTTATCTTTAAACGTCGAAATGGAAAAAGAAAGAATCACGACCAATTTCTCTCCGGTATCTGCCATCTGTTTGAAGAAAGCACGCGCGCCCATATACTATATGATGTGCATACACTTGAAAAATTTCTATTTGACGATGCAACGATTTAATTAGCCTCGAACACAAGGTGTCGCGCGTGCGTGTATCCGGCATCAGAGTTTCGAAGGCGGCCGTATACGCGCGGAATTGAAATGCAGACACGCTATCTAAAACATTCGCACGCGCAATCCGGATTACACCTGCATCGTCACTATTACTTGAACAGTTACACTTTCTCCTTAATGTCTGCCCGCGCCGCACAGCCACGGAGAAAGAAGGAAAAAATCAGGGAGGGAGAGAGCACGTCAACACGGGGAAATTATTGTTAAACGAGCTGCTGTTACCGGCGCTGTTTATTCAAAATATCCACTCTCTCTTAGGAGCGTTGTTGCATTTAACGGCCACGCGATCGAGCATCGGTCGGATGAAAATATTCTTAGATAATACGCGGCGTTTCGCCGACGTATTTCCATAACGCGAACGATCGCGAATATATTACGAAAGCGGCCGAGTGCAGAAACGATCGGTCCAATTATCATTTATTAATCATTCCACAACTGAACCGAAGCGAATCGAGAGCGACGCCAAGTGTTGGGACCAGCCGATTTCCCACGTTCGGATCCAACCACATAGAAACCCGATTTGCTTAACCAACGTGTCCGGTCGAGCTAGAATTTTCGATGGTTGTTATTAAGCAAAGATCAAGTTTGAAGAGTTAGAAGCGAATCGCAGCAAGACGCGCCATTAAAGCATAACCTAATCCGATGTTTACCATCGAGAAATCAAGGTATCAACTATTCCGCAATTGATCGATGGCTGTTACTCCTATCTCAAGAGATAAAGTGGCGAAATGGCTGGATACACTCGCGGTACAGCGACGCGCGCGAGCGTGATGCATAATGCATCGACCGCTTTCTTTAATTCGTTGCAACTCGTAAAACAAGATAACCGACGTTCATGTTACACGGAATTATGAATCACTTTGTTTGTTTCGCATGCTCGCCAGTTTCAGAAATATACCTGTTCGATAAACCTCAACTTTCATCTTTAATGAAATCAACGAATAACATATCCTACGATTGTTCCCTTTCTACCTAAATAACTCTAATCAAATTGGTTAAAATTTCTGAAGCGAGGAAAATATCAGCAGACTGTGCTGAAAGTGCAAACATAAATTACTACATCAGCGGAAACGAAGACTTTTTTATAGACCTACAAGGTCTTTCGAAATCTCGACCTCAACTCTTACATGAAACCGCACTTTCAACGGTAAGCTACTGCAATCATTGTAATCATATTATTCATTTAGCTCTATTAATATAACTATTATAAGACAAGTGCGGTGCTCGCTCTTCTTTTCTCTTCTCCTCTATTTTATTCCTCTTTCCTATTTCGTTTTCCACCATAGAAAACTGTAGTACTTTCGACTCTACTCTTTATTTATAAAATAAAACCGGTGCTTGAATCTCCTTTCCTCTTCTTTATTTTCTATTCTTTTTCTATACATAAAAAAGTGGAAAAGAGTGGGAGTCCATAAGAAAGAAATTACAAAGAAAATTAATTCGTCTTCCTCGGTTAACAGGTTACTAGACAAATAAATAAATAACACGACATGAGATGATTCGCGATACTATCGTCTAGACTCGAATCGCCAATTTTCTCAGCGATTCGCGTTGTTTGATAGCCGATCGAAAGACTCGGCATTCGACCGTGGCGACGCAAGAGTCGCACGGTAAACCGGTCGTGCACCAGGATTTCGAAACGTCGAAGAAAGCTCGATTTAATCGAGATGTCGAGGTCCCTCCGCGGCCTTGCGCGTTACAGGCTGCGATAAACGAGGTGACTGGCCGAGCCGGCTGTTAGACTTTCTTTTTAAAATCCCACTGCCGCATTTTGAACCAGCGACGGACGGCAAATGGACCTTCCGACGAGAACCGATTTCCTGAGAACGAACCAAGAACGACGCGGAAATTTTCAGTGTGCAGCTTCAAACGTGGATCGCCATTGTTTCGTCTAAGCGATTGTCCCCTTTGAGCACACGATGCTGACAGAGGGGAGAGTAGAGAAAGGAGCAGGATTAATTATAACGGGCTTCTTTCCACGCGTAAAACCGCCTCGACGATCGATGCAAAATAAACGTCGCGGATTACGCCGCTGATGAAAGTCGAGAGAAACGAGCTCGATACAATATACTAGGAGACGATCTCGCGATACGTTGCTTAATTAATTGCCTTTCATCCTATTAGCGTAGAAATATATTAATATACCGTGGAATTATAGCAGTTCAGTAATTTCTGTAAAAACTTTAACGATCGACGGTATCGATGTTCTTTAACAACGAACACGGCTCAATCGGTGGTAGAATTGCATCGATCCTTTTAATTACGCTCCCTGTGAGCGATTGAAAATGCCGGATTATTTTTTCGGTATTTTTAGGTTTCAACCCTGAATTTTAACCCTGAATTTTCAACCCTTCGTGGTTACTCCGTACCGTGTACTCGAGAATATATTTAGATCGCAACCCCCCGACGTTACCTATTTCCGGAAGGCGCAACGGGCTTGCAGAAGATTACCCTGAATAATGCAAAGAAGCATAAATAGCGTAGATGCGCGGCTGAAAATAACTGGAAGTTCGCCCACTCGAATGATTTAGAAATTCCGACAACAATCGGGAGACCGAACGAAATTCTACGATTCGTACAAACATTGCGTAATTCGCGAAAAGAATGCCTCTATGCGTTCGAACCGAACGTTTCGAATTGCGAATTTAACAACAGAGTCGCATTGAATTTATCCACCCTATAAGACGAACTTAAATAAACGATTTACCCTGAACTTTATCCACTTTCGATGATAGACGAGCGCACGTGTCGCTAACCAAGGCAACTACGTTCCCAAAGACGAAGAGGATCTCGTTTAGAAATAGTTATTGCGCACAGTAAGAGTAAGAAGAGGTGCTCTGCAGCCATAAACTTAATACGCAGTCGCACAATAGTAATAAATACGGTATTTAGGGAACGGTTTGATACGCGTGACCGATGCATCGACGCAATTTACGAGAAAACGGTCGATCCTACGCGCGGCGTTCTTTTCTTCTTTGTTATTTAACGAGATTCCGGTCGAATCGTTGAGGACTCGATACTTTCGCGACTGGCATCGACCCAATCGATCGGCAGCGGCGAAGGGTTTTTATTTTTATCGGCGCCACCGATTCGCGTGGTGAGAAAAACCGCGCGTTGCAGTGTACAGAGGAAACTGCAGCGACGAGGAGCACGCGCGCCAGATATCGAGGCAGTGCACGTCCCGACGTGTCCTTGAAATTCCAAATTCGCCCGCCATAAGCGCGCGCTCGCACGATCATTATGCATATAAGCGATCTATGCAAATCGGACTGTCGAATCGCGGCAGAAAAGCGACGCGATCAACATATACCGCGTGATTTATCGCATGTGCATGCCTGTTTCGTGGCGATATAATGCATACAATAATATTACAAATATGTGTATATATATACATATATATACCCCACAAGATGACGAGTTATAGAAAAAGAATATTTCGAACGATGTAAAGATAGATGAAAGGAGAGCGAGATCAATATTTACCGTCTTCGTCTCGCTTAATTTCCAGACAAACGAGCCTGAAACCGTGATTACGTTGCAACGCAAATTTCCGTATCGATCCTGCGTCAAAAGGCACGAGGATTCGTTCAACCGGCGAGGCCGGGTGAGAACAAACTTGCATAAAAAGTGAAGGTGACCGGCGGTGATTCATAGGGGCTGATGCCCTCGTTGTCTGGCATTCGGTTTATAGAGGACGGAGGTGGAGCAAGAGGTGGAGGGTCCTTGCAACAGACTCGTCCAAGTGGCGCTCGCTCGACTCGGCCCGGCCCGGCCCGGCCCGGCCCGGTCCGGCCCGGTCTAACTCTTTGTTTTTCATGGGTTGAAACCACGCTCTAATCCGCTCTATCTATCGTATCTCGTAATCCTATCGAAACAAACTTTTTCTTGTCTAACATCGCGAGGTTCCAAGACTGCCCCAAATTTGTTCCAAGCGAAATAGAAACAAACGGTCGTGTTTTTACGGCAAGAATGGAACAACGAATGAAGCTATAACATGGAACCCTACGTTACGTGGATATGTACTCTGAACTTTCAAATATTTCGTAAGAAGTAATTCGCAAGTAAAAAGAGAATCGAGAGAAGTGAAGACGTATTACGACGTTCAGAATGGAGCATCGCTCGCGAAGCGTTCAGTGTCGCCGCGCGACGCAATCTAATCGCGCGTACGTCGTACGGCAAACGCTGCATGGTCTCGGTGCCGACGCGGCCAAAAGATCTGACGCGGTGCACCTACCAGCGCAGCGAGTGGGGGTGAGCACGACATGGCGCGGAGGGGAATGGTCGCGGCACTCTGACGCAGAACCGCCTGGCACTGTGTGCGGACCGGCCGGTAGTGGGGAGTGCACATAAACCGAGCATAAACCAGGCATAAACTTCCCCCCGGCGGGTGGACCTGTGCTCCTCCCCACCAAAAACCTCGTCACTACCACGGTCGAAGAGCAACGCCGGTAGACACGATCACGTACACACCGACACACGTGATCGCGTCAGCCTTCTCGCATCAAACTCGAAGCCAGACGACATTGGGGCCAAGACGGCAGTCACGAGTCGCGAGTCTCACGCAGCGTGTAGTCAGTTTGCAGGCCGACACCGTAGCGATCGGACGTGTGTTTCTGCGCGCAAGACGTATTGTGCTATCTCGTCTCAAGTAATTGGACGATTAGCAAGGGGCTGACACTAACACGTAGCTCCTTGTCACCTGCTCGCCAACAGTTCAAGTTCATCGTGTTCACCGCTAAGCAAGATCGGTCCATTGGTTTCGCGTTCTTTGTCCGAGATCTACGTACATTCACGCTTTCACGCGAAAACACGATCAGTGCTCTCGTTAGTTTCTCGACGTGTGCCTTTGTTTCTCCTTTCCATCGGCGAAAGAGAAGAAAATTAAACGATATACTGGATTTTGCCACATCGTAGACACGCTACGAACACATTTTGGTTCTCTCCGTATTTTTTAGTACTCTGCATCTCCGTTTTGTGTGATATAAATATACGACACGATTACCGTCCACTCTCGAGGGATTCGCTTGGATTTACCCGTGGAAGAGGGAAAACGGTTCGATCGCAAGCCGCGATAGCAGACGTTATTATGACGGTGATTCTCGTTACGTTGGTTCGACGAACGGGATACTTTACGCTCAGCCAGTGACTATCTCGGTGTTTCGCGGATAAACTTTACACGTTCGACCGTTTATCAATCGACGAGTGCAGCGCACCGTCCGTTTTCATCGATCTAGAGGAGGCAAAGTGGATCGCTGTACTGTCGTTCGATCGTGCTCGTCAGAATCTTTCAAAATTGGTGAGTACTCCAAACGACATATGTTACAAACTTTACACCGGTTTTTCCTGTCCGATCGCGCGTCCTTATCCCCGTTTCGTTCGACAACGACGCTTCCAAAGAACACAGGTGCGATCAGATCAAATCGACATCACGAATCCGTTGTTTTTCCCGAAACGGAAACGAATACTTATGATTACGCTCGAGACGGCCTTGTAATAATTTGTAGAATAGAACGTTATCTGCTGGCAACTTGTCACGCGCCAGGACTTTGTACTAAACCCGTTGGAAATAACTATCGCGAATACGTGCTTCGATCGAGTGCAACCGATTCCCAATTTCGAGAAACAGAATTGCCCTGCGAATAATTACCAATGATAAATCCTCGTTATTTCTGCCATATCGAAAGTGAACTTTCGACGCGTACGTGACAGGCGGGTGTTTTTCGAATCGATGGAAGCGGCAAAACCTACTCGCTCGTCGAATCGATCGAGAATCACGATTATCGATCCGAGCCTGTGATATTTGCCAAACGACCCTGAATGCTCGGAGACTCTGACCTTCAAAAGTAATTCGGTTGACGCAACGTCTGACTGCAATTCGCGGGCGCAATAAACTCGTGCACTCGTTGTTTTCGTTCCAATCAGCTTCGCGTATCTTATCGCGTTATCAACGCCTGAATCATTAGCTCGCTCTTTGAACATTGATCGTTGTATTCAACGCGAATAAGAAAATAGAAGAAAAGCGTTGCAAGGTTCTTTTGAAACGAAGGACAAGGGAGCATGGAATTATTTTACGATCGAGCATCGTGACGGACTAGGACGTTTCGATGGACGAGGCAACGAGCGGCGAGTGAAGCGAGGAAAGGCTGCGCTTACGAAAGTCTCGTGCAACGCGTGAGCAACGCGGCAGCGGTCGTTGCGTCATTCGTGACGAAGCGAGGAGGACTTTGATCCTTATCTCTCCTCAACACGGAGAATATAACGTACAACCGGACGGTATTGTCGCTGGTTTCCCAAACGAATTTTCGACGGCACGTATTCGCCGTGAAGATATTCTAACTCTATAGCGTGGAATTGAAAAAATGGATATTGCTACTAGCCGAACCGATTAAAAAAAGAGAAATAATTCAGGAAAATGTGGGAAAGTTGAAACGAACGAACAAAGTTGGAATAGTTTTGTAGATTTCTAGCGATTTCCAAAGGGGTCGTTGTCGCTTCGGAGAGCATTCGACCGATCAGGATCCTCGTTCGAAACGGGAACTGTTCAACCAGCCCCCATTCTCGATCGTGTTTTGCGCTCTGTATATCCCCCCATCCTCGATCGATTCCACTACTCTTCTCTCGCTACTACCGCCGCGCCGCCACCTTCTCACTATCGCAGGCGAAGTGGGCCACGGCCTAATTTGCAAAACTCTCAACCTCGTCGTAGCGTAAAGCGTGTGTGCAACAAGGCAACGAGCTTCGTGGACTTGAAGCGAAGGGCACGCACGTGTATGTACCAAGATACCAAGATACGCTGGCTGATTTCTGCTTGGTCAAACGCGAGCAATTTAAAAACGGTCACGAACATCGCGGGCAAGGGATGGCAGTGGCAACTAAAAGTGATTAGCGATAAAGCAACGAAAGTCCTGTTCGATCGTCGAAATTTTCCTGTTTGAAGGTCGTCCAAGTTATTCCGTAGATCATACAGCTAAAAGGATTGGAAATTTGACGCTGCACCGTTATCGGTGAATATCGACAATGCAGATTGTCAATGTTATCGCGAAGGTATTGATAAGTAGAGATTATCCCAGAATAGAAATTACAACGTATATTTGATTTCTAATGCGCGAACATATGTTTAAACTACAACTTTTGTTGCAACCGATCGCACGATTATCCATTAGAAATTAAAAATACTCGAAGGTGTACGTTACACCTTATTACACACACTTGCGTTATAAATAATCCTATCATCATCGGCAAACTTATTTATTAATAATTTATCTATCCGCTATTGTTTCGATCCTTCGAATTCATTTATCGCGAATCACGTTGCAAGGTGACGCAATCGAGCGGTATCCAGGGCTAATTATCATTCGTAGGTATACGTGGATTCGCGATTCGCCGTCCAAGGTTGTGCTTTGTGCTGCATCAAATATCCAAAGCATATCGCAATGGTGAAATATCGAATGATATCGACAAAGTCAGTCAGCAGGGACTTAGCGGATTCGCATTGTGTATGGTTCGTTATCTGAAACGGCCGATCTAGATTGTTTGGTGTCACATCAATCCGGATTAGCGGTATCTACCGTTCACGGAAATGCATGACGCGGAGGTATTATATTCGCGTGCATAGAGGTGCGCGGACGCAGTACCACAGTATGCACAGCCGGCTACGAATCGTCAAGAAGTATGTATGTATCTCCTTCTCGATACGGTTTCTTTGGTGTAGATACGTGTAGAGTTTGATATATTACATCTGTACTCTTGTGCTCGTGCGTGCGTGTGCTAAGTAGCGGCCGTCTCGGATATTGCGGATCGTGCATTGCGTCATCGGACGTTCATCGATCACATCGAGTTCGAAAGAAATTTTCATAACGTGCACTGTGATAACTATTTCTGAGTTTTACATCGGATTAAACGAGCAGATAATGATCATTTCGTTTCTGTACGCTTTCCTTGGTTCGCTCGTGAAATCTATAATACGGGACCGAAATAGAAAGAAGTTGTAAATTAAGTCATCGAGGACCGGCGTCGATCGATACGCAAAATTGAATTTCTTGTAACTCAAAGTAATAAGCGCCGACGGACGTTTTTACATATCAATTTTCGTTTTTATTTCGATGTTTAGAATCGATCTTCCGAACATCTTCAACTCGCTATATACTTTTTTTAGGCTGCCTACTTGTGACACTGATTCTACGACCTCGCTATATCACGTTCGTAGATACTATACGTTTCGCGTAATTATGAATCGTCGGGAACGCGTTCGCCGATTTCTAAAAAGGAACAGCAAGATCGTCGAGATGCTTGTGATCGAGC
Source organism: Bombus vosnesenskii (assembly GCF_011952255.1). Taxonomy (NCBI): domain Eukaryota; kingdom Metazoa; phylum Arthropoda; class Insecta; order Hymenoptera; family Apidae; genus Bombus; species Bombus vosnesenskii. The sequence continues at coordinate 440,691 of NW_022884341.1, forward strand.
CTAATTGACCGATTGGCGTGATCGAGCTCGCGATTTATCAATCATATTAGGAAATATCAGGCTCCGTTGTTCCCGATGACCTTTTCGCGTTTCTGTTATGCAACGAAGGTGAATGGTCTAGCATAACACGGCGTGCACGTGTAGGAGTCACGTGGCGGGAGAGCACAACCGTAGAGAGAACAGCAACGATAGAGAGAGAAGCCGCGCACTAGGCTAGAACCGGCGCGCGCGAATTGCGCGAGCATTTCTATACTATGCACCGCGGCCAGTTGCATCACACACCGCGTGTTATTTCTTAAGCCGGTCTCGCATTGTTTATCAGTCGAAACGCCCACTCGGCCGCTCTCCTATCGCGTGCTTTCCCGTCCAGTTTGATCGGGATGCATCCATAAAATACATCGTCGATGATCCAAGCAACTTAGTACACGCAACGTATACTAACGAACGTCGTCTATTCGTCATTGGTATCCGTTCCACGTGTTCGTTACGTAACCGCACGCGCCGTTCGGTAGGGAAAACGTATTCGCGGACGGGCAACACGTTACCTCAGGTCACGTGTCGCCGGACGAGAAACGGCGATCAACCGACGATGCTCACGTGGAACGTGCAAAAATTCAGATAAGCCAAATAATTACGATACAATGACATGGCGTGATTACTCTTTGTACTTTGTCTCTCTGTCGTCGCGCTTGTTTTTATCGACATCACTGATTTCCCTATTGTTTGTACGCGTCCTGATAACGAAGGAAATTATCGTCGTGCGTGCTTGAAAAGGGCCACGGAATTATCACTGACGAAAATAGCCGCAATAGTGAGACCGAAGATTAAGCGTATCGTCAAAAGTAAAGTTGAATCAACAGTGAAATAATACGCGTTAGATCGATTGTACACATAGAACGTCTAGGAAATAATAGGACAATTGGATGATTTCATCCAGTGAATATAATATCACGAATAAGGAAGCCCGATTTCCGCTGCATGATTATTTAATAAATTCGAAGCAAACTCTATTCAGAAATAAATGAGTTGACTTATCGAATCGATCAACGTCTGCGCGCTAACTTTCAGTTCGTTGCTCGTTTATCTAATTATCGTATAATTTCTCAGACTTCTGTAAAATCACGTTGCGTATTCCTAACCTACTATTCGTCTTTAGATTACAGGATTACGCATACGTAACATCTGCAATTTTTTCCCGAAATGTGTTACGCGCGAGACGCGCGGTTTTGTGTAACCGTTTCGTTTAACTGTACCTAACGAAGTGCACGAAAATCGAACAGGATACGCGGAGTAACGTATCGGGGCGTGAACAATGATGAAAACACGAAGGAGCAAAAGACAGAAGAATGAGCAAGGAGAGGGGAAAAAGAGTGCCAACGCGTGTCGCGAGTTGCCTTTTTTCGTTTTTCAGTTGGCGGTCGCGTTATCGCGGACCAATTGCATAATAAGCGGGAAACGAAATCGGAGACCGGTTCGAAATGCCTGTGTCGGTCCGATAACGGTATCAACGGTCGGCTGTTACGTGAGCGCTGACCGCAATCGTAACACGCACAGCCGAGCCGTATCGAGTGGCTAGCATTGTGCACGTGCCTTTATGTACTGTACTTAAAGTTCGACGTACTCCGAGAACTATTTCAGGCCCGCGCGCGTTTCTATCCCCGCATTTTTGGAACGCTCGCTCTTCTCCTCCGTATCGTCGTTCCCCTTTGTGTTTCTTATTTAAATACCGCGGACCTATACGACCTTTTTAACCGCTAAAAATGTCTCGCGAAAAGAAATTTCTTGCAACCTTCGACGATATCGCTCGACCATCGTTTTCAAGCGAATAACGACAACCGTATAGCATATGCTAATCGATGACATAAGTATCCCGAGAGCAACTTCTAGTTGCTCTACTAGCGCCTTTATACGATCGTCCGGAGACTTCCGGTGTTATCTATTCAAGCAGATTCTTGGTCGATAAGCGAGACCGATTGAATGAAGGGATTTGAAACAGACCTACGCTCAAATATTACGTAACGATACCGTGGGTACGTGGTACGTGGTACGGAACGTGTCTACAACAGTAAATCGACTATATCTATTACGTTATCATTACGTTAGAGAGACTCCTCTCGGTAAAAAGAGCGGTGGAAGGAACGACATACGAGAAACGCGGCGGTCGACACGTCGTTGAACACGAGGAATTTGATAACCAGCGTGTCCAGTTTCAGGGTAATGGGACAGATAACGGTCGTGTCCTTAAGATGCTGATAAAAGAGCGAGGAACAAGGTTGTGGCGGGCTACCGAGGGAACTTGAAAATCCAAACGGATAGAGAATTTACGAACGAAGAGAAGTGAAAAGGATGGTTAGCAAAGAGGGCGTGTTATAGTCGGTATATTACGCGCATCGCCACTGCGGTACGGAAAACAACGTGCTTTGGTTGGCCGTTACGTAACTGTGCGTCATGTGGCCGAGTCGAGACGATTTGGAGCAACCAGAAGAAAAGGACGCGGTCACGCGGGAACAATGCGTGCCTCGAGGTTCCTCGAAGAACGATAGCCGTGTTTCGCACATCTCTACGTAAACCTTGGAGAAACAAAAACTTTCGAAATGTAAATTCGAGTTTGAATTTTCCCTTGCGCGATCGATTGTATAATCGTAACTTTTGCGTTATCGATCATCGGCTCGATCAATGATGCCGGATCAATACCGAATCATATTTTCGCGTTAGATCCACCGTACGATGCGTTCGTGAAATATCGTACGAATAAATTTCTACGAAGAGCCAGGACGATCGTTCGTGTCCGTTCATTGCAGTCGTACGCCGCGTTCCCTGAAAAGCTGGTGTCAGAAGAAAAACAAATAGCATTGCTAGTTGGCATCGGGTCAACGGATTCGTCCCTCGTCATTCGCAATTTACAATTTGACTGTATATACGAGATTATTAACGAAACCGAGTATACTAGCGCCATTAAAACGAGATTAAATTGGATCAGTTCCTTCCTCTTATGTTTTCCTCTGTCAACGAGAAGAAGATTTCCGCGCTACGCAACCAACGAAGCGAACCAGAAAAGCAACGAACTCGATGAATACGTATATCCGGCGAAGACAATGAGAAACTGGAAGAATGGCCAGAAATATTTCCATCGAGAAGAGTGGAATCGAATTTTCTCATATGCGAAGAAGCAAGCCATCGACAGCTTATATTTGCTCGAAAACGAAGCTGATGTTCGACGACCACGTGCGCCGCTTGGGACCATTGCGCAACTACTGTGACGATTCTACACGTGTAGATACGCGTGACGGCAAAACCCGTGTCTCCGACACGCATAATTTTTCCTCCGCTTCAGAAGAATTAGTCAGATACTCGTGATTGCAGAGTAACCGGCTTCTCATTTGTTACCAGAAGGTATAGGCCAGATAAGTCGCCTGTATCCATTCCACAAGAATTTTGTTCCGAAATCGACGAGAACGTACCGGACAAGATCGTTCTCGTGTTTTCCTCGTAGAAGAATGCAAACAACTAATTGATAAAACACTTAACGATATTATCTTCCCAACCGCGCTCTATTCCTCTCTATTTATAGCGTTATCAACGCAGCGGTCGAATAGTACCGAGTGTGGAACTCGATAATCCTGAATGACTGGTAAAACACGACGCGCTGTCTTATATATCCATTTTATGTTCATCGATCAAAAATAAAATATCCGCAAATCAAGAAAAAGATAAACAGGAAATTATACAACTGCGTCGTAAGATCATTCATCGCAACCGCGGCCGGTTGACCAAGTCATTGCGAGTTATTAATAGCGTGGCGGCAAACAGCGCGCTTTGTACGATATTTATGAATTTTCCATCGAGTCGAATTACTTTTCAGATCAAATCGAATTCATAACGGAAACCCTTTCCCCCGTTCGTAATATTTCCTCGTAAAAAAACGCGCGTATACGAGTCGTACGTGCATCAGTGTTTGTCCGTACGTACATGTATACTTGTCCACGTAGTGTGTTCGTTTAAATTGCGTTACTAGTTACTGAGCTAGTGTCGCATCGCGCAACAGACCGGTACGAGTCGATCGATGCACGTGACATACGCAGATCGATCCAATTACGATTCATAATTCAAGAATCGAGCCGTGAATTCAGCGTGTAATTTTTGCTGTGCAGCACACGAGTGATTCACGCGTGTTCACCAATACTATTAAGCAGAAGGTGAAACGTGACTCGCGCAACACGCGCAACACGTGTGCATCGCTTATGTCGCGTGGTTCGTTAGTTGCGCTGCGTCGCCTGGATTGTGCGTCGCTCGAATAGACTCGAGAATTTTTTCGTTACGATAGTTCGAGACGTATCGCATGTTCGTGGCTGTACTGTATACGATAGATTATTGGGACATTTGATACACGCGAAAGGCACGTCCGCGTTGTCTATAACGGAACAATTTTGTCGTTCTGGAGCGTCACGGAAACGTTACTACTGTTCTGAGGAAACGTGATTACTGGGAAACGTGGGCTGCGGGAAGGGGCAATAACGTTCAACGCGACTCACGCCGGTCGGATCAATTCCAACGCTTGCCCAATACTACGTAATTATTTCGTGTGTGCGTAACGCGCGCCAAGGGTTCGCTATTATTATCTCCATGGAGAAATATTGACCCCGAACATAGAACGAAAGCTACCCACACAATCCTAGCGTCCATCGATACGACCATAGCGTTATAAGACGTTTGCGCAACCGAATATGTACGAGGTTCGCTACGTTCGCCTTCTCGCGTTTATAATTACCGTGCACCCAGTATTGCGCGCGACTTTTCCCATTTTTATCGTTCGTTTCGAGGGAAATTGTGTTCCCGCGATCGTTAACGTTGCAAAATTATCCCAATCGCGGTTCTACGACCGTTCAATAATTTCACGTTCGGAACACAAGTCTCCCCCTCTATTATCCTCTAGCTCTAGCTCTAACGAATCGTTCGCCAGCGTTTACGAGGGGCCGTAAAGTTTTAGGGCGGGCAGCGTGCCGCGCGTGTTCGTTACTCCCGATAAATTTTCCAGTTTCACGAGAAAGGGGCGACAACCTCGTCCCTCTGTGCTACGTTCCTGGTATGTGCGCGCACGTGCGTGCGCGTTCGCTTGTATTTCCATACACAGGACCGCGTCACGTCACGCGTACGCCAGCTCCTCGGGCTCCCGTTAGTGCACGCTAATATACACATAAAGAAACATGTAATGGCTAAATATGACTCACCGAGAACGTGTCGTATATCCGAGCCGAGTGATTCGGTTCCTCGAAGTATGTATATATCCAGAGGCAAAGCAGAGATAGTCGATTACTGCTAATCCAAACGGAGAAGAAATTTCTTTCCTCGCCTGTAATGAATCAAAATTAAGTACCAATTTACAGTGTTTCACTTTGATGAGACTGTAAATGACTTATATGGTGAGACTTTCGTTACAGAACATAGTGGGTCGGTCATGCGGCGGAATCGAGCGAAATTAAAAAGATACACGAGACGGAAGTGCACGTGAACTCGGTTTCGAAACACCGAAATAACGCGTTCCGTGGACTCGTGTTACGTAGACGGAAAATTCGGTGATTCGATGGAAGCTATTTGTAATCGCTTCAGGAAATTGTACGTATATCGGTAGGAAGAACACTTAAGTTGGCGTCCACCGCGCCTACGTGCATTTCGTCACGACAGAAATCTTATGTGGACGATGTTTTCTATTCTAACAAAAATCGTCGAATCGATAGAACTAGCTGCGACGATGTGAGTCACGCGAGCTCGCGTATACGTAACTTCGCGAGTGAAATTCCAGGTGATTGCTCAATTTCGAGCGGGCTTCGTGTCTCGTTTATACACCTCTTGGCGTTGCAACGAAAATTAAATGCCCATTTACCCAACTAGATACCCTGTCGTTTTGAATCCCCTTACTTATAGTTATATTCGTATATTGATTCCATTAATTGTGAATGAAAATCAAGCGACAGATCTGACGAACTTGATAAGAATATCGTACTGTTGAATATTCTTATTAGAAATAATCGATTTGAGTATATAGCACGGAGCATTTTCTAGCAACTATACTATTCTATGTTACGAGTCGATCGTCATGGTTTCTAAAAGAATGCATATTCTCTACTCAAGTCTAATTATCTAATCTGTGGTCGAATAAACGATTACTAATTTTTCGGGGATCATTTCCTGTTCCTTGTTTCTACGAGTAATATCTACTTATTATTAGTATCTGAATACAGTGGGAAATAATATCATATCACGGCACGTATATCCTGTTATGAATTAACGAGAAAATTGAGTTTTTGGAAGATATTAACATTCAGGGAATTATACTGCGGAGGAGCATTCAGTAACAAGAACTCCGACAATAATAAGAAAATCATTACATAGGCATAAATAAGAATTCTGAGAACGGCAGGTTTAAGTGGAACGAAGTTGAACTACAAAGTTGCCGATGTGAAAATGTAACGTGATACGCGCGAACCATAGACGACCGACTTATACGCGACCGCTATAGCGTATCGAGGTCTCTACGCGTCTTCCTTTTAAATCCTTGTCACTGCCTTCTAGCGAGGAACGATGAAAGATCGTGCACAGATGGTAACGCAAAAATTGTAATTTCCTGCATGATGAAACGTCGATATTGGTCGTCTGTTTCCCAGAAGTGTCGAGTGGTGCAGTCTCTAACTAACCGTGACGCAGTCTGCACGGAGGTAACTTAAGGCAGAAGATACATAATCGATAGATGGAAGGACGCATGACAGATTGTAAAATTGCGTCTGTGCGAGGTCATGAAGGCACGTTTCTCGGCCAGAAGTACGTGATTAGAAGAGATCCACGTATACGTTGACATATTTACCGGGATAGTGAGGGGCTTCCACGATATAAGCGGCTGACATTCACTTCTAACAAGCGCGTATAGCACGTGGATAGAGGAAACGCACGCGTACACGATGCAACGAGACCCTTACGTAACTCTCTGCCGCGTGCTTCAACAGTTAATTCACAAGCTTACCGTTTCGGTTACTCTTACTCTTTTCTAAGCGCACGAACATGCCATCTCGCTTCCTCCCGTTGCATCACGAGTTCGTTACCCTAATCTACTCGAGACGCGTATTCTGTTTCCCATTAGGGTTAAACCAATACGGAGTATTAATTATAGCCCCTTAAAAGATTAATTACGCGAGAGAATAAATATGTATAAACCGATACAATGACCAATGAGCATTTTCAGAAAATGGCTAAAGAGATCTCCCGTTTTTCTTAAATTGTTTCGCGAGAGCTATGGCGCTTTTAGACATGTTATGCGCTATGACGTGTTAAGACATGAAGTATAAAGGAAAGAAATTCTTCTAGTTGATAGGTGGATGGAAAGATGTAAGAAAGCTTAAAAAACGGTGGAAACGTGAATAATTGAAAAAAGCACGATGATACCTACCTATTTATAGCCATGCTTGACAGAAGACAGTGCCAGAGGAAGTGTATGCTGGTTTATTCCTTCTCCACGCAATAAACACACACACCATAAATTAAATTTCATTCGAGGCGTTTCCCGTACACGAAATATAAACATCTCGAACAATTATTCGAGTACAGAATGTCTTTCTTCGAATCTTTTTATCGGAAAGTCGCTATGGTACGCTCAATGTTAGAAATGACGCGTCTTCGATTATCGAAATTTGCCCGCGTATCCCGATCTTGAAATTTCGATTATCGAAAGATACGTGCGCTGACGTAGCTGCGCGTTACATGGAACGCTTTGAGCGGGAGATTTCAAGTCGTTTGTTTCTTTTGGAAATAAACTAATTCGTTAATTCCAAACACAAATGTTTAAACTTATATTGGAATGTAAATATTCAAAACGTAATTCGTACGGGAAATAAAATCTAACCTTATTTTCTCATGGAATGACATTGATGCGTGTTCTCGTAAGACATAATCGTTCAAGGAAGGAGACGTATTTCCGTTTAACTGAAGCACGCAAGCGCCTATTTACGTAGTTGTAAAAGCCAAACATCGTTTTCGTAGTATAAATACCGAAGGTTGGGTAAATAAGTATTTCCACGATGCAACCCGTAAACGGCCGATGGCACGTGGCAAGTATCGCACAGCCACACGTGCTTCCTTACATAACTATCACTTGAATTAATACTCACACGTTTTCCAACGATAGACACGACACGAAAATAACGTTCGATCATCCCAAAAACAAATTATTTTTAATTGCTCCGAGTTGTATGTAGATCATTGTATAAATAGGTGGCTATAAAAGTTCGATAATTGAATAGACTCGATCGCTGTTCGTAGGTCATGCATTATCGCGGAAGACAGTTTTATTTTCCTCCCGATAGATTACACCAAGTTATTAAATCAAATGTTATCATTTTCCGACATTTATCGCGTCCAATTAACACGTTATGAGAATCGGTAGCGTAATACTCGAGCACATGATGACCGATCTGCGGAAATGATCGCGCGAGCACTTACATAATTGTGCCGCATGCCCGGGGCGAAGCTCAAGCGTATGTCATCGTTACATCTCGAGCGTTCTAATATCGTAAACATTGCGCGAACTTCGCCATTCGTCGCGACAATGGTGCGACCGAAGGGGACTCGCGTATCGTCGCGTCAAGTATTTTCCTACATACCATATCTTAGAAATGATTAAAGATAAATTACATTCGAATTTCTTTCGGGCCTAGAAAATTCAAGCGCGCCATTAAAATAAGAAATAACATGTATGAATAAAATGAAAATACAAATACCGATTCCATATTACGTGCTCGAAATAACAAATCGTTTGACTAAAATCGAATCACTATGCACCGACAAACGCGATCGTTTCGTTTTGATAGTTGAAAACTAATTTCGAAAAAGGGGCGACAAATTTCTATTGGTCGACTGGCAACGGTGGCGGGTTCGTTGACATCTTCGACCTTGGGGAATAGCCCGACCTTACCCAAGGCTATTTTGCGACTTGTACTCGGCGTTGCCCGGACCGGTATTGTTGGCAGTACGTGCACGTCCCTCGATCTCTCGGAATTCTTCACCTTTGTCCGCTCCGTACTCTCTCGTATAACGGTCACGGAACTTTACGAGAGGAGATACTCTCCCTGTTGTTGAGCATGATCTGCTGTCGCCACACCCACGCCTGCTCAACAGAACGATCGTCCTCGAGGGCCCAAAATAAGCGGCGTATCTGCTGCACGCTGCTGGCATCGGGAATCGCTATACAAACGATTTAACGCGCTCACCGTACAAACACGGCGTTAAGGCAATGATCTTCGATGCACGCTCACGGAATACAAATGGTTTCTTGATGTATACAGAGTATGCACCTTAAACGTACACTTAACGGCGCGTGACTATGCTACTTGGCAACCGTTCTCTCACCTCCGGAATTTTTCTCTAGTATTTGCTTTCGTAGATAAGAAATACTGTAACGAGCTGCAGTATACATATGTATAACACATTTGCTTTGTATTAGGTTAACTTTGTCAACAGTACGGTATTACAGTAAAGTTTCGAGTTAATTATGCTTTATTCAAATTGTTCGCTACACTAATTAGACTAAATAAGGATAAGTTACGTTCGTTCCCCAGGCGCGTGATGCAGGTGATTAGCTAGATGAATGAACAATCGTTCCAAGAAATTGCAATTATCATCGAAGCGCTGTTTCCAGTTGTTTCAAATGTGACAATCGATTTTCATAAGTGTGCGTCATCGAATTAACCAGCAGTTTGATTACAATTCTAACATGCAGTCTGTTACAATTATTACGCGCTATGTCACGGGAAAGGAATGATCACATTGAGTCACATCGCGAATCGCGGTCGATCGAATTGAAGTCTCTGCGATTCGAATCCGGAAAGGCAGGCCGCGTACGATCGGTATGGATCGTAATCTGAAACACCGTGTGTAATCAACGATCACGACAAAAAGTGACGGCATAGGAGGTCGGCTATCTCGGAGGTAGAAATCTCTCGACATTGTTTTTCTTCTTCCTGATTCCGTATCGCGCGACCTTCTTTCGTAATGTCCGTCACTCGACTGTTGCGTGACAGTACCGCACAAGGACTACAACATTTCGTACGTGGCTAGGATCGCAAATGCGTTCGCTACACCACGGATTTGCGTCACTTTGGATTAATAAACGTTTCACTGAAAAGCTGGAAGGACCTTGCGTCCGAAAGAGGCGAACATCGCGTTCGAATAACACTGTTACGACGTATTTACTATTTTTCTAGTATTTACGAGTGACGAGCGTCGAATACGAGAAACGCCGAATCACGACAAACAAACAATTGTTAAATGTAAATATACTCGCATTCTGATCTATTTGTATCTTACGTGACTAGGTTGCCTTGTCACTAAGCTGCGCTTTTCGTCATCGCGATCGTTTGGCACGCAGCGCTACATCACCGCCGTTAATAAACTCGTCCCCTGTGTTGACTCGGGAATCGTTCTCCTTGCTATCTGACACTTTAACCACCGACGTAATATACGATCTTATTAATTCTGCCGGATTAGTTCGCACGCGTTCGACGCCAAACTGTATTCATATTGTTGCAAACGCATCGTCTCTATCCCGACCTGTCTTATCTAATTCGCAACTTGTTTTTCCTTCGCAGATGTACTAAGAAGACAAATTATGGTGGCAGAAATTGTCGCCCGCCAGAGTGGATCGCCTATCAATGGTGAGACCGCGTGTTTGAACAGCAATATGCCGGCCACCCACACAATGGCGCACGCCGGTCACGGTGTTCATGGTGGACACGATGCCCATGGACCGTTGCCTCCGTTGACGCATCCGGCACACCATGGTGCTCCATTGACTCTGCAACAGCAACAGCAACACCAGCATCAACCGCAGCACCAGCCACCGCCGCCGCAGCAGCAACCTCCGCAACATCATCACCATCATCAGCCGCAGCAGCAACAGACACAGCAGCAGCAGCCGCCGCACCATCACCACGACGCCCAACAGGTGACACACCCAGAAAATTTCCCTCCGAACTTCGACATCAGAAAAGAGCTATTTTCCCAGCGCAAGCAACGGGAGTTCATTCCGGACAACAAGAAGGACGACAGCTACTGGGACCGCAGGAGACGCAACAACGAGGCAGCCAAACGGTCCCGAGAGAAAAGGCGTTTCAACGACATGGTACTCGAGCAACGAGTCATGGAGCTGAGCAAGGAAAACCACATCCTGAAGGCGCAACTCGAGGCGATCAGGGATAAGTTCGGTATATGCGGTGAGTCTGTGATCAGCACGGAACACGTGCTCGCGGCTCTACCCGCTGACCCGCCCATCGTCAAAAGGGCGAAACTGCCAGCCTCGGCGGCTCTCCTCTACGCAAGAACACCAAGTCCTGTGCATACTTCGGTGATCCATCAACCAGTCAGCGGTGCACGATCGCCCAGGTCACCCGCGCAGCTGTACGTTCCCGAAACAACCTCGTACCCTGAGACGGAAAGTTTTCAATATCCTTATCCTCATCCGGCGATGCATCTCGACACGACCAGCGCTCTAAACCTATCTCGTGGTCGTCGCGCTCAATCGCCGTTTGAATTATCATCCGGCAGCGGAGACGAAGGTCCGCAATTGGTGGTCAGCTCGCAGAATCCAGCGGCTAACAACAGTCTACCCCACAAGCTGAGGCACAAGTCGCGTATCGGCGACAAGGACGCGGCCAGCGCGTTACTCGCGCTTCAGGGTATCAAACAAGAACCGGGACCCAGAGCGTCACCACCATGGGACAACGAAGGTTCCAGCGACGAGCGTGACTCGGGCATTTCCTTGGGCGCCGAATGGACCGGCCCCAGCGTGTCTACCGTTCCTGAGAGCGAGAGGGAAGTGAAATCGAGGCTGGACCGTCTCGCCTCCGAAGTTGCCTCCCTTCAGTCGATACTCCGTATCGGCAAGCCGACGGAGAGCAGTCTGGTCACGGGACACGCGTTACCCGCAAACGCCACAGTCAATGGGCCGTGAAAGAGATCGTCGTATCCTCTTGGTGGCTTTTTCGCAGCGGGCGAGCCAACTGTCCAACGCGTTGCTCCTCGAGTTGTACCAGGTTAAGTGCGACGGTGATCAACACGACGGCAATTCCTCATATCGCATCGAACACGGGGGAGACAAGAAATAGAAAGTACTCTTCGATCGCTGGTTACACGCGCACGAACGCTTCAACGAGTGTAGCGATTGTTGTTAGTTGGTAGAAGGAAATAGCGATCAGACGATCGTCGCTTGATCTCGTTCTTTCGTCGTAAATTGAAGAGCGAGTAAAGAACGACAGAGAAGGTTGGTAAGGAATGTAGAGAAGTGTACATTCTTGGAACAACCACTACCGGTTTTGCATTCGCGTGTACTTCGGTATCGACCAATATCGCGTGAAACAAATCGCATGCTGTTTTTCATCGATCAGATAACGATTACAGATCGACTAGACGAAGCGTATAAAAAGGACGGTATAGCTGTTTTATTCGGGAGTCGAAAATTATTCGATTTTAGTCGGCGGAATGCGAGGATCAGTCGAATCAACTGTCGGGTGCGCTTTTCTGCTTTCGAGTTGCCCCGTTTGCCAAAATGGGACTCCATCCAATGTCCCGCGGTATCGTAACGACGAGTTAGACGATAAGAAAGATGCGACATCCTAGACTATAAGTAATTTATACTGTAAGACTTTCTTAGAATACTTTTGTTTAATTATTATTATCATTGTTGTCATTAGCAAGTTCATTTGCTGATTCGAAAAGTGCAACGGCTAATCGAGCCGACCGTTTTATTTGCTACTGTGCGCCAAACTCGAGCAACGATTCGAATAATTTGGATATTCGATATTCGATTCGTATCATATACTTGACGGCAGAGAAACGATCTCGGTAATACGAAGACCTTCAGATTCGTTTGTATTTATCCTTGCTGAATAAAAATTCCTAGTATGTTATATATATACGTGTGTGTGTGTGTGTGTGTGTGTATATATATATATATATATATATATATATATATATATATATATATATATATATATATATATATATATACACACGTATCTCGTGATAAAATGTAAAATTATTAGCAAACGACTTCGAAAATCTTCCGATTAACGAGAATCGAATTTCTTTCCGTGAAAACTACGAATTTATTTCCCGATTAATAAATTGGTCGCGCAACCGGCTATCTCACTACCGCCAGTTATCCTTAACGATTTAAGCCTCCACTCCCCTGCATCGTTATCGAGCAAAGTAATAACATCCTTGTATTATCGATTCACGATCTCTTCTCTTTCCCAAAAACCGTTCATCGTGTTCGCGTCGACCCATGTTTGCGCGGCGCAACATTGGCCCGAATCCGTGGCAAATTTCTAGGAGGAAAGCAAAGTGTTTATTGGTGTTCGAACGTGTGGCTTCGATTCCAGGTTTATTTGTCTCTGTCTGACGATTCTTCTGTCGTCCTCGTTCAAATCTCGCACCAACACGTTGCTTAATGTCTTCTCCTTGAAATTCAACCTTGCCAGTCGATACGCAAATAACGCCAATTCCCATCCCGTGCAAGTCAATTGCGCCTCGAAAACATCGATCGCTTTTCCAGTGCATAGCAGAGAACCTTCATCCTTTTACCGATCGCGTTACCTCGTCAACGTTCTTTTTTTTTTCCTTTATTTTGCATCTTGTCTAAAATCATCTCCTGTCTTCTTCTTCCTTCTTCCTCTTCTTTTTCTTTATAAATATACATTCGTTATTAGCGATTAACGTGACCATATATGTATATATGTACGTATAAACGAGCAGGAGTGCGTGTGTACGTTCCAGATTTGTTTTCTATTCGCTGGTACTTCGTGCAATCGTTAAAAGCAATTTGCACGAGAAGCGAAAGTCGAGCAGAAAACAAGACGCCAACTGGTTGTTTTACGAGTCTTTTTTCCTTATCATTTTTTTTCTTTTTTTTTCTCTTTTTTCCTCTAATCGAAGGAACGATGGATCACGGGATTTATCATGTACCGGGAATCACGCGGTATTCAAAGTATTAAGCGAGCCTATAGGTGTTACGTAATGTATACATAGTGCACATATGCAAGGAATATACATATATACATATACATATGATATATACATATATTTTTTTTCTTCAAATTAACGTATTTTTCGATATCGTGAGAGTATAAGACGAATGGTCTCTGTGTGTGTCTGTGCGCGCGCATCTATACGTATGCGCGCAACGCTTTGGTGTTACACGTAAAGAAAGAGCGTAACACGATTCTTTATTTGATCTATTACTGCACCGAAGAAATCGTGTCCGCCGGAAAGAAGAGGAAGCTGTAGAGAATGCACGCTAATCGGAGGAACTTTTCTTTTCGAAATTTCTAGCGAACGCCGGTAGCGTCGATCGAACGCGTCATTCATCGTTACGATTCGAACGACGATGAAACTCAAAGCGATAGAGTGACTCAACGATGGCAACCGATTCGTTGTCCCGATGTTTCCGTTACTATTTATTAAAGGCAAAGAGAGGAAGATTATTCTCGAATCGTTCGATCCACTCGTTCGTTGACGCCTCCCGCTGTACGTCAGTATGATAAGCCACCAAACGTTAATCTGAAGCTACTACATTTTTAGAAAAAACGAACCTTTATTTATCATGAATCGTCTGCTTATACGCCACGTGAGCCACGTGAAAAATTAGTATTTCGACCAGAGGAAGATAAATGTAGCATTAAGAATATAAAGAATCTAAATGAAGAACGCGATACATAATTTCTGGTGTTTCTCTGTCGAAAATACTATTTTTACATGGTTTCGTCTATGTCATGGAAAACAAAAATTATTGCTTCGAAGTTTTGAGATGAATAAACAATACAGCGTGTTACTTATTTACTATTTGGTTGCGGCGATCGCGCTACTTTCTGTGACGTTTATGATGTCGGAGAAATGATCACGGACTGGAGGCTCAAAATTACGATAGCTCGATCATATTTGAACACATCTCTGAGCAGATCGAACGTGTTATAGGTCTGCGGCATATGCGTGTTTCTTAAGGTTTTCTAAGACACATCACAAGACTGTATTAATCGTAATCGGCGTAATTCGCGGAAGGATCTCGTATCTGTATTCTTCCTCATGCTTCTATGCTCCCCTTTACCCTACTTTCTCTCCTTTCACTTCGTTTGTATTTTTTATCCTCCTCGCGTGAATGTTCTATATTTTATACGGCATGTTTGTATTATTATTGTTGATAATTTTCTGCGAACGATCGCCGACAACGATACTCGATGAATTAGTTTTTCCTTTTTGCTGCCGCCGCTCAAACGTTTCACAGTTTTGCTCAGAGTAAAAGGGAGTCGAGTAGTGAGACGAGTTGTGTAAGATTTAATATTTCTTTCATCAATTGTCGGAAAAATGTGCTCATTTATAACGTATCGATGTAAATATAATTTCTTTCTCTTCTTTTCTCCTTTTTCTTAATTCGTTATCGAGGTAAATGTAGAACACTCGGACCCAACGACTCGATAGTCGCACACGATGTGCATCGTTTCGCAGTTGATTTAATGTAATATACCACGAGTGCCTATAATAACGAAGCTGTATGTTCTATCCCGCAGCCCACATTAAAATTGTAGATTTTCTAACAGCTCGAGGTTAAAAGCACGTTCATTGTGAGAGAGAGAGAGAGAGAGAGAGAGAGAGAGAGAAAGTGAAAGAACTCGGTGTTTGGAAAAAATCAGGTATCCGTGTACTTTGTAAATAACGATTGTGTTAATTCGTGATCACGTTTGTGGTCACAGAGAGAATGCCACACGAACAGTGCGCATGTGGTGATCGTCGCAAAGTTTTTACTCACAAATTCCAAATAATCTTTTATCTCACGATTACTTGCCCACGAGAAAACATTACCTTCGAACACAGCGACCATGAATCGATATTTGTACATAATTGCACCTTTCTTTCTTTCTTTTCTTCTTTTGCCAAAAAGCACGCTACTCGTGCCGATGAAACTATGGCGCAAATATCGAAGGCGTTAACGAATATCGGCCGGAGAAGGAACTTCTAACTCACAACATTTCTGAACCATCGTGTCTCCCCTTATATATTTGCACTCTTGAAATAGCTTCTTTGAGGACGTTTCGAATACAGTTCCTATGCAGTTTACAGTATGGTAAAGCGACTTAGAGACTCGGTTGGCCGTTGTCTACGATTAAACATGATTCCAAGTCGAATTTTGATCCTTCTTTCTCCGGCTGTACGGAGATATAAGTATTTAGATCTAAGTGACATATCCACAGCGTGTAGTGTACTTGTATATGAATACCGAAATAAATATTTTCAATGTTTTTGACAATATTTGTGACGACTTCCTTTGTCATCGCCTCTAGTCTTCTTATTAAAATAGCGATTTAAAAGAAACATAATACATGACACAAAATAAAGAACAGTGTTCGTATCTAAGAAACCATATATTTCTTATGAAACATAATAGATGCAGAGATAAAGATTACTAATACACACTGCAAAGAGTACGCAATAGGTTCATAGTATCTATAAACACAGTGTGACAGTAGAAATCGCGCATTAATATGAAAGAAATATAAAAAATATATCATAAAGTTAATTTGTACAGTTCTAAAGTATAATTGTCAATCGTGACAAAGATTGAAGTCCAAATGGAAAAAGTAGTATTATAATCAACACTGCTGTCGATCTACCATTGTCTAAAGAATATCTGCGTAAGAAAGTAAAAGAAGTACTGATAGTTCGGCGCTCTTGATGCTGCGTAAGTATTACGAAGAGTGAAACACAATCTCTATTTTTCTTCAACAATAGTATAATCTTTTTACATGCTTGTTGTCGTTTTGAAATTGTGTCCTTGCAACAATTTATTGACGATTCGATAGGTGGGATAACAGCTCCATTATTACCATTTCGATTCAATTACCAAGATTATTTTCGTTTTTTACACTTTGTTCTACCTCGACGTCTACGTGATGAGTTTGGACGAGTGTCGGTCTTCTTTGAAGATCTATAAATAATCCCTGTATTAAACAATCTGTCGCGTAAAATCGAAATCGTAATAAAATTCCTTACCTATGAACCCTATTCACTGATACGGAAGTGTGTTTCTTTAAAGTCAAATGTTGTTGGACCAATTCCGCTAATTTGCCTTGTTGAGCAAGCATCGAAAGGAAGGTACAGATAAATTCGTCGTAGTTATGTGTTCTACGACAATCGTCAATCTAAAACAAAGAACAAAGTACTCTTATATTATCTCGTGTTTTAAATTTTAAGCAAAACATAGATAGACGTTTTAAAGCGTATTTACCTTGTACTTGTTCCTCTTATCGTTTTCGTCTTTCAAGCTAGTCTCACAAATACTAATTTCGTGTTCTAAATTCTTCAATAATGCTAGAAGATCTTTGGGCGCGAACGTATGCGGTTCAAACAACTCCGGGTATTTCGTACATAATTTCGGATCGATTTTTTCAACCTTCTTTTCTTCGGTAACCGTGTCTCCGTTACTAGTCTTTACTCTGGCATGAGGTATTCTAACTTCTCCCGACAAGCAGACCTTCTTATGTAAGTGCCCGCTGTCGGAAACTAATCTTTTTCCATTTATATTAATGTTCCCAAGAGAACGACCTACTTATGGATATAGATTTCATGTATTGTTACCATACAGTATAAGAAGACACCACACTAACAAGACATAATGAAACAGTAGGCTCTATATACGTACTTAAACCTGCCTCATTCTTTTCATCCCCAGATACTCTAATTACAACAAACTTTTTGAAATCTTTCGTCGACGTTGGACTGCTCTGGCCAGAATTCCATCCCCATGCTATAAATCAAAGCTTCATATATAATAAATAAACTAATTTATTTACCACAAAGAGGTAGCTGTTTCAGTCTTATTACATGAAAGCAATGCTGTTATAACATTTTTCCTACTTGCGATCATATAACGATAAACGGTACGAAAACGTTCAGAAAGGATAGGTCGAATAACGGTACCTCAAAGGTGTCAAAGGAGACGAAATACGGGGGAATGTGCGAAAGTCAAATAATACCACCTACCGAACTAAAAGAATTTTAGTCTGCTATATAACAGCACGCGCGACAGTACAACGAAATGAAACTGGTAGCTTTTATTTTCTATTCTATTCTAATCGTGATCGAGTCATCGAAATGTCCAGAATCGAAGAAACCACATTCCACTAGTTGCACCGTATTTTACAATTGCGTAAATTTGCCTGGTGGCGGTTACGTTTGGGTGCCCAGTAAATGTACCGAGGGCTTGGTAAGATCATTGCGTCAATATAGTTAACAGGAACGTGCCTACGATTTTCAGAAATTTGTAACATTTTTCTATCGTTAGATATTCCAGCCGTACTTAAGAATATGTGTTCTTCCTGGCGATTCTTGGGAATGCGACACATTATCGACAGAATCGTCTGTTATAACAAACAGATACGATATCCCTGAATTGATCGATCCAAACGAAACAAGTTATGTTGGATTAACAGAAGTTCCATGGAATCTTTCTGAACTTATCGATTCCTCATATACTACTGATAGCATCCCTGATTATTCTGATCAAGAAACGGTGACTCCATATCCTTTGATTGAATTTGCAGAAATAATGGAACACGAATTAAACGTGGACAATGCTTCCGAAATTAATGATAAAGAGAAGAATGGTCATTTACAAACACAAGATGATAAGAAATACTACTCAATGTTGAATCAATTAATACATCATCTGTTACTTTACAAAAAAATTACTATTCCACTGGAACTTTTAGCATCATCTACATCATCATCATCTACGCCTTCTAGACTTGTTACAAACCTACCATTAAACAATTATCTTGTACAAAACTATATTCAACAAAACAATAATTTACAAAATACTATTATAACTGGTATGAAATTGCATAATACAACTGAAAGTAGTACAACTTTAAAAAATAATGTTGATGATACAGTATTAAATACGAAATATTCGTCGGTATTTGATAACGTGAAGAATGAAAACACTATAATCCTAATTACTGATAAATTGGGGAACAAGCAATATTTGACTATTGAAAGATATAAATCATTGGCTTATCAATTGAATCAACAATATGTTCAGTTTATTCCGTGTATAAAAAATATTCGAATGCCAAATATTACTAACTGCGCTAAGTATTATACATGTGAACCTGAAATGGCTTCTGTAATAGAATATTCATGTCCTTTGTTCACAGCATTTAATACATATGCGAGAACATGTGACACAGAAAGTTATAATAAATGTATAGAAAATAAAAATAAGGGAAGTACAAATTCAACTGGAAGTACAGATAATATAATTAAAATAAATGTACCAAATAAAAATATATGTACCGAACATGGAAAAACAAAAGATATCACGTCTGATTCGCATTACTATATTTGTTATTCTGCTTCAGATAATTCACAAATCAAATCTATAAGAATGACATGTCCAAATGACTTAATATTTTGTCAAACTAAGAAAGTTTGTACAATAAAAAGTCTCTGCAAGACAACATAAAATAGGAATATCTTTTTACTTACCTTGCGTTGGAGAATTAAATGCGGATCCAATCTCAGAAGATGTATCAGTACTGGAGGAGCTGTGTGCTGGTGAAGTTTGGATTCTAAGAGGCGTAGCATAATCCAGTGCACACATTACTACTTTCTCCATACCACTGAAACGTTTATGTATATATTATACTATAACTTTGCTTGAAAAATAAAGTACTTCGTAAATATGAACGTTATTTAGTTTAGTTTTTGCCTACTTTGATTCAGTCTTTCCGGAAGTTATGCTTGAAGCTGGTTCTTCGGTATCTATAGTAGAATCGCTACTTCTTTCAACTGTAATAGCTGGTGCTGATGTAGTTTCATCAATCTCTGATTTATTAGACAAGCCATTTTCCTCTTCAGGTTTGTTCTTTTTCTCGTATGACTTATCCGATTTCTCGGTATCATTCGAATTTTTCTCTGTCCCATCTTGATGACTTAGTTTAACAAGTTGTTGCAATGCCTCTAATACTATCTGTCTATTAGTCTTCAACATAGTTAATTTATGTGAAATAGCAAGTCTTCTATCAGGAACAACAGCCATTAAGTTAAATCTTATATCTTGCAATTGTTCCCCTGTTGCCATTCCCAAACGATCGGTAATTACTCTTCTAAATTGTTCAGTCCACTCTTCGTGTTCTTTCCATGGACCATGATCCATAGGGTATGGTTTTAAACCATCCAACTCAAATAATCTACCATTAATTGGTACATAACTAACAAAATGAAAAGCTTCTCCAGTAAACCTACCAGTTGAGACTCCAGTATTTTTATCTTGCCGTCTTTTGGCTTGTGGCATTGCATGAGAATTATGAGCGCAAGCCAATTCAGGTGTGTTACCAATTGCCCATCCTTTATTTTCTGGACACATACCAGATGTATGCATCTTCAACCTGGATAAAGTTGTACCCAAATGAATATTTGGACAATTAAGTAATACAGAGAGTAGTGCATGTGTTGCACAACTGTTGGGCACAACCTATAAAACGATAGGTTACTCAAAAACAGATTCTTGCATGTAAATACTATATGTAGTATTACATATAAAGTATTTGTATAAAAATTATAGCACCTGTTGTGCAAAAAATATATTGTTAACAATTTCTTCATCTTTCACAAAACTTTCATCTTGTTCTACAACTTTACGTCTGGACCTCCTTTCTTCTATCCAACGAAATAGGAATATGAAACCATACACTGGACCTTCCAACGATTTTTGTAGATCATATATTTCTTCTACTTGTACACCTTTTACTCCAAAATCCTCCAATAGCAATGTAAATAAACCTAATAATATAAAATACGTATCAATATAAATCTTTTAAATATACTATAACTTAAATGTCATAGAAGAACAGAAATGCTTTTCCATTGACTACAATAAAGTTAAAACACAATATAGATACAGTGACGGCATATAAATGTATTAAAATAAAACCAAATTATTTCAACTAACATTTTCTTATGTAATGTACATCCATTTTTATATTTATATTGTGAGATATATAGTATATTATGTCAAAACAAACTATATTTTAATAATGCATGCAGATAATTTAATGATAATAGTTATTAAAATAACATACTCTTGAGGCTATTATTTTATACCTGGGTCACTTTCCAATTCTAGCCAACCTTCCGTTAATCGATTTATATCAACCGGCATTCTGTGTTAAGTTTCAAGTTTAACATTTAAAAGAATTTTACATCCTTTTAGAAATTTTATTACACTGTGACAATTAAAGGCGCCATATTACATCAAAATACATATCATGTGGTCACGTGGTAAAAAAAAGGCTTAAAAATGTATCAAAGCAGCAATTTCCAATCATCTATATTTGTTTACTTATTGTACATTGGATAACCATCCGATTAAAATCTATTCCTATTTAACGAAAAAAATAGCTGTAATAACTAACGAGAATAATAACTATATATTAAAGTTTACATAAAATGAATTAATCCAATTAAAAACAAGATTTAATCCGATTAATGCAAATTTTATATCAATACATAATTCTGTATCTACTGATTAATTTTGTATTATATGTATTTATCTTTATGCATTAATCTAGTAACAAAAATATCATTTTATTCAAACCTGCTCAAGCTAACATATATGTACATATGTATACACATGATTATGTGCATGCAGATTCACAGTAGCGCATTCTATCATTCTATTAACAATATCAGCAGAAAGGAAATGAGAGTGCTCACGCTTATGGTTCCGATTGTTACCAGATTAGTGCTGCCCTCAGCGACCAAGCGCTGAATGAGTTCCACCTTAGCATATACAAGAACCTATTTAGTTCCACGTTACACAAGTCTATTGCATTGTAAGGAATTCATTGTAATTACATTCTATGAAAAAGTTCATGCTTTTCTATCCGAGATAGATAACAGCGATTATTGAACTTAGCTGTCTCAAAAAGAGGAATTCTTTATCACATTTTTCTAGAGAAGAGAAGAAAATCTTTCACACAACACATAATGAATCACTGAAATGACGCAGTAATTTTAATATATTCTCTGTCCCTTTGACTGCGGCAGACTTTGAGACACACCAGCCGTACCATAGGGTAGGAAATCAGGCACGACGGACACCGAGAACGGTAAAACTTTTCGTTAGGCGTGCATTTCTGAGAAAGTATGTTCATGTAATCAAAACACAGAATTTTACTACATTAAAATAATATTATTTGTTTCTTTGTATTCTGAATTCAATTGTTAGTGTATATACTACAAATTTAACATTAACATTAAGCTTTTTTAACAATATATCTAATGATCCAGTAAAGTGTGACACAATTCGTAACATGGGTAAATATATAATGCTATATAACATTTCATGCATTTGTAATGTGTCGCACTTCTTCTATTATGTTTTCTACACACTACACATTTGCGCCTTGTGTTTTTCCGAATTGCTGCATTTTTTAAGTATGGAAACGAAAAATGCCTTTGTGTCAAATGAAAAGGCTCACTATCAGTACTTCTACTTTCTGATGTACATTCATGTGTTCTACCTGAGTTGTATTTTTGTAAAATTTGTTTTATTAAATATAAATGAAATTTACTAAAATATGAGTTTCTTGCAATTACATAGTTCTATAAGATAAATGTATTATGCACAGTTAATATATTACTAACGGTAATTGCTGAATTAACATTTAATTACGTTTGATTGAAATAAGATCTGCCGGAATTATGATCGATAAAATTTTCCGAGCGCCTATAGGCGCCTTTCGTGTCAGTAAACCGATCTTGGTTAAGCACCTGTAGGTGCTTACAGTACCATAAGAGCAATATTTTTAAGCGCCTTTAGGCGTCAATAGTAGTCAAAGGGCTATACACGATATAACTTTTTAGGTTTAACATTAGATTTACTTTCCTTGCAATAATGTTTTTGTTATAATGAAACCTAAATTTCATTTTAATAATAATTTCAACAGTTGATAGGCTGCGAATAATATGTGACATGGTGTATCTGCTTTGCACGTGTGTTTGTTTACAAAAATAATAAAAATAGAAAAGTAAATTAATTTTACAGACAAGATTTGACATCCTGGCTAATTTATGATCCACGACTTTGATACATCTTACTTTTTTTAAAAAGTAAAACTTATTAATTCTTCTAATCTTAATTTAAGTTAAAATTTTATATATATTAAGATTGGAAACTTAATACAGAAATGCTTAAAATAGATTGCTTATGAGCAACACCTCTGCTTTCAAAGTACCCAGCGACTGCCTTTTGTTTACATGCTTACATTAAAACAATGCTCTCTGATGCTAGCATCGAACAACTTCAACACTTGGCTGCGTGGTGCAGCACATGTACTGTAGAACAACTAGAACAATATGCGTGAGCACTCTCATTTCTCCACGGATGTCAGTATGAGCAAAATAATTTAAATGATGTTGTACGTATCATTCACATATTCTAAGTAGAAATAATTTATGTTCTTAATAAGTTCATGCTAAAATATAATTATTATGAATGTTTTTACATTAATAATTAGCGTATTGTTATTTATTGAATTATCAAATTGTACGTTATCACCACCCAAAGATAGAAATAACAAGAAAAGTAAAGGAAAAATTGAAATTAAGGTAGAGAAAAAAATATTATAAGAATTTTACGGACTGTGTATTTGTGGTCTAATTTTATACATATTGGCATTGTACAGAAAGGTCCCGTGGGACAAGATGTATTTAGCCGAATCTTAGTGGTAAAAAACCCTAAGACACATGATATTATTCGAGAATCGGGATTTTATTTTTCTAATACAACTCGTAGACGATTCACAGGAGAAGTTTTAGGATATATTACACCGGTAAGTTTGTTAATTTTTGTGGTACAGGTATAATATACTTTATATGTAAATTTCAATAATAGATTTTGACAATACATAAAATAAGTGTATCGATGAAAATATGTGTTTTCCTTATATATGTGTTTTCCTTAGTGGAATAATAATGGAATTGAGGTTTCCAAAATATTTCATGGAAAATTTACAATGGTATCGCCAGTATGGTTGGCATTTCCAGAAGGCAACGCATCGACATATAAATTATCAACCCATGATGTTCAGAAGAAATGGCTGAAGGAAATGAAAGCAACAAATAATGAAAATCATCATGTAAAAAGTATGCCAACTTTCCAATATAATATATAATCCACGTTTCTTTTAAATAAACATACATATGTAAATTCATAATTATATTTTATAGTTTTACCAAGAGTATTGTTTGAACATTGGTCAGTCAGTGATATTGTTGGATTATATAGTGATACGCATAAACAAACTACACTAATTTCAGCACTTGTGGATACAGCGAAGGTACCCATAAAAACATATATGTTACATTAAATGTTATCGGTAACGTGTAACAGTTATGGTACAATGTCTCAGAATTTCCACTTTGACGGGTACGTATTGGAGATATGGAACCAGTTTGTATTAACAGGTGTAGATACACAGATTGTTGTAGCATTGATCCAGTTTATTGCTCATCAATTGAAGAACAATAATTTGGATACAATTTTAGCAGTGCCACCTTCAAGAGGGTAATTCCTGTTATATTACGCTTATTATAAGCAGATTATAGAATATTTAAGTTCAAAAGCCACAAGACATTATAAAAAAGAATATCACGACACTGTATATGTTATTTATTGTTCAATTTTTCAGCCCAAATGTGCAATTATTTAACAAAGATCAATTTGATCAATTATCGCCATATTTAAAAGCATTCTCTTTAATGACTTATGACTATTCAAGTATTCAACGACCTGGTCCTAATAGCCCACTTGATTGGGCGAGGGAATGTGTAGAATTATTAGTACCTGAGATGGGCCCTAAAAGGGCTCAAATATTGTTAGGCCTTAATCTATATGGATACAATTACACACCTGAAGGTGGGGGAGCCATCCTGGGTTCAGATTACCTGAAAATTCTCGAATCCTTTAAGGGGAAAATTCAATGGGACGATAACAGCAAAGAACACTTTTTTGAATCAAAGTAAGATATAGGATCATAAGAGAATTTATAGTTTAGGTGAAACTGATTCGGTATAGGATAAAATTTAGGGATGTATTTCAGGTCATCAGGGGGCAGTGGAATTATCTTTTATCCCACATTATATTCTATTTTACATCGACTGGATCTTGCAGCAGAGTTGGGTACAGGTATATCTATATGGGAACTTGGTCAGGGGTTACATTATTTTTACGATTTATTGTGAACTTGTTTTACATTATATTACAAATATACGTGACATTTAAAAATTAAAGAAAGTCACCGAAAATAATTTACAAATAAATATTCAGACTTGGTATTAATGAATGAAATTCATGTCATGCTAATCTCTACTTAACACAAATACGGTTGAATTTCTATATATTAATGTACAGTTTCTTTGAGCATTATCGCAACGTTATTGTTATTCTTCAATGCTTGTATTTCCCCCCTTCCTTTGAACATCATCATAGATTGTGGTCCTTGTATGATATGATACATTAATGCCCAGCATAATTTTGCTGGCAATAAGCTTTTAAAGAAATAATATTATAATCAATTTTTTATACAAGTTTAGTTAGGTATAGAGAAAATTCGAACGATTTACCATTTCAGTGGCAGGAGGTATCTAACTGATCCAGGTAATACAATGATTACTTGATTTAATAATATTCCAGATACAACTTCTTGCGCAACATACTCAGGTTCTAACATTGG
The DNA here is from genome assembly GCF_011952255.1 of Bombus vosnesenskii. Lineage (NCBI taxonomy): Eukaryota > Metazoa > Arthropoda > Insecta > Hymenoptera > Apidae > Bombus > Bombus vosnesenskii. The sequence goes on from NW_022884341.1 coordinate 466,520, forward strand.
CATCAGTCTATAAATTATAAATTTATTATAGATTTATTAAATCATAAAAGTTACGGTTTTATGGAGCCTATTGCATACCTTGGCTTTACCCCGTGAAACATACCCGTATTTATAAAATAGGGGCAAACTAAAGTGGTGTGAATTCCGTCGTACTCGTGAGCCTAAGAACATTGCAAAATACTTATGTATAAAAGAGACTAACAAAGGATAATTATAAGACAAGTCTTCTTACTTTCAGTTCAGTGAAGAGACTCTCATGGTAACCGATAGCCGCAAATTTAGTCGCCGAATAATCAGTACAATTATAGGTCCCTAGAAGTCCTGCCACGCTTGCTACAGTTACAATATGACCGTGATTATTTTTCATCATATCCCTCATGAATGCTTTGGTAATCTGTTGAATGTAAATATTGTTTGAATTGGCTTTATTCATTTTTAATTTAGCATCGTTCATTTTAACTTACCCAATAGTGGGATAGAATGTTCACTTTGTAAGTACGTATAATCTCGTCATCTGGTAATTCCCAAAGCGTTTTTCCATATACGTAACCTGCATTATTTATTAATAATGTTACCTAAATATCAAATCATGATAGATAAATTATAATTTATTGTTTATTATTTATTATTTATTTAACAATTTTACTTACCGAGCCAACTTCGATCTGCACTATCTTTGCCATTCTGTAAACTTCTTCCCTACTGGTGATGTCGCAATAGTAACCCCAACATTTTCCTCCACTGCGTCTAATCTCTTGGACTGTATCCTTAAGTCCTGAACGTTCATGAAGACATAAATAATTAATATTTTTCTCTTTTTTAATATTAAAGAATATTACGACTTACCAGTTTTATTAATATCCCAGATAACAACGTGTGCTCCAAGATTTGCCAGTTTAATTGCAATCAATCGTCCAATTCCTCCCGCACCTCCCGTTATTAGGGCGATCTCACCTTTCACAGACTTCACGCGATAACGTCGCGGAATAAACGTCAAAATAATAGCTTCGCTTATGTAAATAATCGCCATCCCCGTAAAAAGTAGAAGGTCGTATATTACGATGGTCCATTCCGGTAGCTGCATTTATATTCTTGAACCACAAGAGATATTGCTAATTTAATCCTTTAGTCTTCAAATTTTAATGCTTTTGTTTTAACAAACAAAAAGATGTTCAATGCTTTAAAGGAAAGATTGAAACGAAAAATTTGACTGAACCAATAGAAGCCAACTCAAAATCAGTCAGAATCAAGTTATTTTTTAAACGTGCTATAAATTGATAGTCAATTAATATTCGTAGTAACAAACTTTTGCATTTTTGAATATGAAACCTATATTATCTTTCTTTCGCTTCCAATGAATAATATTGAATATCACGGCTGCTTCCTTATTATTGCAAATTCTTCACCTGTTAACGATACAAAAAAAAAAAAAAAAAAAAAAAGAATACGATTGGACTGAAATTGTCTAAAAAAAAACAGAGTGGGACTAAATCCATTATAAGAAACAAATCAAAATTATTGAAGAATCTGTTTTTCCATACATATAATTCGGAATGCTTTAGAAAGTAATTACATTACCCAAACTGGACATTCACCAAAAAATTACGACATAAAGTATGCAATGTTTCTTCATTCCCCGGATCTAAATAGCTCTTTCAACATTAATTACAGTTCACGCTACGTATTCAAGTCTTATTGCATCCATGATTCACCTTTTTCCAAAGTATTGCGTGTTCGCTTTTTAACCACCGTTGGACGCTCAATAAAGGACCGATTCTTTTGCTTATTCTCCGCTTCTATGAGAAGTAGAAATTGCTGGTTTAATAAGATTCAATAATGGATAGAAATGCGCATTACGGTATTCCTACGCGAGTAGTGGAAGCAAGCCGATTTGCGGTTACTGGTGTTGTTAACTCCGGTCAATGCACCAACCGCGCGAGCAAACGCTTCCTTAACGGGGACCAAGCAAGGATGTATCATTTATACAATTTATTCTATGATCGTCAGACACTTCTGGTTGAATATTTATCGGATTGATTATTCGCAGAGAGGAATCATTTTGCCTGAGTCGTGAATATAAAAAGTGCATCAAACGATCGGCTTCCCGCATTTCCGGTTCTTTTTCTCTTCTTTCTTTTATATCAATTTTAATTTATAAAATTGATGTTATGTTACAATTGAAAAATTTTGTTTGCATGTTTGGACGATTTTGTACGAATAAAATCGTTATCGTTAATTTAAAAAAAGGTTTATTTCGTGTGGCGGCGTTGAAACCGTTACTATTTGATCAAATCTACGGTTGACTAACTGGGCAAAAGCTAACTTTGACGAATATGGAAACTTAAGTGTAAGAAATATACGTATACATATTAGGAAACATTGAGAAAAGAAACACGCAACTTTGGGCTTTTAGGATTTTGATTCAAACTTTAAGAGAATCAGTTAATTTAATTTTATATGATAAAATGAAAAATATCACTTATAGATTATAAACTACTACGTAAGTACGTTGTTTTTTTAATAATTGTTACGTTTGTTAAGTTTGATTTTACACTCTTCTTTCCCAACACTTTTGATCGCCATTTTATCACGGAAGCAATTATCCTTTTTATCTATTTTAGTATAAAATTTATTTATATTTATTTTAGTCCATTTTATCTTCAATAAAAAATGACTTTCCACTTTTCCACTATGTTACGGACGAATCGTTTAATTTAAAGTAACGCGCGAAACGGACTTTTGAAACGGTTACTATCTCTTTACCTTTTGAACACACTTTCTGAGATTGTTGCCTTTCTTAGATGCGAGAAATGGTGCAAAGATACGTGGATTCGAAAAATTATATTTTACTTTATCTATCCACCTCTGTGTCAATTGATCGACTGGTGTTCACTGACTAAATTGCAAGACCCGCGATGCTTTGCGTGACTTTAAACTGTGCTCAGTCACGTAGTCAGAAACCCTCTTGGAAGGTATTGTAAGAGTGTTTCTTTATTCCCCACCTACACAGTCCCCGTCCTCGTATCGTACTATTGCATTTAAATCACTGATTTGACTACTGATTCATAGTTTTGTAAAGAAATATTTTTTAGATTTCTCTGTTGATGTGTTTTTTCATATACTGTATAATATATATACCATATATAATACCAATATACGTGGGCTTTATTAAATATAAATACATACGATTTGTTGTGAAAATATGTAGTCCAAAATTAAATAATAAATTCGGACAATGAAGAATCAGATAATAACGAAGGAAATGATGAGATTGAAGCTGAAGTAGCGCCAAAAGAACCCACTTCCTATACATTACTGGATTTACTATAGTATAGTATCTCACGAGATGAATATGCTACAGATCCCTAATACCGTAGAAAAAGCCTGCACTGGGTTTTATGGTGAAAGTTCCTCTCTCTTCCTGTCTTTTTATCCATCCTATCATTTTATACCGCGTTAGCACGCGGTTGACTGCATTGGCTATATGTGTATGTACATATATAGAGCATGAAGGGTATAGAAAGAAAATTGCAAAAATTATAATCTCCATTTAGGAAAATGATGAACCAAGGGATTTGTTGTTACTCTTGCATACCTTCACATTCAATTCAATTGCAATGCTTAATTCCTTAATATAAATTTTTAATTCGTTGAAAAAATATTTAGATTCAAAGAGAATAGTTAAAGAAAGTAGTTATCCTAATTAATATCTTTTTCTTTATTTCTTGACATCGATATTATTATCGTTTATTTTGCAATGGTCTTCGTTAATATTTTGCCCTCTTTAGTTGAAATGTCCTATTTACCACACCTAAAGGAAATTTAAATTTTATCATTTTCTTTGTAACATCTTTTGATTTTTCTTCATTGAATTTAAAATATTTAATTATTATTTTATGACAGCCTGTGTAATATATAATTTTACTTAAAAGATAAAATACACGTGGAACTTGAAATATTTCAATGTACATATGCTGAAATCTGAAAAAATACCAGATAAGACATTTTAATTAAGGAAGACATTTTAATTTCAGTATTCCGAATTCTTCCCTCCTTTGCTACCATCAAAGTTGCAAGAGAACAATACATGTATTATGGGAAATTACCGGAGATCATTGATTTGCAATCCATCAGACTGTGTTATTCTTCTTCGGGTAGAAAGTTACGAGATTCAAGTGAATCTTCGAATTACGTGCATGAAATGTAGATGGAGCATTATAATACTCCAGCTTACACAATCGAAACGATTTATTTCGTTTTTCGACCATACACGTATGTACGCACACTGGAAAATGTACGTTCGTCTGTACTTGAAGATAATTCGCGTACATGTACTTACACGCGTGATTGTAATTCGAATTACAGAGAGAATCCAGTTCACACGAATGAGTTTCGTAGCATAAGCGTAGGAAGATAGCAAAACTTATCGAATGCCGGGTGAAAGGACGTCACTCCAGATCTAGGTCAGTAGTACTTCTTTCTACAAAAGACGAAAAAAGTAGAGAAATGGAAACGTTATTAACGATCCGTGCTTATAGAACACGAAGGAGGAAAAATTCCATAATTTACATTTTTTACACTTTTGACTCCTACTGTTTCAGGATACTCTAAAACTATCATTTTCGATGCAAATCGCGTATCTCCTATTACATTTTCGCTTGATTATTAAAATTTTGCTCTTTGAAAAAATACTTTCGTCAAAAAACCTTCGTCAGTTTCGATCATAGCAAAGGATAAATCACATGTTGTAGAGAAACAAGTGTGGAACAATGCCAGATCAGCGCTGCCATTTCATTACCCATGCAACCTGTTGATCCTCGTAATGAGTCGTACATGAATTAATGAATAAATGAAAGGTAAACAACACTACGAGCTATTGTACACTTTTATTGTTTCCTTTGGAGCAGACAGGACATACTAAATTTTCTTTTATCGCTTATGGCGCTCAAGGATTGGCGCACGTGCGATGAAAACACGAATATGCCTCATAAAAGTAATCCTACAAAGCGTACTTCATAGTACGAAATGTAGCCTGTAATACCTATGTATTCTGGAAAAAGATAATATTTTTTGTTTTTTTTTTATTGTTTTCTTTTCGAAAAATATTTGGTAATTTATAATTGTTTTACGAAATTAAACTTCATTACAAATTAAACCTACCAAGTTTCCGATACAGAAACGCCATCTATGGGCGAGTATCTCTATCTCAAATGTATCTACCGACGCGACGCAAACTCAAAGACTTGATAACCCTCTGTACAAAATATGTACTTACATGTGTATGTACATATGCAAATTGCTAAATTTCTAATCGATTTTTCAAAATTGACGGTACACTCATTTTAATTTTTAAATTAAAGATGAAAATTCACAATCTACAAAATTAGTGTATTTAGATTATAAATCATTTAAATTATTCATACAATAGAATGCAAAATTATTCATACAGTGAAATATATATAAAAACATACAGAGTCAAAAAGTGGTTCCAAAGTCCTAACATCTGTACGTTTTCATATTTGCCTATTTAGTAATTATCTAGAGAAGCAAACGACAACTTGGACAACGATTATCAAGATCCTTTCTACTCAAATATGTATCTCGAATGTTAACGGTTTCGCTCACTCCTAAAACATACTTTAGCTGTCTATTTGTTCCAAATTACAAAATAAAAATGGTGAGTATTTTACTATCTTTGTTTTCTACAAATAATCATTTCTTTTCTTAAAGAAATCTTAAAGTTAAAAAAAAAAATTTTTTTAATCGAATTGTGATATTGTAATTACTTCATATCATCAAACATGGTATTTCAAGGAGTTAAGGTGGAATGTATCTGAACTAAGAAGATAAATGCCAAAAAGTTAATTGGTTTATTTTTAGATTACTAAAACGTGCTCAAAATAAGATAATAAAAATATGAGTAATATAATAATTATTATTAACGTCACGGCATTTGTTAAGAGGGGGCGGTTTTCTTGGAAAGATCATTACGAAAACTCGGTGCTAATGATCTTTTACTTCTTCCCTTCCCCACACTTTAACGTCACAAAAATTTTTCGAGCGATCAACATCGTTAACAATCAATTATTGATTTAATGCGAAATGCTTTGACAAGAACTTCCGAATTATTCGGAATCGGTCACTTTCACCTGCTGCTCTTCTCGAGCTTCGTGAAACAACCTGTAGTTTTGCTAAATCGCCAAGAGAAAGATATCTTGTATTTCAAGTTCAATGGTTATACGGTGGAATGTAACTTTCCATTTCATCGTAAATTTACAAAATAATTAGGCAGCCTTTTAGTTTATTAGAAATTTTCAAACATATATGTACTCATCGTAAGGAAAAGGGTAAAATTAAAAATAATCTTATTTCTTCGCTACGATTAGTAATTTTTCTTTTTAAAATGAAACATTCATATGTGGATATTATCAATGTTTTGTTTATACGAAACGATATCTCTTGACGCAGATAAATCAAAATTATGTTTCAGACTTAGCCACGCTATCGATATCAAGGAGAACAGAGTAAACATTGTTCGATTCGAATTTCCATAGCAATAGTATTTCTGTTCTAACGTTCCAAATAATAGTCAGCTATAATTGTAATAATCAGATATGATTTCTGGGCCTAGAGTTCCCATCATTTTTACTCGCGCATTGGTCTTCCTTCTCAGATAAAACATCTGCTACCTGAACATTATTTTTACTTCTCGAATATCAACTGGATCACCTTGGCATGATAAACTGGTATCTCTTAGTATCCATCGTGTGTACAACGACAATGAAAGCTGATATATAGCAACATATAGCTAGGCATAGAGAATATTCGTACACAAAAATTCATTTGTTCATCGCCTTATTTCCTTCAAGAGGCTACTCTCTCCTTCGGTCAAGTCTCGTTACTGCGACGCGACGCCTTAACCGAAGGAAATGCGCCGGTGGATCAACGAACGTTTTGTATCGAGGTACCGTTGTATCGGTGTATCAGTTGGTAAATTGCGCGAACAACGAGCCATGATGAAACCGAACGATGTCACGAAGCTATCAATGATTACGTTATAACGGATCCATGTGAGAATCTGCAGAGATTAAGGGTTTGAATTTCTTCAGATGTCAGCTATGCATGATACGATTACATAATATTTTACGCGACAAAAAGCAAAAGAAGTTGTCATGAAATATTTCTTTGACAAAACTTGGAAGTTATTTGTACTATAATGAAATGAATCGAGTTTCTTTTTGGGAATCTTGGAAGGTAAAGGAAGCGATTTGGATGAGGATAACGGGTTTTCGTGACGAAGGAACGAAGGAGAAACCGGAGTAACAAGTAAAATCATTGCTTCTTACATCTGTGCACCTTATTTACCAATGAATTTACAAAGTACAGTAGTAAATTTTACATTGAAATATTTTGCAAAAGTCTACCTTAAACCTATGTATATCTTTTTTTCTATTTATTTGGGATTCACCATACGGTCTACGTAACAAAATGGTCACTATACCAATTATTGTATAAATAAATAATAATTTATAATTATACTTATAATATATCGTCATTCTATTAAGAAATATTCATTGTGTTAAAAAATCCGTTCTAGATCAACGACAACCGATCTAAACGCCTAAAGGAAAGAAAGATAACACACAAAAGATAATTGATTGATGCACGTGCAATTACCACGCTTATATTAATGCTTGTTACTTATGTATCTCGGCTGATGCTCGCAGTCTGCTGCTGGAGATCGTCGAGGGGGTAAAGGCGTACCGAAGCCACCGTTTTATTCAGTAGACCGACGACCGTAGTGCCGGTGAGACGAGTATCTCTCGTTCAGTGGGCGACTTTCGCATAGGTACGTACTTTCGTACCTTACTGGCACGTTCCCTCCTCGTTTCACCCGTGTTTCGCCTGTTTTCGTTTGCGAACGCGAATGACTCCGCAACGCCAGAAGAGATCCACGTTCCGATAGTAAGATCCTTTTTATCTAATCTACACATTGTTAATCGATCGTGTATATTTTATAAATTTTACAAGAGGAATCGTCTGAATCGAGGAATATCTCTTTTCATTTTTATCTTCATTTATTCGTTAAGATATATCACAAGTCACGAGGAATTTCTTGGTATAAGAACTCTATAAATATCGAGGCGTAACGATAAGGAAGACTTACAGCTTACAACGACCGCAAATTGAATTCATGTATTAACGATACTCGATAGTTTCTCGCAAGTGGACAGTTTTGAAAGTAGCCCTCCGATTTCTCGAATCGAGTTTCGCTAGATCCTTCGAAAAGTGTCAGTGTCGTTGTTATTTTGTCTTCTTCGTCTCTTTTCTTCCCGCGATATCTGATAATAAACACCATTTGTGTATTTTTAATGTAGCTCGAAATTCGCTTTTAATTTATTAAATTTTTCAAAAAACGATGATCGAGAATGCCCGATGTAACTATCGAAGTATCATTCAGTTGTAAACTAGATCGAATAATTGAAGGAAATTAGATCGACATAAAAAGCTTCGTGTGCACGATTATTATTATGGTTTCGTTGTACCTCGTTGATGCTGTGTTCTGACACACGAAACGCGACACAGAAATTCGCTGATGGTTTAAATCATCAATGTAGCTTTTTATATTAGTTAGAACATTACCATTTAATTTTGTATAAATTAGAACATGGTCGTTTAATTTTGTAGACGTAAAATATTGTCATAAATAACGTGCAAGAATGTCGAATAATATCAAGTGATATATGTATCGAGTAATAGCGAGAAAATAATAACGTACTACATAATTAATATTACGCGCGAAAAATTTAAGATTTATTTTCGACAAGTTAAAAAGTACTTTTTGTTCTGTTTCCTGATTTTTAAGATTTATGCTTGTAATGTTTATACGTAATACGTAATACGTGTTGTTTCTCTTTCATCGATTCGAACAAGTACATAGATACTATACCACGAAACGAATTCGGGTAACAGTTATAACCCTTTAATCTTCGTTTTCATCCGTTTCATTTCGTACACACAAAAAAATCATTTTATTCGTGATGGTTTTGTAGCTGAAAGTAACCGAAAAATTACGAGCTTTCCGTGAGTGGAATACATGGCTGAAAATCGAAAGTGAATTTCGCGTCTCATTAGAAAGTGAATCGATGCTGGATATTCGTGGTTCGTCGTAACATCAACTACCGGAAAAATCGTGAATTGCGTTGGTATTGTAAGTTGTATAGCGTAATAGGAAAGCGAACGGAAATATTCTGTTCTGAAACGTTCAAGGAAACGAAGTATTAATTTCGTTAAAAAGAACAAAGTTCAGGTAACGTCCCAAATCTTTGCGCTATTATTCTCGTCTTCGGACGTCCTATTTCCTAAGAGAATAAAAAGAAAGTGATACGAAATTTTGGAGAAAGCGTAAACTAGTTTCTATACCACTAGAGTAGCTAACGGAGCTGGTCGATGAACTTGCAAATATCATTTCTTTACATTTATTTTTCATTCCTCGATCGATTAGAACACGAAATTGTGTACATTCATCGGAATATTCGTATTACGTTATTAACTATTTGTTCGTTTAAAATCCTTTTTATATGTTCGGTAATCATCAAATATAACGAATCGCATAATGACAGAAAAAAATACAATATTCGATAAATATAATATATCGTTATATATTATTGATCTCGCTCGTACGACCAACCTTAAGTCCTTAATTTGTTATTTCATAGTGGTAATAATTATGTTTTCCAGACAAATCCAGAGCATTAGATACGGTGTTTACTCCGGCATTATCCAGTTTTTAGCCGTAGTTCCAGCAACGGTTTTTCTGCTGGCAATTAATACATTCTTCGAACTGCGACAAGCTATGACATCCTGATCGTTCGACGTCTTCGAATCATAGAAGAGTTGCGTATATATAAAACGTTGAAGCAAGTCCAAACAGTTGAAACATTTGGCCAAAAAAAAAAAAAGAAAAGGTGTCGATCATGTCTCTTCTCGCCGACGTCGCAAACGTGATCGGTTTCCTGATCCTCACGGTAGGATTCATCATCAAGAATACCATCAGATTATTTATCCCGGAGAAGTATAAGATGAAGAGTATAGCTGGAGAGATTGCTTTGGTGACTGGGGGTGGTGGCGTCTTGGGAAGGCTTGTCACTCTCAGGCTAGCTAATCTGGGCGCCATCGTTGTCATCTGGGACGTTAACAAGGCTGGTAAGTACCCGTTTCGAAATTAATAAATTTGATTAGAGAATTAAGCTGTTTTTGTGATTATCGAATTTTAAGGTTGAATTAATTGAGAACAGTTTCAGCGGGGACAGGGATTATTACTGGAATTTCAAATTGGAAAAATAAATTCTCAAACAAATACCTGGCGATGAGACAGATCGCGTAGCGATGCTAGAAATAGACAGTGACATAAAACAGAAAACTATCTAACTACACCAATCCGTTTAAGACACAGATTTCAACGAGCTATCACCGGCAAGCATGAGACTAACTTAACGTGACATAACTGCTTCCTTAACAACGTCTATTATGCAATCTTAACATAACGTAGATTCTTGATAATATATTCTTCGAGGGTCGTAGGCAGTCGTATATTCATAATCTAATTCTCAACCATCAATAACCTTTAATACGATATTATATACGATTCGTCTCGCTTTTTTGTATGTTGCATTTGAAATTTGTCAATGAATTACGATCTTATCGCATCTTTAAAATTCATAAATGCAATAATCCTAAAGGGCACCAATCATCCTCGCCTGAAAGAAGCAAACATTTGTTTTGTATAGTTATTCTCGTATAAAACGATGATGTTTTTCAAGAATTTTCATCAAGCACTTTTTCTATTATCTTATTTTTCATAAATTTCTTAACGGATTTGAAACAATATACGAAAAGGTTTCAAGAGATCTATATATTCGTGTCTACCTATATATCTTTCATGACAATTAAACGAAACGTGGTCGTTTCGGGTCATCGAAATCGAAAGTGTTCGATCCACGAACGAACTATCCACCAAGTGTTTAGGCCTTGACTAGAATACGAAGGCCGCCTTCTTGATGTCGACGAGATAATTATAGTCGCGCATTACACGAACCACGCTCGTCTCTTGATGATCATCTAAATTTCAAGGTCGTTCGAAGCGTGCCTGGACTTCTAACGCGAATCAATCGAACCGAACACACGGTGCTTAATTTCCAAACGTCACGTTACGTCCTTGCTTTCATCCCGGTTGGAATATAAAAATCGTGGAGAACTATCAGTTTTGTCCTTCCCATTTGTCTTTCCGATTATGATGATTATGATTTATTCATTGTTGAATTTTTACACAGTGGACACGACTCCCTTCTTACTCTTGCATTTTTATTTATTTTATGTCTTTTTACTATTAGCTCCATGCTTTTTATTTCTTTGTTCTTTTTTAATTTTTTTATCTGTTCGTTCTTAAAATAGTTAAAAGTTTAAAAAGTTTGGCTGTAGCGATGGATACTGTGAATAAGTCCTAACTTGGAAAAGAAACTGGACAACCTGAGAGAATAATCATTGTGGTGTGAAATCTAAATTACAATAATTAAGGGCAAAATATATAGTATATATTAGGTAACCTTGGTATACATTCGCTAATCAGATGTTACCCTCGTTACATTATTTGTGGAATCATGATTAGAAACATTCAGAATACAGAACATTTTTTTGCTTATGTAATGATTTACTTACTTATGTGAAGTTTGGGAACTGAAAAGGATTGAGTCATCCGAGTTACGAGTTCCTATCTCGTTTAAAACGAGATTACAATTATGATAAGATACGTTCCAGAGCTCTCGATGTGAAACACTTTCTATTTTCCACGAAGCCATCCAAATTAAATTCTACATTTCAAAGTTGCAGAAATTAAATTCGTGATCGTGTTGGCCTTATAAAATCTATATACAGCGCTATTACCTATTTTTCTTGCTTCCGGCATAAGCAACTATTAATCGACAATGTATAACAATTATTTACACGATAGGCGTTAAAATAAACAATACTTATGCACGTGAATTATCACGACACTTATTATATTATTAGGTTTTTAGTTCCCAGCCTCAATTATTCTTCTTAATTATCCTTTATTATTATAATTAATAATTATTTGTTAATTGTGCCATGTTAAGTTGAATTGAATGAAAATTATAAGTAATAGCACAAAATTTCTTGTTTCCATTCGTATATGCGCGTGATAATTCTTTATAATTTTTAATTTAACATATTTATTTCCGGTAAAACTGGGCTCACATTTTAGTGTTTTATTGTTTCTTTAGGTAAACATCAGACATGTATTTCTATTATTGGTAATTAATCAAAAAATAATTATACTCACAAACTACAAGTATTCGATCTTAGAAGGATTAGCTTACAAATGGAAAATATATAAAAATTAGGGAAAAATTTTCATAATATGAGAACTTATAAATAAATGGATAATCCGAAGAATATCGCATATATAAATCTCGATAAATAACAAATCTAAACATCCGATTTTAAAAATTAATACAAGCAATTCAATACAAAATGACAGAACGAAAATTCTCTTGTGCAATAATCATACTTAACATTATTATATTCTGACGATGACTACAGAATACGGAACAACCTTTTGAAATTCGGCCGTGTTAATGATCTCGAATCAATGATGTGACGTATCTTCGGCTGATTTTCATCGTTCACTGTCTCCATAAAATTTCATAGATCTTGAGTGAACCAATGTGAATCATAATCCTCCGTGTCTTCGCCTTCTTTTCTTAAAACCTAGGTGACGAATACTTCAGCTAATACCTGAGGTAAACTATACCTGAAATAAATAAGTTCGGTTGTAGTGTCTTTTACATGACTTACAGATTAACAAACGATTGAATTATTTAATAAAAATTACGATAGAGAAATCTTGCTTCGATTCTATTTGAAAATTGCATTATAAATAAATGGAATAACTTGGAAAATAATCATGTTATTATATAATATTTACCATACATCTTATAATATATAATACATCATACAGTATAACATGTTACTTATCCCAACAACACTACATGGTTTTCATGCAATACATTGGATGGGGTTGCTCCATCAGCAACTCAAATGAATTTTTTTGTACGCGCAGACTAAACACGCAGATCGGTCAAGCGGTCAAGCGGTCAAGTGCAATCTACACGTGAAGAATTACATGCGCGATCTCTGCACGTTCGGGTAAAAAGGTGATGTCACCGCGTCTAAAGGCAAGAAAGCCAGGCGTACCTCTGCCCACGCCATAAATACACGCTCAGATCAGGGTACAAGAAAAGTGAAGCATTGAGCGTCGTGAGATCTACATGCACGACGATTTGGCGATGCGCGTGCAAGTAATCGTGACTATTGTAGCATAGTTAGTCGTAGTCGTAGAAGTAACTCTAACTGTGGCGTTATTTGCATTTTAAAGTAAGTTTTATTAGTGACTAAATGTTATTTGCTTTTAACATAAAACTAGTATTGATTTTTACGCACGTACCTGGTAATACCACCTCAGAGTTATGGAAGAAATTGCGGCAACAAATTATCTTTTGATGAACAGAAGAAACTTGTAATAACGTATTTGCACACTCTGAGTATGACTAATTAGAAATTGTCCTACTTGTTTGGATGTTGGAACACTGCATTCGTTTACAAATATTTTTGATTATATTTATCATTTGATTCGATTCAGCTTTATCGATATCTAAAAATATAATATTTTTAAGTAGATACTTCCGAAGTATCATTTGCAATGAATGGCATCCGCAGTCGTTACATGCGCAGTCTTTTAAACGCGAAGATAAACGTCGAAAAATGAGAAATCATGAATTGTACTTTGAAGTTGTTGATCAAACAGATCGCGAGGAAACAAGAAAGAGCAATATAACGCGACACTTAAGGCCTGGGCGAACTGGTTGATTGTTGAAAAAATATGAAATTTTATGCTACCACTACGGTATTCTCCCGTACAGGTTCTCTTGGCTGTTCCTTTGGATTCGTTCACCCGCTCATGATTTCTATATCGGTGCCCACTTTTCTCCAATAGACACCGCCGCGGTTTTGTAATCACATTGAGCGTGGCTCAATCGAACGTGATTTCAATCTCTATCCGCGAATAACTAGGGAACCGATCGGATTTTTGATTCGGTAGACTTTGCCGAGAAAACGGAACAATCGTATGGGATGTAATATAAACTAGAAACAGGATATTCCTTGTGTTGCAATTATCTTTCATATTCTACGTGAGCACGCGTACCACTTAGTCAAGAAGCGAAACAACTGCCTCTCCACGCGTTTCGACTTTCTACCCGCGAAAAGTTGCTCTTTCGATTAGGCAAACAATCCACTGCTATGTCCAGATTTTTTAAACTTATTGAGAAATAAAAGAAAGTTAAATTACACTGTCAACGCTAAGTATTAGGCTATCTGCTGATGTTTATCATAAATGAAATGTTTCTAAATGCATTTATTTCCTAATTATTTAATCGTTTGGTTGAAAATTGTAGTGGTCCAAGTCTAATTCACTCGCTACGTTAGTCTAAATAATAAATTGTATTATTACCTTTCATGAAATATTGAAACGTTTATCATAAATAATTCGTTATATATTTTCCTGGAGAAGCATAATGGAAAAGTGCCATTCTGGAATAAACTCGAATATGCAGTTTAAAATGTAAGATATTAAACAATGTAAAAGGTTAGTCTTCCAGAGTAGATATCCCAGTATTTATGATCGATAGCGTAGATGAATTTTCTCTTTAGTTTCGTAATGTTAACTGTTAATGACATTATTTACACCACAGTTTATTTAAACTTACATTTTGTGAATTTACACCGTGGCATATATCACGAACAAGTTATTAATAAAGTTGAATTATCTAAATCTTGAAATCTGGAAAGGATCTAGAAAGATCCAGACACGATATTAATCAATGACAACAGGTGTTCTGCCGGGCGACCTAGTATTTCCTAGTTTCTCGCTGTTAGCGAATATTTCAGCGCGCGATAGCGGCAATTACAAATCTTCTGAATCTTCGTAAGCTTTGCCAGGATAAAGAATGTAGTAAGTGATTTCATTTGCATGAAATACCATATTATGAAACAAGTGAAAAGAAACAGTAATCGAGGGACTGCTGCTTGATAAGCGTATCCTTGTGTATGTTGACCTTACTCGTCTGCTCTGATGACTTGTTATGGAGATAGAGAAATAGTCGAACTTTATAAGCTTTCTGAAAACTTTTTATACATCAAGATTGGAGCATTCAAAATATGTTGTGATATTGTAAATCGCATCAGGTAGTTTGTGTACAGTTATGTAAGCGCTTGTTTACTAAGATGACATTATATCTTTTATCGCATTTTATCATTGTTTAAGTTGAACCATACTACACAGGACAATATGTAAAAAGTCTTACTGAAAATATTCTAATATAAACAACATTGAAAAGTGCAGTAGAGCCATAATTATTATTCGAACTGACCATAATGCTGTTCGAATTTTTCGGTAATCGAATAATTTTGTATTAATGAAGAAATGAGAAATAATTATTTAGTTTGAACTATTTCATAAATATTAATATGAAACGAGAATGTAAAGTTTCGAGTAAAAATGTAACAATTTCTTTCAGTTTCTCTTCTTGTTTTCCGACCCTCCTTGCAAAGAACAACTCTGTCTAACTATTTTCTTATATTCTAATCGAGGTTCCACTGTACTATTGTTATTTCATATAATCATCTTCAAATTTCCCATAGATACATAAAGATCTGTAGTCTAGTTATAACGATTCTTTGATACAATTTTCATCTTAATCAGTAACATTGAATTTCTGATTTTGAGAACACAGCCCTCATGGAAAGTTTACTGTCGCCCATTTAATTTATTAACGGGATTCCTTTCGTATTTTCAGGTATCGAGGAGACTGTCAAACTGGTGAAATCCGCAGGTGGTATCTGTTATGGTTATGTTTGCGACCTATGCGATCGGGAGGATATTTACAAGAAAGCAGAGCAAGTCAAGAACGAAGTTGGAAAGGTGAGAATTGCTTAATCGATGCAATAATTGAAGATCGTTAACGCAATGTCATTCAATTTGAAAACATCAGTTCCAAGACTTTGGAAAATCTTTAAAAGCCTCTTAACCAGAACATTAATATGCGATGGTTATTGTACTGTATAATTTTTATTTAAAGGAAATAAAGTATTCCGAAATTGCTATTACTGCGTTTTCGCGATATTTTTATGACATAAATCACTCGGTTTCATAACCTGTTAAGTAATCGAATTATGACAATTGATTACATATGTAAACCTTACAGGTAACCATTCTGATAAACAATGCAGGTATAGGAAATGGCTATAGACTTTTGGACACGCCGGACAACCTTATTATTCGAACAATGGAAGTTAACGTAATGAGTCACTTTTGGGTATGTTTTCATCTTAACTTTATTATCTTTGATTTCAATTCTCCTCTCGTAATTTATCACGCGATAAAACAGAAGCGTTGGAAATTACGAAATTATAATGAGGTTTTCATCTGTGCAGAAGCTTATCCTACGAATTTACGATTAACCAAGCAATTAAAGCAATACACGTGGAACCGGTATTTTTAATTTATTGATAGGCTATGCACGTGTTGTATTAATTTCTATGGAAGATCCGACTCTCAAAACGAACGTGGCACTTCACAAAATTTTCTCACTCTTCTCGTATGTGGCTTTTGTATGATCGGATTTCGTAACAGATCCATCGGTTTAAACTCAAAGACAATTCTCCCTTTCGCAGCGTAAAGCCCGAGTGAGAGGCATTCCTAGGCCCGATGTTCCCTCCGTTTAGAAGTATTGCCGTGGGTCAGGTGAGAAAACCGGTCGGATAGATGCAGCCAGTCGGCCGTGCAGTTCCAGTATACTCGTGTCTCAGAGTTGCGACACACGAGGAGTATGCTTGCCAAATGCGTAGACAGCATCGAGTTCTCCAATGCGAACTCCCATTGACGTAATTCTCGAACACACTGTCGAAAAAGCAATTATGTTTATCACATTCTTGTTCCATTCGACTATTCGACCATAATCGTCGAAGATGATGTCTTCGAATCCTAAACATTTTCTTCGACAAAGTTATGACGATATTGTCCGTCATAGACTGTCTTAAGAATAGCTCTTTCTTTCCAGCAATATAAATATCGGTGATTTCGCGAATCACCAGAGATTGGCCGACGTAACAAGGTACAGAGTGAAAGTTCAGGGGGACACCATCCATGTCGAGACATCATCGACTTACACGAACGTTCGGCCGATAGAAGAGCTAGCCGATTCGGAGCACGGAGAAAATTATAGCGCGGCCGCTCGAAGAATACCGATTTTATGAGCCGCGTTTCGTCATCAGCTCGTTCCAATGGGGATATCCATCTTGATGTTCGCTTGATAATAATAAGACAAAAAAGAAAGGATAACAGAGGGACAAGGTTTGTCAACCGCGTTGTTCGAGACATCTCGAAGTCCTTTTCTTCAAACCTCGGATGTAATCACATCTTCAGCCTCGACTGCAAAATTTCGACGCGTACTTGCGCTTCGAATTACCACACATTTCACAATTTCGTCGATTCATTGGCATAACGAAATGCTTCCTTCTATAAGACACGAGGAATTACATATAAACTCCGCGTATACGTGATTCTCAAGAACCTTGCCTCGATACCCCAATTTTGTTATGCGCGGATTACGCGCCGACCGTTCTACTTTCGAAAGTGATGAACAGAGGAAGAACAACGGAAGAAAAATAGATTAACGACTAAGGAAGTAGGTTAACAGCATTGTAAAGAGCACAAGCCAATGAGTCTCTTGTTATATCCGATGTCACGGCCATATCCCCGAGAAGTACCGTCAATTATTGTTCTCCAAGCTGCCGCTCCCAACGTTCGCAATTCGATTAGCTGGATTCTCTATCTCTTTGCTCATTCTGTAAAGTAGTCAGAGTGTATTTACAAATTACAGTTTGTCTTACAATTATATTTGCTTGTGTCAGCAGCATGTAAAATTACAAGCAAACATTGCATGTTTCTGTAAATGTAACTGAATATATTTGGCACTCGTATACTTTATTATCATTGAGATAAACTTTTTTATTCTTCTAAGAAAATAGAGGGACCCATACTGTTAAAGATAATGAGACAATCATTACAATTTAGCGTTAGGATATTTTAATGTTTCGTAATAAATCAATTTAATATTAACAGACATATGAATGCATAGATATAAATTTAAGGCAATTAGAGATGATAATAATTTTTTTCTTCTCTTTCTCAAGACAACAAAGGCGTTCTTGCCTTCGATGATAGAAGATAACAGAGGTCATATTGTGAGCATTGCAAGTATGGCTGGACATATAGGAGTGTCACATTTGGTGAGTTATTGCACCTCAAAATTCGCGGCGATTGGATTCGACGAAGCTCTTCATATGGAGCTAGTTGTAAGTTTATTACCTTTTTTACATCAATGTCATTGCTTTCTTTCAATTAATTTTAACAAATATGCTATTATTTTCCTTCTCTGTTTATAGGCTGAAGGATATAACATTAATAGCACAGTGGTATGCCCATTTTTCATTCGAAGCACCGGCATGTTTGATAACGTTTCAACAAGGTATAATCTTTTTTTCCTGTATCCACATACATAAATAAAAATGTACTAGTAAAACATTTAATTTCGTATATCTGTCCCCGCATTTTTTAGATATTTGCCGAGGCTCACTCCGAACGACGTGGCGGATCGAATCATCTCCGCTATACGATGCAACGAAAAAGTTGCTATAGTACCTGGTTATCTTTGCATTTTGCTCATTCTGAAATGGTAAATAATTCAATAGAAATATGAAGCTAAAAAGTTTCATGAGAGAAAGCTAAGAGAAAAAGATAAATGATAAAAAATAAGAAAATAAAAAAAGTAAAAATATCTTTTTCGTCACTTTGACGTCTAATAGACTAATTTATATTGCGATTTTTAGGGCATTTCCGTGGGAATGTGCGGGCATGCTGGTACGAGGTTTACTTTTAAATAAGATTCACCCATCAGACTCATCATCTCCTCCTGCCAAGAAAGAAGAAGAAATTATTCCTACTATGTTGCCCAAAGATCCGGACACCACAGTTATTCATCAACAATTGACCAGACGTATTTCCAGTTCCGAAAGGAAACCATAATTATTTGGTCATCTGAAAAAGTTTCATATCGAAAGAACAAATGACGCGTATGTGGAAGTCATGGAACATTTGTAATAAATATAAGATAATAACCATGTTATTGCAACGGTGAAAAACCCATTTTGTACAAGTTTTAATGTACAATCAAAATAGCTTGTTTCCAAGGCGAGTCGTTCTTTCACAAAATTAAAATAAGTTTCGCGAAACGAGAAAGTTGTAGAATTACCATTTCCCAAAGACACGGCTTCAAGTCTTGTAGAATAACGAAGTGAATTGAAGTGAAGATTTTTAAGAGATACACCGAGACTTTCATGAATTTCTCTATTTATAATTGTAAGTGTATTGTGTTTTTCGGAAAATACTGCACAATATCAACAGAGTTTCATATATATACATATATATATATATGTTGTTAAGGATCGCTTTAGTGTTTCGTACAATAATAAAATTTCATAGTACGATAATAAGGTTATAAATCTAAGATTACAAGTTTACAATTTTAATGCTAATAAATGTTAGATAAGAAAAATTGATAGATACGACACAGGTATAATTTTCATAATTTACTTTGTACGGTATAATGAACATTTGTAATAGCCTGAGATTTTTTTATTGATAATTCGGCTAAAAGAACAAACAAGTATATTTATCAATCGCGTGTAATAAATCTGTCGACTGTTATTACGAAACAGTTTACAGATGACAAATAGAAAAAATAAAGTTGGAAAAATTGTATCAATTGTACTTACGCATTGGCCTATTTAAACTACCGATTTTCGAGATAAAACTTATCGAACCAACGCAACTAATGTATCGTATGAACGCTATCGTTTTAAAAACAGAGTGCCATATGTCCGCCCTGATATACAAATGATTGTTTTATAAACGAACATTATAATAAAATCACATTTTCCACTCTTCAGCGTTATTTATGAATATCAAATGTTTAAACAATTCTACAAATTGGATAATTCGTTCGTTTTTAATTTAGCAACCCAATTACTCAAAAATCCTTGTACCCAAATAGATGCAAAGAGGCATGAAAGAATATAAAATGCAAAATGACCGACTTTCACTAAAGTTTCACGACCTTCGCAAACATACAATTCACTGTTGGATATTACTCTTAGAATTCAGTTCTTGACAAAAGTTATAATGAATTGAAAAAAGTCAAATGTACCATTTGGAAAACCAATTTATTATTATCAATATCAATAATTGATAACGCAATGGTTTCATGAGTGGAACGGTATACATGATGGTGGTTTTTTATTGCTTTCAGTAACCGTGTCATTGCAGCAACATCGCATTGCAATCGTGCAACTTACACGACACACATTTTTGTACTCGATATATTTATCTCAATACCTGGAAATATTTTCTAAAGATACAGAATAATTACACGTTTTATGTTTATGCCCTATTATTACTACGAAACGCTATCTGATCGACGTAATATTGATGAAGAAAAATACAATGATAAATAAATTTTCATTATTTTATTTATTTCATTATTATTAATAAATTATTCACAATTCTTCCTCTGACCTCGGTTCTAAGGATAATAATATACCCGCAGCAGCACGCTTATCGTATCATAATTCAGATAAACTAATATTTCCATACACAGTTTCCACGTACTATTTGCTACGAATAGTAAACGTATACAAACAGTGAAACAGAAGTAAATTCATTTAAAATTGATGTCGACATCGAAACTTCTTCTTGCTTCTTTTACAGTGATTTCGACACCTTGAAAAAATAACCAGTGAATGCGAATAAATTAAAATAAAAAAAATAACGTAGACGTTATATAAGCTGCTTGTGGCGGAATTTCGATTCGCTGCGGAATGAACGGCTTTCTTTTCGGATGAAACGAGGAACAAGTTTAGCTATTCTTTAGGAATTAATTATAATTCCTATATTAGTAGGTCATTGAACAAAATGGATTGCAGCTACTCAATTTTGTCAAATATTTTCTCCTAATCGTTGGGTGCAGCTTGCAAATAGGAGCATCGATATCGTCTATCAAACACATGTAATGACACACTAGATTACGTTAGCTTACAACTAGAGCTGTATGTGTCTACAGCGAAATAGTAACACTCTCGATGTCAACCTTATCCTACATCCAGTCATACATGTTTGCGTCACAAAGATATTCATCCTTCGGCAGTAGTTCATTACGAGTGCTATAATAAATTACATCAAAAGGAAAAACCACGGGATCAATAAATCAATATTGGTTGATCTTACGGTACCCGTCGTTGATCGCGAAAAATCGGCACAGATTTATCTGCAAGATAAAATGAAGCTACTATTACTACGAAACGCTATCTGATCGACGTAATTCCGCCTTCTTTCTTCTGTTCGCTGACGCCGTATTTTGTTATCACAGTGCAAATAAGTTACATTGAGACTCTAGTTGTGCCGATTACGTGAGTTACCTCCAACATATCGCTTCCATCATCGCGAAAATAACGAAAGAGATAGAAGTATATTCTAGTGAATATGAACCGACAATTTCTTCGCAGAAAGACGCAGATAAAGACCGTGAATTTTTGCTAGATGTTAACTTCAATTTCGTATTCTGTCGTCGGTCATAAAGATGAGAATCTGCAAGTTGTTGTTCGTAATTTTCTTGTGCTGCGTATGGAGGGAATGTAATACTCTAGAAGGAAAAATTTTAAGATTGTGCATTTCAGCGAAGACTTGTGAAAATTGCCTGCAAGCCGGCCCTTCTTGTGCTTGGTGTAGTGATTCGGTAAATGTCCCAAGATACTTCTTCGATTGGATCAGTGAAGTTATTTCATTCAGACACGAAATTTCAGTTGTACGCTTTAAATTCTCTCTCTCTCTCTCTCTCTCTTTTACATATACTTTCAGTCTTATTCGAATTCAACAATTGGAAGGCCGCGATGCAACTCACCGGAAAAATTGAAACAATTCGGTTGCCTACCACAGGAAATTCGTACGAGTTCTCCAGGGACGATAAAGTTTATCAAGGATTCGAATTTTCAGGATATGGAACCGGAACGAATACCGATACAATTGCGGCCGCAACGAATAAAAGTGATGATTCCACCTCATTCCGAGATAACAATTCCCATTCGTTATCGGCTGGCCAAGTACGTTCGTTTAACAGATAACCCATTTCCGAAATAACGCGAACAACGTGAACAAGCCTGAACTTGCAAAACGTAACTTCAATTTACTCAGTATAAAATTATTTTTGTTACGAAGATGTTGATAGGTGTTGATAATGTATCAATGAAAAATTCATTAAATCTAACGATTTAAAATGATTCAGAAATTATCCACTAGACTTGTATTATCTAATGGACTTAACATGGTCGATGAGGGACGACAAGGAAACTTTGATCAGATTAGGATGGAATATGAGTCAAACGTTTGGCAGCATCACCAATAACTTTCGTCTAGGCTTCGGTAGCTACGCTGACAAACCTGTGATGCCATATATCTTCCCAGGGCATGAGGAGAATCCTTGCAAGAGCGAGCACACTGAATGCTCTCCTATTTATTCTTATTGGCATCACCTAAAGTTAACTGGTGACATTCAGCGATTCATTACAGAAGTACGAGATTATCTGAAAGAAAGTTAAACTCAGAACGGATTAAATGGATTGAATTTCAGGTAAATAATAGCCAGGTTACTGGAAATGTTGACAACTTGGAAGGAGCGTTGGATGGACTCGTGCAGGCGATAGTTTGTACCAATGAAATTAATTGGGCACGTCAGGCACGAAAAATTATTTTAGTGGCCACCGATGGACACTTACATACCGCTGGCGATGGAAAGGTAAGAAAAAGTTATCATTTAATAAACCGAGATTTCAGTAGTTACATACATAGAAAAGAGCACGTCTCACTGTCTTGATTCACCTCGATATGTATAAAATCAATTCGTGATTAACCAAGTATCGTTAAGGTCAATATTCTAAGTAATTTCACTATGATAACATATGCATATCAGAGTTAATGAGATCGGTGATGTTATTATCCCTCTTCTATGTTATTATCGAAATTTTAAGATATCTCATACGGGTATCTTCGTATCGTAATCAGTTAGGTGGTGCTGTAAAGCGCCAGGACTTCAAATGTCATCTTGACGAACGTGGACAATACTCTCTAGCCGCACAATTCGACTATTCCTCGCTGGCAGAATTGTCAAGACTATTGCAGGAATATAAGATCAATGTAATATTCGCCGTGACGGAAGAGCGTCGTAATGAATACGAAGAGATCGTCAAGTTGCTGAGAGAAAAAGCAACGGTCGCGACTTTGACCAGCGACAGCTCGAACATTCTGGATATCATTGAGAATGCTTATCATCGGATTACCTCGAAATTGATCTTACGCGACAATTCTTCCAGTCCGCTGATAATGGAGTATTTTTCCAACTGCGGCGAGGGAAACGTTTCGGAGTGGAACACTTTGGAATGCGATGACATAAAGGAGGGACAGATGTACGATTTCAAGGTTGTACTGTCTTACAAAGAATGTCCAAGGGATAAAGACCTATGGGTACGTGTAAACTATAAATATTAACTCGTATAAAACTTACATCATCTATACGCATGTTGTTTATGGATTGAAAATGAAGCTTTCAGTGCAATTTTTTTATTTTTGATTTTTCAACCATATTCTTGTTTTGAGACACAGACACGCATCCTTGACTTTATTTACTTCGCGAATTCAGTCCCACGGCATAATGGTTTATATGAGAACATAACTTTATATTTTTGTCAGAGACAAAGGGTTGTGATCGAGGATGAACTGGCTTCTCAACTGTCAAATATAATAATCGATGTTGAGCTTCTGTGTGGTTGTAATTGCAAAGATACCGAAAGTTCTTATTGTCAGCACGGAACGTATGAATGCGGTTTATGCAAATGCGACTCTGGTTGGTCCGGTAAGAAGCTTTGATTTCTCCTTCGCAATGGAATTGTTTAATATTGATAAAACTCGCAGGTGAAACATGTGATTGTGATGAAAGTTCACTGTCAAATAACGTACAGCAGTGTATCCGAGGCAACTCAACGAAAATTTGTTCCGAGAGAGGTGACTGTGTTTGCGGAAAGTGTTTCTGCGATGATGGATACAATGGAGAATTTTGTGAATGCTCTGCGTGTGACAAGGTGATTCTGGATTACTTACATATTACATATTATTTACATATTATACTATACTCGAATTATACAGTTTGTTCGGAAAATTTGTAGCACTTTCAACAGACGATTTATTCTATTATTATATCGTATTTTCTATATTATATATTTAATGAAATTTAAAGAGAACTATTCTTCATATACTTTTGCAAAATACTGTTTAACAGATATACTATTTCCAATTGATCGTCAAATGCACTTACAGGGATAGATCTAACATCATATCTAACATACTCTGTTTGGCCAAAACTAATCCTGTCGTTTCATTGAAAGGATTAAAGATGGAATTAATCTTCTTTTTATAGATGGATGGAATTGAATGCTCGAATAAGGGTACTTGCAATTGTGGTGTTTGCCAATGTATAGAAGGATGGGAAGGGAACGCTTGTCAGTGTCCATCAACCAATGAACTCTGTATCGCACCAGGAAGTCAAGAAATTTGCGCTGGTCACGGATACTGCGACTGTGGAGAATGTCGGTTCGTATTTTTTATTTGCGAAAAGATCTTGTTCCGTTGCAATATTACAAATTCGTATTAAATTATTGCATTCTTTGTAAACATGTCGAATGTTGTTCAGATGCAACGTTACCGCAGCAGACGGCTTCTATTATCGAGGTACTTATTGCGAATCAACGATAAGCACTGGTGGCAGTGGCCTGTGCGTTCTTTATGATCGTTGCGTTAACGCCACTGTCGAGGATCCGAAAAAGGCAAACGAATTTTGTCAAACGAATATTATCACTTACAACATTGAAAGAGTGGAATCCGTTGACATAGGTAAATTGAAAGAGCGTAAGTAAATAATATGATGACGTCAACGAGCCAACATAATATTTATTTTAGGAAACGGACACCACTGTTTCGTGAAAACAGTAATGGAGAGAACGACCTGTTTCATTCATTATATATACGAATTTCAGAAAAATAATGTTGTCACCTTAAAAATTGGTAACAAGGTATATATCCATATTTGTAAATATTACTGCGGGTACTCTTTGCAAATTTATATTTTTGTGAACATAATTATTTTAAGTATGAAATCGTTTTACCTATTAAATATAGAGAGTATTATATTTAGGATATTTTGCACGTATACATATGTTAAGTCATCCCATAAGTAAAACAGTCGTGGACTCTTTTATACTAGATGAAAATAAAAAGTGACCTGTTAGCATTTAATAAGTGTTGAATTTTCCCGTATATTGTATAATTCTTTATCCTGTTCAATTAAGTTTTCTATTCAAATTTTATAAACCTGTGATCATACCGCATTACTTATGGGGTGATCCAATATTTCTGCATATTATGTGTATTCCGTGTAGTTTTGCACTTTCAAATTCCCCATAAATGCATAAAACCCACGTTACTCATTATTGTTATACCTGTTTTTCTAAATCTACATCGATACATTTAGCAATGTCACACTCTGGTACACGGAGCAGTCATCCCATCTGTAATCATCATCGGAACAGTATGCCTCGGACTCGCTTCTCTACTAATTTGGAAGTAAGAACCATATTCAACCAAGATTAATTGAATTACAATTTATTAGAAACAAATATTGATTATATATCGGGTGCACAGGTGTTGGGCATCCATGAAAGACAGGAGGGAGTATGAAAAGTTTATGAAGGAGCAACAGAAAACTGTGTTTAGTTTAAACCAAAATCCTCTGTTTAAATCGCCTATAAGCCGATACTCAGTTCCTTCGATGTACAAAGAGAACTGAGAAATCAAATTTCTTCGATTAAGCAGGTTAATTCAATTCACTTTGATCGAAAGATTTGGAAGAACACATGGTACTATCATCAGACAATATATCGTTCCAGAAATGGTTTCCGGCGGAAAACGTGATGGACTGCAACATATGAAATTTTTTAATCCAAATCCGAATCTTTTATAATAATTTTCGAATTCGACATTTTTTTCAATCTTTTATGATAGAGAATCGGACAGCTACATGGAAAAGATGAAAAATGCATTTTTGTCAATTTTTTGACGTCATATACTTACAGGTAAATCATTGTAAGGTAGTTAGAAAAGAAAGGAATAAGTCTTTAGGCACAAAAATATAAGCTTCGTAAAAGCTAAGTAGATAAATCTATGAAATTTTTTAAACAATCAAAGATATATCTAATATTATGCCGATCGATATTTTTGATGAAACTAATTTTTAAATCACTTATCATGTTTTCGGCCTATAGTCTTCAATTTATAGATATGTTTGATTTAAAAAAAATACTTTTTACATCTACTGATATATCTTCGACTACCCACGCAAATCCAAGAGGTTCTCTGTAAATAATATTTGTAGATGGTATATTATTGTGCCATATAGCTTCGATCGAGGACCCATCGGGAAATATGTATGTTCCTAAACCGACCATCGTTCCGTTCGGATCTATTCTACCTCGATACTGAGCGTCGTTATTATACCTTAAGTAAATTGTATGTGATTTTATTTAATTATAGATCATGAAATAGACTTTATTACTTAATATGAATATCGGCATTAGAAAACGTATCATCGTCCCATTCTCCGTGATAGGTATCAAAATTATCAGTAGTATATGTTCCTCTTCCTACGCAAGCAATTCAATTGACAGAGTTTCAAAAGTGGGCAATATCTCACAAAATGTTACCTTGCTTAAGCAAAAGTAATCGATCATAATTTATTTTATATTCTCCGTCGTAAACATCTCCATTCCAAAATGTAAATTTTCCGACTTTCGATTGTGCATTTTGATCTACGATATCAAATTCATTTATCTTCGCCATTTTGCTGACACCTCGTCTCTTCATTTCAGAAAACAATCTCTTTGCAGTTTAATTTCCAATTCTTTATACGTTTTCTTTTTACACAAATTATTATTATAATTGAAATGAATTAAAAGAAGTATGAAAGAAAAATAGAAGTACAAAAACGTCAAGTTCTTCTAATCGCCACCAATGTCGTAGCGCTGAAATAAACACAAATCAGACTATACTAGTTAACGAATCAGAACACCCGTCCTATTTTGTTAATAACACGGTTGGTTATAAGCCAGAAAACCTTGACATAAATTTTCATTTTGTTTCCAACAAGGAAACGGTATGTCTTGCGTCTTATTTTATTCTTACTTTTTTTTTCCATATTCTATAATTTGCGAAAAATGATCTTCTGCTTGTGAAAACTACCTTTAAATCTGTAGCCACGTGACCTTGCAAACGACCTCTAATTTGGTATTTGCATCGTCTGTCTCTGGTTGTGCTTAACGATAACCCCTACATCATTGACACGCTCGGAACACGTTCATTGTCCGAGTGTTCAAATAAGAGATCAGTAACGTCGAATTTCTTGCCACTTTCTACTAAAACCGGTAGTAAAAGATCCACGAATCATCCGAGATATGATACGAACGACAACGGGCCTACGTAATGAATTGGCAAACGCAATACTACGAAGTTCTGTGCGGACGAATACCGTAAGATCTGTGATCATACGATGTCTTCACAGAAAATATGTACAAAGGTATTTCATTTTCCGTTATTACCATCTTAACTTATTGTTCTAAGTTTTGTCGTCCTCTGATTAAAATTTACCTCATTGGTTATGATTAAGGTTATTTTAAAGTCATTCTATCTTACAATTCTACTTAAAAGTTTTCAAGTATGGCATTATTTCCACCTGTTATTGATGAGGATAATCAAAGCCATAAATGCAAATGATTTCATAATCCTCTTTTGCTTTTCTCTATTTTAGGACAATTTTATTATATTTGATTTGCATTAGTCTCTTATTCATTCAGGATACTTAATAGCATAGATTTGTATTTTTACATTTCAAGGAAAGTTTTACACATTCTTTTAGAATAATTTATTCATTTTTATTTGATACTTAGGATTCAAATTCATAACACCTTACGTTTTACGGTAACTCCGTGGAAACAACAGTTAAGGTATTATGCAGATTATCCAGATCATGTCAAAGTGCAGCTTCCTGCGTTATCACCTACTATGGAAACAGGCACAATTGTCAATTGGCACAAAAAGGAAGGTAATGTAAATAATTCATGTGTATAATAAACTCATTAACAATTGTTGGTGTTGTATCATCATTTTAGGTGACAAGTTGAATGAAGGTGATCTACTTGCTGAAATTGAAACTGATAAAGCTACGATGGGTTTTGAAACACCAGAAGAAGGCTATCTGGCAAAAATTATAGTAGCTGCAGGAACAAAAAATGTCGCTATAGGCAAATTAGTTTGTATAATTGTCCCTGATGAAAGTTCTGTAGCTGCCTTCAAAGATTTTAAAGACGATACTCCAGCAACTACTGCATCAGCTACCCTTACATCAAGTGTTCCTACGCCATCTACTTCTCCACCATCTACTCCCCCACCATCCCCTGTAACGCCACCAGCACCTGCAGCACCTTCTGTCCCAAAACCACTGCCTACTGCATCAGGAGAGAGAATATATATTAGCCCATTGGCTAAAAGACTTGCAGCTGAAAAAGGCCTTGCTTTGGAGGTAAGTTTTAGGTCATATAAAATTAAAAAATTTTAAATAATTCTATTACTTTCTTAAAGGGTTTAAGAGGTTCAGGACTATATGGATCCATAACATCCAAAGATTTAGTAGGTGCACCAGCTATGGCTGCTCATCCTACAGTAGCAACAACAACAGCTACAACAGAAGGGATGGATGTTCCAGTATCCAGTATCCGCGCAATAATTGCAAAGCGTTTACTGGAAAGCAAACAAACAATTCCACATTATTATTTATCAATAGATGTAAAAATGGACGCCGCACTCGAAATGCGAGAACAGTTTAACAAGATGTTAGAAAAAGAAAAAATAAAGCTTAGTGTAAATGATATCATTATCAAGGGAATGGCTATGGCTTGTAAAAAAGTACCTGAAGGTAACAGTGCATGGTTGGGAGAAGTTATTAGACAGTAAGTAATATGTTATAATAAATAATTGCTATTAGTAGCAGGAATTATAATCATATGGATTAAATTCCCCCCCCCCCTTTTTTTTTTTTTTAGATACAATAATGTTGACGTAAATGTAGCAGTCAGTACAGAAAGTGGCCTAATTACACCAATAGTTTTTGGTGCAGACACAAAGGGTATAGTTCAGATTAGTAAGGATGTAAAAGAATTAGCTACAAAAGCGAGAGAAGGAAAATTGCAGCCGCAAGAGTTCCAAGGAGGAACTATCACTTTGTCAAATTTAGGAATGTTTGGTATTAAAAATTTTTCTGCCATCATAAACCCTCCTCAGTCAATCATTTTAGCTGTAGGCACAACTGAAACCAGGTTAATACCCGCCAAAAATGAAAAAGGGTAAGTGTTTTTCTCCAGCTCTTTTTTTACATAATATTTTACATTTTATTCTTTAGTGACTTATTTTTTTTAGATTTACAACCACCCAATTTATGTCTGTCACTGCCAGTTGTGATCACCGTACCGTAGACGGTGCAGTAGGCGCACAGTGGTTAACAGCTTTTAAGAACTTCATGGAAAATCCAACAACTATGTTGTTGTAGTAAATTTAGCCACTGAGAAGTTCAATGGGGTAGTTTCAACAGGTGCAAAGAAACATTGTTATGTTCAGGAAGGTGACCAAGAATATTCTGTACATTTGTGTGTATAGTACAATATAGAATTGTGTTACTTTACGCATTTGTAAACCATCAATTTTTGATAGATTCGAATTTTTCAAAGTCACATTGTATTTCTTTTATGTAAAAACATTGTTAGGACAACAATATTTGCGGAATCAAGGTGACATTATACCATTAGATCATATTTTTCCTAATGTACTATATATGTGGTTTTTCATTGAATATAAAGTAAAAGACTGACGATTAATTTCACCATTAAATAAAATAACAATCTCATTACTTTATTATTGGTGTAAAAACCACATCTTTGTCCCAGCAATAGTAGTGGTCACGTGTAAATATGTGTATTTATGAAATAATATTATGGCCACCATACATTGCAATAATTTAATTATAACTTAGGGGAAATTGTGAAGGAAAATGTGTCAAAATGTTTATAGTAAGTAATATACGTAAATGTATATCATATTTAATAAATTGTAACTTACAGATTTAATGTTATTTTTATTTTTAAGCTTGTGTTATATCTATGGATACGTAAAATAACAATACAATCCTATTATATTATGTAATAAGTAATAATAATCATGATAATCATATAATGTCATTTATGAAGATTGAAGAAAGCGCGGTTATCGATCATACTGGCGGAACTGCTGTCAGAGAGGAAATCAGAGAGAATGCTCACACTAATAGACCTGATTGTTCCCGAACTAGTGCTGCTCCATGCGGCCAAGTGCTGAAGTCAAAGTTAGCATATACAATATCCTATAAAATTAGAGATCTGCTCTGTTTGGTTCTTTGAGATTATTGCGGGTGCGAGTAAATATGTTAAAAAAACAGCTGTCGAAGGATGGATTAAAACATACGTTTGGTTCACAGGACGTAACACTTATATTATTGCGAAATATATATGGATCATAATTAACATCGTTTTTTAAATAAAGTGTGTTTCTTTAAATATTATAATCATATACATTTATAAATATAAAGTTAATTTCGAATTCATAACCTACCTTATTAAAAGAAAAATGTACTAGATTATCCAATGATCATATCCAAGGATCATCACTCCAATGAGTGCTACCGCTACTCACGTGTATATGTATACTTTAGCGGGCAACTATCAGAAAACGGAAATCCAGACATCATTCTCATGGAATTGTCAAGATTTTTCGAGTCATAGAAACAAATATAAAATTTTATCAATCACATTACATTTTAAATCAATATAAAGGTAATACCTTAATAATACAGTGAAGAAGAAAATAGGTAAAAATGTCAATAATTCGACAAAAATATTTAATATATCTATATATACTTATTGACATTTATGTTGTAAGTAGTAGGCGAATATTTCAAATGAATAATGATATATCAAATGCTATATGTATTTAGCGATTATACCATACTTTATTTATAAATTTCATATTTAAGAAATAATTTCCCGTAACTTATTTTCTATTACATAACAATGTGAAGCTTAACATTTTTCAATAATAATATAAAATTCAAAATGTTATATTATTTCGAATTTTTGAAAAGCAGCAACTAATAGAATTTGTTGATTATAACGCCATCATTTGATAACACTTTCTTCATTATATTATATATATATTTTCATTGTTTAAATAATATAAGATATTATACACTACTAGTTATAATACACTTTATATCGTATTTGGTGTTATTTTACTTACAAAAGTGTAAGAAACATGTTAGTAAAAGTTTCGTAAGTTTTCGCAAAAAAGCTGATTACTTGATTCGTTTTAATCATTTTAGAACAATAATATTATATCTTAATTAAAAAGGACAGTGTAAATAGTAAGAAATATATCTTTAGAAACCATTTAATACATATATATATATATTGTTCATATACATTATATTATATAAAAGTATGTCACGTGTAAACGCCAATCAATCCCGAACGATCAACCATAGTAATGAATGAAACTTTTACTAACATATTTGTTATATTTTTCTAAATAAAATAAAATGAGACCAAACACGGTACAATTTGAAGCATATTCGGAAGCAGATATAATATATGATAAACTAATAAAAAATATATAAAATAAATAAATATTATAGAAGGAACTATATTTAATTATTGCTATTATCTATCTCAGATAGAAAAGTAGAACCGTACAATGAAATAGGCTTTTGTAGCGTGACACCATATCGATTATGGCTCGTTTATGATAGAACTAAATAGGTTCTTATGTATACTAGGATAGAACAACTTCCACACATGGCCGCGTGGTCCAGCTCAGTATTGTAGAACAACCAGAACAGTGACGTGAGTATTCTCATTTTTTCACAAGCGTAACATGCTGTGAATATCTCAGAGAGAGAGAGAGAGAGAGAGAGAGAGAGACGGAGACATTCTACTCATCTCTGTCTATCTGGCAAGAACACTAACTTTACTGTCTTCCATGTTGATTTTTCACGACTGGTCATGATTCAATTTTCGGGCGGTTTTCCCTAGTGAGTGTCGAGACCTGTTTCATGAGAACCATGGTTCATATTGTTGCCAATATAGTTTGAAAGTCACACAATTTTACTGTGGGTATTCCTATAGATGATAGCAGACGACAGATTTATCAGAAACTGTTTTAAAACTAGCACAAGTTGTTATTACACAAACATAATTTTTGTAATCATCAAGAATCATATTTTAGTATTCTATTGACTTTATGTACAACTGGTTAGTACTTTTCTAACAAAAGTTTCTGTGAATATACATGTTTTTCCAATAATAATTATATATAAATATTACAATTTTATAATAGAAAAATTTTCATGTAAATGGAAGTAATATACAGGATGTTTTAGAAAAGATTCCGATCTTAAGACTTAAAGATCTTATAACATTCACCAAATAAAAAATATCTAATCGACATATCTTTCGACATAAAATCAACTTTTATTGTTTATTAGCGTTGGATACCATAAGTGAGTCTTTTCGCAATACATTGAATTATATAGTTAATGAAAGCGACCGTATTCACTAGTATGTAAGTAGTACTTATATACATAATACTATCCTACATACTTAGTTCAGTTTATCATTCTTTAGAAGTCTCTTTAATGTTACGCATAATTGCTTGACAGTGTATTTTTTCAAAATTTGGAAGACAACGAATAATTTTACATGCAGACTATTATGAAAACCACTTACGATTTATACAATTATGTATATTCATATAAACTCGGAATAATTGAGTTGAATTCCACAATGACGAGTTAAATCATTTAAATGCCAAAAATTAAAGGATGGATGTTACGGATAATGTTGATGGAGCTTTAGATCCTCGAATACAGGTAATTATCTTTATAAAAATAATTTTTCCATTTGTTTTGCTTATGCCAATAAATATATATTTTTTTAAAGTTATAGGTTATATGCGTAAATAAATGATTACTAAATGCAAACGTAATGCCTAATACAGCCTGGTACCATGTTCCACTTTGCTTTCACTTCATTTTCATTCTCAACGTTTGTCAAATAATAAATGTATATATCTAATAGTAGTTATTTAATTGTAGATTATTATTTTGATAATGTTCTTAAAATAGTTGTTTAATATATAATATCTATTGTTGCAAACAATGTATAACGTGTAGTTATTTTTATTTCCTTAATGTTATTTGTTAATATCTTGTCTTTATTATAATAATAATTATTATTATTTTAACGAATAATTTGTAAATAGTAATTTATACAAATTAAAATTATTATTTGATCTATAATTTATCAAATGTAAAAATTGTCTGCTGGAATTCACTGTTTTTTATTAAATAGGAAATATGTAATTATAAATATTAAAATCTTTGTAATAGTAAAAGTATCAACCACTAAGAAATAAAAAGAATAGAAATTATATAATAATTAAAATAATTAGAAATACTTCCATGAAATTTAACTATATATAAAAAAGAATATCTCAAAGAATATATGAAATCCAGTTATAATTTTTTATAACATTGAAAATACAAAATACTAATATGTTGCATATTAGACAAAATTATATATAGCATATAGAAATTGTCATTAAAAAGTAAGTGCCACAAAATTATTCAGTATAAATCATTTTGAATTTTTAGATTGAGTTAGAGAATTTGAACGATGCAACAGATGATATAAATAAACTTGAAACTGAATTGGATGTAAGTATTAATTCTTTCAGACAATGAAGTTAAAAGCTTTTTGTACTTTGTGTATAAGCTATATTAGGATATTGATTAAATGATTTTACATAACATTTATGATGTTCAATTTGTATATAAATGTATTAGTTTTTTTTTTAATAATATTTAATTCTTAATGATATATAATATTTATTGTTCAGGAAGCTCACACTGCTTTTAGGCAACTATTATCTGAAACTACCAAAAGATTAAAGGAAATATTAAATAAGGTAGGAAATAGTTGCGTTGAAAAAGCAAGGTGTTATTATGAAGCACTTGAAGTGGCACGTCAAGCTCAGGTGAGACCATAATTAAAATATTTATTAAATTTTGAGATATAATTGAGCAAAATTTGATACAGATAAAATGTCAACAACAAGCTCAACTATTCCAAAGAGCAAGCGAAATTCATGTGGCCGCAAAAGAAACTGTGGCATTAGCCGAGAGTAGATTTATGTCACATCAACATGAATGGAATTTTGATCAAGCATGGCAGGATATGCTAAATCATGCAACGCTTAAAGTAAATATGATAAATTAATAAACATTAAACTGTATAATAAAAAAAAAATGGTGATGATTATGTTAAAACATGTACATATGAATATGATGAAGAAAGAATAAAAATTAAAGTTCAGTTCAGTTAATTTTGATTATATTATGACTTAGGTTATGGACGCTGAAAATCAAAAAGCAGAATGTGGTAGAGAACATTACAGAAGGGCAGTATTGTTTCATAATGCTGAGAAAAGATTGTTACAACTAGAGGAAAAACATCGTCGTTCCATAATAAAAGCGCGACCATATTTCGAAGTCAAAGCACAGTGTGATCAAATGTTAGCAACTCAGAAAGAACGAGTCGAATGTTTACAAAAAGCAATACAAGATGCAAAGACTAATTATGCCACAAGTCTCCGTAGGTTGGAAGAAATTAGTAATCAAATACATCAACAGCGTCGAGATTATGGTATATACTACTTCATATTATTTTGATCAATAATTCTTTATAGTTAAATTTTTTAACTTTATGTTAATTATATCTTTTAAATCGCATTTACAGATTTTATAGCTAACGGACCCAGAGAACCAGGCGTTGGTGCAGAATTGGTTAGTCCACAAAAGACTTCAAACTATGATGTAGAATTTAACCAATTAAGTGGCAGTAAAATAAAGGATTTCATGAATAATCAACTAAAGAAATATAATAGGATACAAGATTATGATGTGAGTAAATACTTTATTATGTTTTTGTTATAAAAATTTGTGCATTGATAAACATCAATTCTTAATTGTTCCTTGTATTACAGAATGATTATCAGTTACAAGAAGATACTGAAAATCTTGGGAAAAGATCGGTTGATGGAAGCGAAGCAATATCTTCTCAATGGGAGTTTGAGCTAGGAGCTAACATAGAAAATTTGAATAATTTATCTGTCAAGAATTCTGTGCTTGATCATGATAGTAAAAACGAAAGTATGTCTGATTTACATTTCTATAACGAGGAAAATGCAAAATCAAATAATTTCATACAAGAATTAAACTATAAACTTTTGCAAGATACAGATCATTTCATGCAAAATTTAAGTCAATCAAAAAAATTATTAAATGATTTTCAAATGTTGAAAAATTCATTTGTAAATACGCGTTTAACGAAACATTTTGAAGAATCAAATTCAGTAAAACGTGAAGTTATTGATTCAGTAATGTTAAACAAACATAAAAGTAATTTAAAGAATTGTGTATCGAAATCGTTAAATAATACTCCTATAAAAACAAATATACTTAATTTCAGCTCGAAATTTACAGAAATGAGTATACGTCAATGTATAGCAAAATATGTGCCAAATAATGTTTTCAATTTTGGTTTTAGTAATAACAAATCTCAAAGTAGCAGCGATATTAATTTATCTTTAAATCTTGATACCAATTCCATAGAAAAACAACAAAGTTTAGATGATATTATAGATCATAAGACTGATCGTGAGAATCTCAAATTTGATAATGTTACAAATTTAGAATATAATAATACATTGAAAATAAAAGAAGCTAATGATAATGGCCTAAATAACGCAAAAAAAGTCTATGATGCACAATTTAATGACTTTAACAGGATAAATTTACAACCGAAGTTTAGATCTAATTCTACACATTTCTTATCTTTTAGTGCCAGCTTATCGCCAATAGAAGTAAAATCTATTGATTTATCAAGTGAAAAGTCTTTGAATAGAAATTTAACTGATTGTAATCAATCTGTTCCAAAACCAAAAGAAGAGCAATTAAGTGTTAATGAATTACCATTATTGTCACTATTTGAGGAAGGTAATTCCTTGATCAATAGTAAAACTAAAAGTTTTAGTATGATTAATTTAGGTGAAAACCGAAATTTCGTACTATCGGGTGACTTACGTTTAAATAATGCAAAAAGCACAGAAAAATTGGCAAACTTGAAAGATGGTTTCTTTCTTAAGTCTACAAGATAAAGAATAAAAATTACAATCAAGTGAAACAAATGTGATATATTATAAATTTTATAATTTTTTAAATAAGTTTAAACATAATTTCATAAATGGAATTGTACTATTTTTTACTTTGAATCATATACAAAAGTTCAATAATATTGATTGTATAAATTTTGTTTGACAAGTAGCTATAAAATAGAAATAAATATGAATTATTTATCAAAAAAGAAATTTATAAAAAGTAATTACATAAAAACAACATTTTATTAGTGCAAAATGTATGCAAATCTCATGCATATCAAATATAGCAACTTAATTTGGACTTTAAAAATGTATATATAAAAAAAGACGTTATTTCAAGAAATTTGTATCTTCATGGTAACATTTTGTAACAAGTACATAATCCATACTTATGTTCAATTATATTCATTAAATTATTTTTCATTATGGTTTATTGCTAGCGCACTTTATTAATTATATATATTGCTTTTCTCAATTCTCTATGTTTATTGCAGAATTTTCATGTTATAGAAAATTGTATATTTATGATTCAAATTGAAAAATATTTTGTTTCTATGTAGAAAAAGTGATATCAATTTTTATAAGAATGTAATCAATTAAAATTGTATCTAAATACGTATGTAAAAGATGTGTAATTTTTGTCAGCAAAAATTTTAAAATTAATTTTGTTATGTAGAATTTATATTTATTATACAGACTTCTTACTTCATTTTTAATTTATATAATTGTACAATAATTTTCGTTTTCATATTAAGTTTTTAGGCAATCTTCCTTGGTGCCGTATAATTTATTAAAAGCTTTTTCTTGTACAGCATAATTTTAGAATAATACAATTATTATAAAATTATCTGAAATTAATCAAATTAATTTACATTTAATTCCTTTATATTAAAAATTTGCAATTTCTTACCGATTTTAATAATTAAATGCAAAACTTATGAATGCCATTAATAATATCGATTTGTCATCTATGATTTAATAGAAATTCATTTGTATTTTTTTATGTAAATATTGTATACATATTTCTAGATTTAGATAATAAAAATTGTATTGGCCTGTAATTCTTTTTTACTTGAGCTATGTATGGTACCATTTCCTGAACTGAGAATATAATTTTTATATTTTAAGATAATAATTAAAATTAACGTTAGTATTTAGTAGGATTTTCGTTTTGTAAGATTTTCAATCTTGTATATTTACATGTATATATAACTTTTGTGTTACATATAAATATACCAATTTTAACATTAATATTTAATTTGTTGATGGTTATATTATATAAATTTGTACTTATATTATAAATAATATTATTAGGGACGACGTAGATAAAATAATTGGCATAAATTTTTGGTAATTATTAAATTATCTTTTCGATGAGAATTTGAAAAAATGAAATAAATAAAATTTTAAATAAAGATAATAAAAATAGGAAAGACAATAATACTCGTCAACATCGTTAAATATATTTCTAATCTTCAAAGGGTAGTCAAATATTTGAAGGTTTCGAGAAGTGACAAAGGAGATAGATGTCAAAATGGTTTTTCAAATCTAATCGGCAAATCATACGTATCGAAGTTTACATCGTCAATGTACGTAAAACGTTTTTAAGTAGTAAATTGCAGCGAACGGAAAACAAAAGCTTTCATTAACGAACATTTTATATGCACGTTTAAATTATCCCTTTATTCGAAAATATTGGAAATATTGAAATTGTTCATGAATTTATGGAAGTCAAGAAAATTGAAGAATTTTCCTGGAATTAATAATACAATATTGATTATATACTTAGCAATACTTTGAAATTTGGTAATTATCTGACTTTTTCACTGTGAAAATCTCTTATTGCTATTTTATAAATATTACATATATAATTTGCATAAAATTTGAATTTTCTTTTCTCATTTGTCTTTTCACGTATAAATAAAAACATAATAAGTAAAATATAATAAATATAATACATATAAAATAAAAATACAAATAAAAAATTTGTAATGTTTATAAAAAAAATTGAAATCAAAGTATTATTCTTTTTAATTTTATAAAAATTGTAATTTTATAACTAATATTAAATAAGTAAAAAATATTCATCGGTTAATTACTTATATAGTTACATTTTTCATATTGAAATTTTGGAAATTATAACTTTGTCTGGAATGAAAAAATATATATGTTTGTATTTTCCTATAACTTTTTCAAATTAATCTTGCGATGATTATATACATTTATTTTGATAGAACAATAAAGAAAAAATGCATGAATTAAGTTAGCAAAAGTTATAATGATATCCGTAACATTTTGTAGTAAAGAAAGCGAGCTACGACGAAACACGATATACAAAATTGAAGAAGTATCGTTCAAAGTGATATACGAGCTGACTTGAGAATCCAAAGAAAAAGATGGAAAAAGAAAATCAGCGAGCTAATAAAGCAAACTGCAATTCGATAAAAAATCAGAACGAGGCACGTGACTTAGTATTCAAGGGAAGCCAGATTCGAAATTGTGAATAAATAGATTGAATTTCATTTTAATTTTTCACCACTAGAATTCCCTTTCAAAGAAGAAACTAATTTATATCTTAAATTTACAAGAAATTTTTTTTACTTATTTTAAATACACCATTTTTTATAAAAATATATTTTACATATGCGGTTACTAATTTGAATAAAATTACGAGACATTTATTTAAATAAATGAAAAATCAATTTTAATTAAAAATTACTTTTATATTTTATATTTAGATTTTTTATATAATTAATTTAAAAAATAATTGCGCGAACTTACATTTAGTTTAATCTGGTTAAAACTTACATTTGGTTTAATCTACAATAGAATGGAATACAAAATATTAAATGAAGAAAGTATATTTTGAATTGTTTTTTTATTTTAAAAGTAATAATTTACAATTTGGTTAAATGTAACAGTAGCATGAAAGAATTCTTTCAGCGTGAAGAACTAAAAGAACAGAATGACGGAAAGAGGATACAAGAAAACAAAAATTTTAGAATTCTAACCGTGAAGGAAAAAGAACTAAATTGCGAAGATGACAGGAAAAAAGGCGGCGAGCTAGAAAACACGATACTTGGATTCTGTGCTATTTGTCTTGAAAATATAAATTCTAATGTTAGTCAGAATGTTCCTTGTTCTAATGAGCATACTTTATGTCAACGTTGTATTCAACATTTTGCACTGCAATCAGGTTATTTAACATAATTTTCTAAAATTAATATTTCAGTAATTGTTAAAAATAAAAATAAACCAATGATAAATATTATTAAAAGTAGTATGGTTTATTGTTAGCAATATAATTAAGTATATAATAATTTTAGTTTTTCTGCAAAGTATTCTACTTCATCTTATTGGAGATTTAATAATTTAACAATTCTAGTACAATTATAGTATACATAATTTTTATTCTATCTTTTTAAATCTTCAATAAAATGATAGCATATGAAACAATTTGTAAAAATTAAAATTATATTATTAACAATAAACCATATAAAAAATCTGTAACTGAAGTTCCATATTTCATAAAAAGGTGTATATTTTCATATTATTTTTGTATTTCATCTAATCAATTAATGCAATAAATTAACGGAGTACTTTCTGAAATTACAAATATTTATATTTCAGATCCTGGCTGCATTCTTTGTTATACACAGTGCCAACAATCAAACATGAATTTATTGCAAGAAAGCAATATCAGCTTGAATTCCACATATACACATATGAAAAAGATGCAAATTTCACAACAGGAATCAGACTATTATTCAAAACATCATCAAAGATTGCGGCAGTACGATCCTATCAACATTGAACAATTATATACCAAATCTTGGAATCAGAATTACTCTCATATGCTACAAAATTTCGATAGAAATACATTAACATATTACCATAATGATTTTGAAGATACTTCTGATTATGAACAAGTTAGAAACCAAAATAATACGAGCGGAGAACGAAGTAGAAATTGTGATAAAGAAAAACAGCGACAAAGTTATTGTAACTTATTTAAAAGAAGAAATGTAGAGTCATATATGTTAGAAGCAAAAGTCAACGGACAAATTACCGCAGAATGTTCTCGTAGACCGATCCGGTGCCCACGAATTGATTGTGCTATAAATGTAGCTTTCTCAGCATTGACGCATCATTTTATCTTTGATCATCCAGAGGTACCTATCTTGAATGTAGAACCAGGTATCAAAAGTACACTCATCGTCAGTTTTAGTGCCTTATCTTCCAACACTAGTCGGTGCCTGGCTCTTCTTTTAGTTTCTGGCAAACTTTCGTGAGTATAAACAAGTATATTTAAATTATTAGTAATTACTTAAATTATTAGTATTATTACACAAAAATGAAAATTTTTTATTTAAGTAGAAAAAAATATCAAGTATTTGTATGTTTAAAAATCATTACTATTAACAATATAAAAAAAATAATTTAGAAAAAGTTTGCCTTTGAAACAATAAGTATTATGATTATGTAACAATTTGTGAGATATATCTACTGATATATGAATATATCATGTATGATACATATGGCTTTATTGTATTTATATTAGAATGATTCTACAAAATATGTTTTGAAAGTTGTTTAATTATTTTTTTATTCTTAATAGTAAAGAAAAGACTTTTGACATACAGATGTATTAAGGAGAATTTCAAATATTTAAATAATGCATTTGATTAACATTAAATCTTTATACCAAGAGAACCTATTGCAAAATTATTTAATGGTAGTCAAATCAACCCAAAATATCGAAATCGTTTACCATTATCAGTGCTGGCTGCTCGGCTACATTGTACAGACCAATATATATCTAACGAGAAAATTAATAAAAAAAAAGATTTTCATGAAAAAAATATAATAATCGCTTGGGTTGCTGGGCTGGATATTGGAAATACAACAGACAAACTTTTATGTAGTATTCAGGTATATTATATGATTGATAAAAAAGTTCAGTTGAATAAAAGATTAATACCTATGTACATGATAAATGATATGCATATCGACTACTTCCACAACAGGCTGTGGACAAGATTGATAATGAAGGCTTACGTTGCCTAACATACACAGGTCCAGTGAATTCATTAAGAACAGCACAATGTCCTCAAGACATTTATTCAACAGGTGATTGTATAGTTCTGCATGAAGGTCTCCTCAGTCACATTACATCAGATTGTGCTACACTTAATGTTAATGTTACTGTACATTAAATATATTACAAAATTTACGTACATATATAATTAAATTCCAATTTATCCCCCCCCCCCCATTAACATTATTAATGATTATACTTACACAGAGAAAATTGTATCTCTGATGTCTATCCAAATTTTTGAATACCGTTTGGAGTGTAATACTATGTAATAGTATATTATTATTTGAATACATGTATAAAATGCAAAAAGATAAAAAAGTATGTCTAATATGTTATAAACTCGTCATAGCAGGAGGCCGTGCATACGCTTTTGGAATAAATCCATATTTTCGAGTTTTAGGCGCATATGCCCACAACCAACCATCTACAGTTTGATTTCCTAAATCTGCATATATCCAATCGGCTCTTCTCACAGATAAATCATCTGGCGCCTGCGCCTTATAATCATAAAGTACAACTAATTCTGTGCCATTTGTCTCATCTCGAAAATCTCGCAAACCTTTTTGCTGTAATGACTCATTTCCTGACATATTGTTATTTCCTTTTCCTTAAAATAACATAATAAAAAATCGAGATTAATTAAATTGTTAAGAATATACAAATGAAAATTCTGAATATTATTATATAACATTGAAATTAACATAAACTTCTTTCATGTATATATATTTAAAATTGTAAACTGTAAATAAATCTGAACTTAAGTTTTTTCGCGTTTTATTAACGTTAATTTTCATAAAAAAGGAGCGAAGACCAACCTAAACCATGTGTTTCTGTAGATGTTGTAGCTACTGTAGTAGTAGTGGTAGTTGTAGTAGTTGTTGCATATGAATGGAGAACATGTCCTGGATATACAAATCCAGATGGTACAAATCCTTCATTACCATCACAATGTCTAAGTACCCAAAACCAGTCAGGATCATCTCGATTGAGTACAGTTACAAATTCACCTCTTTCTACACTAACATCATTTTCATCTCTAGCCACGAAAGTGTAAAGTACAATATATCTCCCAGCTGATGGATCCTGTAACATGCATTATAGAAATAAAATATTATGTATCTTTCTGAAAATTAGTAAATTCTAAAGATTATACAAACTATACAAGTTATTTTCTTGTGCAGTATTCATAATATATAAATTTAGAAGATTTGTATACATACCTTAAAGAAAGGATGTACATCTGGCTGAGAGGATATAGTTTGAATAGAATTTTGAGACTGTGTGATGTTAGATCGATTAACATTCACATCAGCAGTGGTGACATTACGAGC
This sequence comes from Bombus vosnesenskii, assembly GCF_011952255.1. Lineage (NCBI taxonomy): Eukaryota > Metazoa > Arthropoda > Insecta > Hymenoptera > Apidae > Bombus > Bombus vosnesenskii. The sequence goes on from NW_022884341.1 coordinate 509,655, forward strand.
ATAACTTTCACAGTCTGATGCTGATCCTGTGTCAGTTTGTTGCGTATCTACAATTTGTGAACGACCTGTACCAGCAAAATCACAATCAGTATCATTAGATCTTGGTAATTTCTTTTTCACATTATTCATAAGAGTAGCAAGTGTTAATTCAGCAAGCTGAGACGTATAAGGTGCACAATACGAATGCGGAACAAAACCTTCCATACGTGTATCAGCTGCTATTACATATACCCAGTCATTCTCTCTATATAAAACATTTACAACCTAAAACATGCAAGAAATAAAACAAAATAACACAAATAAATATGTAAGGATGAAGTTAAATAACAAATTTTATAAATAATAATATTTATAAACACAAAACAAATATAAAAACATGAAGTTAGAAGACATGAAGTAAACAAGTAACAGACACAGTGAAGAACAACGTTATTCACATATATAAAGACACATTATAAAAATTGCTAACCTGGCCTCGTTTTACTTGGAGTTCATCGTCAACACATGGTGTAAAATCATGAACAATAACCATCTTACTATCTGGTGACAGACCATTTTCTTTTTCTATACCTACTCGGACCAATGTCTCAATACTAGCACTTCCTGTTATACGACCAGGAGGCAATGGTACTTTTGTCCCTAAACCAAGTCCTGTACTGCCACCACCAGCGCAATCTTTCTCCAAATTAAAGTTGTGTACTCCTGCTGTAATATAAAGTTCAAAATTTTTACTGCTATATTTCCTCCTTCATATTCAGAGTAAGGTGGCTAACTTTGTCACTTTGAATTACACTAAAATAAATAGCATAATTTCTTTTGCTATATAAAAAGATGTTTCAAATGAAAGTTATATGAAATTATGGTGTTATACAATTATTTTATATTATTATTATCAAGATTGTTTTATATATATAATATGTAACATATTTGATCCTGTAATTCAAAGTAGTTAGCAGAGTTAAGTAACTCATTTATTATATAATACACATAAAAACAGGATAAATTTATGTTACAAGACAATAAATAGTTTATAAGGATATAAGAATCTAAAAGAATTTTGGGATATAGAATAGTGCATAATTATATATAAAAAGACTATTATGTGTTCATTACTTAAGATAATAATATATTTAAAAATGACTATGAACTTCAATAATAAACTTGTTAATTCTCAATATTTTTATTTAATATATTCTTATTGTTCAATATATATAAGAAAATTTTAACCATATTTTCAGTAAAATTTCAAGCTTAAATATTTTCTTTCCGCTCAATAAATATTTAATTATTATAAACAATGAAAAGTAATTATATATAGACGCAATTTTAATAAATATATGTAACAGCTCATATATGTATACATACAGTGTGTTTTATATATTACATTTTTAATAGAAAATAAGATTGAAAGATATCTTTACAAAATTATTTGATATTTTATTACTCACGTTTCTTTTTCTTTCCTCGACGTATGCGAACCGGACACAAAAAAGCCATTATACTTTTTTAAAGTTCAGACAAAATTATATTTCCAGAACATGAATCGTTCGATGCAAGGTATTACTGAGGTAAAGCATAACAAGGGGTAAATATATTAAACATTTCAGTAAAAATGATCCGCTCTTCTCACATTTTAAAAATTATATCGGTATTTCAAACATTTTAGTACTTATTAGTGCGAATACGGTATAAAGGTATAATCGTGGGTATAACGGTAAAATCTCGAACCAGAAACACAATTACTCCTTCGTTCTCCTGAAGGATTTTAGATGAAGATGAAACTGAAATTTAGATATTCATAGTCGTGAATGCAACAGGTAGACGGCGCTTCAGCAAATATACTATTGTATAACAATATGTCAAACAAATGTTTGTTTATATTGTTCAAAATATGCATCTTTCGAAAGAAGGTTTCTTATAAATAAGAAAATTCGTTATCCCATTTTATTGATAGGTGGTTATTTTTTAAATATTGGTATTTTTAATAGTACAGTTTGAACGTACAAGTATAAAATTTATTGCTTATTTTAAATTATGCAGATATTATGAATACATAAAGATGTTATTCGACAAACGCATTTAAGATTAATATAATACATATAATTATTTATACGATCATATAGATAGCTTATTATTGTAAACTTACGGTGCCATGTACGTTCCAACTGAAATATAAAAGTTATTTTTATATATAAATTTTATAATAAATGATTGTATAATTACAATTAATTACGAATATTCTGGTTTATAATATAATTCGTCAAGAACTTAAATAATATATACCTGGTATTCAACTTTTGCAGTAATTTAAAAATATAAAAAAAAAGATTTATAAAGAGTAATACTTTAAATTATTTTTGGTTAATGAATATATATTGATATGTGAGTATATATGTATATAACAAATTTGATACAAAAATTACATAGATTAAATAATATGTAATACTGAATTTTTTAAGTCAATAAATAAATAAAATAAAAATGCTTAATAATTTCCCAAATTTACATATATGAGAAACAAGAATACCTTTACTACATAATAAAAATAAGATACTCGTGAAAATAAATTGTGATTCTATTTTTGGATAAATTATTATGATATAAATACTAATAAGTTTAATGAAAAGAAATCGAAGCAATAACATGAAAAGAATCTTATTTAATCGAAACGTCGTTTATTATCTCAATTAATATAAATGACGATAATAGCCTTATCTATAACAATTTTCCCTCATATACATTCAACAATGAGTATTTTTTTGGAAAATAATTATATATACATTTACCCTACAATTATGCCAAAAATCAGATCAATACTGGAGCTATATTTCATATATCCATCGTTATATATCGACCCATAAGAATATGGAATTCGTCGTTCGAATATAGAAATTCGATCATATAAAAATTCAAGATAATGTTTAAAGTGATTAGAAAATTGTATAATGTTAAATTGTTCTAAACCGCTTTCATTATTTTTTTTTTTATAGTTAGATAGTATTATTCAAAAGTTCAACACTATATAAGTACGTTATCAGAGACATGGCCTTACATATATTAAAGATTCTGATAGTAAAACATTTTCGAAAGTCTTATATATTTAAAAAAAAATTTAGAATATTGGAGAAGCCATCCATATATTTCTTTTGTCACTTTTGCACCTTTTTTGTTGTAAAATATACAAAATTCAAATAAAACATCAAATTTTGTACTTTCATATTGCACTTCTTTTATGTATTTAATTTCTTATGAGTATTCGTTAATTATGTAGTGTACGAAACACATTTACAGTTGCTTACGAAAATATTCGAACACTTATAAAAAACTTTTATGAATATATTGTGTGCGTGATACAAGACATTTTAATATTTCGCTAACATTGTGATGAGATTTAGTTACCATGAGTATATTAGTAGTTTGAAATATATTAGAAAATGTACATAGAAGATACAAAATATGTAGTGCAATTTTTAACATTTATTATATATTCAAACGGTTATTCTCTCTCTCTCTCTCTCTCTCTCTTTCTCTCATGCTGCATATTAATTTTTTATTAAATATATGTTCGCAATAAATATCTTGTAACTTATATATACATTTTCAGATTAGTTTCAAATTTAACCAAGATAATAGTAATGTCTCATTACAGCGCTACTGCAATTTTTAAATGTTTTATATAATACATACAATATATATATATATATTACGTATATATATACGTAAAAGTTTTCTTTGACAAGTGTTGAAATACTTTCATGAGCTTCTGTACCTTTAACTCTATCATGCCATCTATCAAAGAGTAAGTGTAAGTTAAGAAAATAAACTATTGATAGCGTGCATGATAATTCACGCAAGAATCTCAGCACATTTTACTAGCATAATATACATACATACCACGTCCCCGGTAAATACAAATGGTTTCCATATTACTAGTCAATTAACATAGCCGATAGCTTCTGTTTGCTGTTTGTTTCACCGACAAAATAAATTCGAAGTCAGTCTGAAATAAAACGTTCTATTATCCTCGAAAGAGTGTGCACACTATTTATATATGTTAACAAGGATCAATAAACACACTAGTTATTATTACTAAATTCGATCATAAAGCAATATTTTACGCATATTTTATCTTATAATTATCACGTATAAGGTCGTTTAATTCTATGAAATAAATTGCGTCGAATAATAATGTTTTATTGCATCTGAATATTTAGCATAATGAACGCTTTATCTATCGCTCAATAGTTTATTTTCTTGAATCCTGGATTCATGGATATATAAAGAGAAAACAATGGGAAACTCGTTCGATTGGTATTTCATATCTACACCTAACATGAGCACGGAATTCTATTATAGCCTAGCATTTGAAATGAGAATCGAACGAGTTTTTTAATATTAATGTATTAATATACGCATATTGAATACAATATTGCGCACAATATTGAGCGTATGCGTATAATAATGCAATAATTATACTACAATTACTATTCACCCGCGCACACGATTACGTCTTCTCGTTTTTTCAAATTGAACTAAATGTATCATAACAGTAACGATATTTCTTATTTACGAAACACTTAATAACATCTCGTTTTATTTTTTATAAATCACCTTAATTAATTCAAGAGCCGACTGGCAGAATAATATCTATTCGAACGAACGAAATCCACATTAACGCGTTTTCGTGCATAAATGTTAATAAAGTCAGGCGTCGCATATTATGTATTTATTTGTAAACTTCCCATTTTTAACTTAAAATACATCACCCATTCGAAATTAAAATACATCTTTAGTCATGGCAGTTACATGATTCTTTTATCGAAATTTTTATACGCAGATCTCAGATATATGCAAAAAAATCGACCTTCCTATGCGATTCATACATGTACTATTTACCACAATATTCTAGTTATTCTATAATAAACCGAGTGTATGAAAATCATAAATTACTACACTGTTCACCTTAGGTGGGATGCTTATATTATTACAACAATACGATGTAACATACATGTCATATATATATATATATATATATATATATATATATATATATATATATATATATATATATCAATATATATATATATATATATTGATCAAATGTTATATGGAGTATAATTATGAATGCATTTATCCTACGTTATCAATTGTATTTATACACTTTTATCAATTTTTTCCTTTCTCTAACAGATTGCTTTGAAAATTCATGATTTACTTAGATTTAAAAAGCGAGTGTTTTTTTTTATGAATAATAAAATTGAAAATGGAAATTTCTTAATGCGTTGTGCTTTAATATGATACAAGAATTACTGGCACTCTTGTTACATTAGAAAAATGTACGTGATAAGAGATCTCCGAAGCAGTCTCGAAATATGTGTATATGTATATTTCAAATACACAAATATATAATTACTGTTTCCTTTGCTATATCATATGTAAATATGTGTAAGATTTATATCATATTGTTCTAATATGTACCTGATACAAAAAGCTTTTAAAGCTTATAAAACAACCTTTCTAATACATGTTTAATTTTTAAAATATTTTACACATTTAAAATATTTAACTAGCACTTTAAAAAAAGAGAGAAATTCATGTTGTTATAATTTAATAAGAGTACATTGAATTTTCAAAATTTCAGTTTAAATTTAGGTTTAAATTATGCTTCACTTTACATATTGTGAGATGGAACAAATAAAACAGTGACAAAAGATTTAAGAAAATAAAAGAATACGCAAATATTTAAATTAATAAGATTAAGAAGAAATATATGGTGATAACATATACAAATATAAAGATATATATTATATAAGTATGTATACCTTTATATTTTTATATTCGCGTATTCTTTTATTCTTAGATATCTAGTGTGTATTTCTAGGTATATATGCATCTCTAAATCAGTATTGGTTTTACAAGGATAGTTGGAAAAAATGTGTTGCTTCTATTATTGCATGTACATGCTATTATAGCAAATAAAAATGAAAATAACATTGAATAAGAATCAGTTGTGCTTGTAATTTCGTTTCAGAATTCTCTATAAAAATCTTGGTTGTATTATCTCTATACAAATTAATTTTTGATCGTGTAAAAATATTCGTAATAAATCACATTTAATGTTTTAAAACCCACAGGGTCAAATTCTTTTAATTTTATATATAACTAAAATGATATGTAGATACAATGTCACAAATAAATATCGATATCAAAAGATAAAGAGAGAGAGAGAGAGAGAGAGAGAGAGAAAATATACATAACACGATTTTACGCATTTTTTATAAAATAATATTCATTTCAATCCTTTATCCAACTGTTCATAATTGAAATTAAGTTTTTTTTATAATACAAGAATAACTAAACATACAAAAAGTTAATAATTTTTGTATGTAAATTAAATTTCCTCGATTTAGTATATCGCTTGAATAATAATTTTATAATTTTGAAATGTATAAATAATTAACTTATTTTATTTACAATCACTCAAATATGAAGATTACTAGCGAAAAATATAATTTTATTGTTTCGCGCTATAAAAACGATAACTAGAACATAATCGAGATTTCTGATATTCTGGTGTAATACGAACTGTTGAAATACACCTAGATTTTTGCTTAGAACATTCCTAATATAATAATATAGCACCTAAAGATTTTTTGTACTTTAGCAATATTTTGCATGATAATATTATCGATATAAACATACATCTATGGTACTTGAATCATATTTACATTATGCAATCATGACTATAAAAAAGTAAATGGAAAGCAATCTAATCTCTTATTTTCTGACCAGTGTTTAATTTTACAATTAAACGAATGATCATAAAAATCTTGCGGCATATTTAATATGCACAGGAAACCTATTTAACACGTTCCGTGCTGGACCGATTTTTTGTTACTTTCCATTCAGGCCGCGCCAGACATATACGCCCCACGTTATTACGATTGATAGTTTTGCTTATGCCTTAAATTTTTTTAAATAAGTTAATATTAATAATAGCGCAAATAACATAATTATCAAGAAAGGGGTGTATTGTTTACGACGTATTAGAGATCAAAGTAATAAATTTAATTTTTGTTTTATTTTTTAATTTGTGGAATTGTTTTAACAAACACATGATTGAACATTTATTCCACTAAAATTCCAAATGCCTTGGACAGGAAGTTCAGCGTGGGGCTTATACGCCCCACGCGGCACGGAACATGTTAAAAAGACTATTAAGTATAATTATATTAAATGGCATGGTAAATTTTGGTTAACTTATGTTACTTTTCCTCTATATTACAATATCTACATTCGATTTTAATTAAAATCGACATAAACAAAGTATGGTTACAATAAAAATTTCAAATTAATGGTTATAATGTTTAAGGCTCTCTATTTATCACATAACCTAAACAGTTTTTATTTATTTAGAATTCATCATTATCGTTATTATAACTAGTACTAAATTTAATGCATGCTTATCCAATAAAAGATGAGCGTTGCAAAAAATTTCTGAGCAGTTTTGTATTAAATAATTTATAAAACTCTAATCACTGATTTTATTCTTTACTAACAGCTAGAACAACAGGTTCAGACTCTTTATTATTTGATGGTAATAAAGCTTCCGTTTCTTCACTACCTTCTGTACTATCTGCTGCACTCGCTGCGTTTGTTGGTTCCTCCTTTTTATCACCATCATTAGATGATTGTATTTGCTGCATTTGCAATTGATTACGTAATCGTAATATTTCACGTGCATCCGAACGTCGATGACGTCGTAATTGTGCATTTTCTAAAACTATGCGTCGCGCCATTTCCAAAACATCTTGTGGTGCTTCCAAAGCTAATAACCTTTCCTCCAAATCTATCGCTGCCGTTCCTTCCGAATCAGAATCACTTTCCAGTGAAGAGGTTCCAATTTCAGCCAAAGGTGGTTCTATATTTATCGTAGACGATGTTACAGCAGCACTACTTTCTTCTTCTTCACCTATTTCATGTTTAGTTTTTTGAGGCAGTTCTTTCTGATTGCTTCCAGGTGTGTAAGAAGGGAATGCAGAATATACACCAATACTAGATCCAGAACTAGGGGATATTTTCTCAGATTTGACATTATCCGACGAAACTTCTTTCTTCTCGTTAGAACTCGATGTGTGATGGTTATAACGTTTATGATCATGATGATGTCGTCGTTGGTGGTGAGCAGATGGTGGAAGTACTACAGGCACTGATGGTGCAGGTATAGGTGCTAAGGCTACATTTGGTTGAAAGTGTGGTTCAAAACGTTTGCATTCAGAGAGAGGAACCACGTGCTCTGGATGTTGTAGTACAGGTGGACCACGACTGAGATACGCAGGCACCAATGATGAACTGTTTATGAAAAATTAAGAACATGTTATAAAACATCTCAAATTGTTTTAACTATATTTAATATACTTACTTATCCTTATGCTTGCAAGTATTTGTGGTATTCCATGGTCTAAAAGCTGATGCTCCTCTAGCCGCTAATTCAAAGACTGCCCATGACATTTGTAGATATGGATCAGTTGCATTGGCTACCTGAGATACAGGATGATACATGCCTAAGCCATTTCCATTATAAATTCCTGGACAATCATCTCTTCCTATATCCTTCCTAATTCGTTTTATTTTTTCTGAATCATGCCGCAACTGTAAAAGGGTTCTTTATTTTCTTCTTTCCATTCTGTTTATTTTTTGATATATAAGCAGTATCATGAAATCATAATATTAATTGACATTTATATCTCTTTTATGTAAAATTAGATATTTTGTGAATATAACATAATATCATCCTCTGCCTCTATTACTTATAAATATATACTTATAAATTATACTACTTAATATATTATATTACTTATAAAAATAATTTAGGAATTAGGAATTTTATGAAAACAATATGGGAATACAATACCTCTGATTTTCGCTTGGAACCCAATGTGAGATGTTTTTCCTTCAATTCTCGAAACAAAGTAAGTGACTTATTATAATGTTCTTGATCTCGTGAAAGCAACAAATATGACCGCCAATTTGCTGAATCAAAGCCCCAATGACACGTACGATTTTCAAGAGATCTATGAGCATGTCTGACAAAACGTTGAGGTGAGAATTGGCAGCCACATTCGATACACTCTATGCACACTGAATCATCTGACTCAAACAAACTTGCATCAAAGATGCCTTTACATTTTCCGAAACACTCATGATACACCTTAAACTTGACAATGGATTCTTCATCATTGTCATTTTTAGTACATGCTTTCTTGTCGATGTTATCTTGATTACCGATCTGAGAGGGATCGCACGACTCTGTCCGTAGTAGTAAAGCACTGACAAGCCTCTCGGCATCTGTTTGAGTGATAAGGCCACAGGAAGGAGCATTGCGTGGTAGGATTCCTGAATGCTTAAGTTCTTCCAACTGATCTCTGGTACATCGTGAACAATAGATTTGCAACTCATCGCAAACTTGATTGATCTGATGAAGAGAAAATTCTTGCAAAACAGTGTTTAATATTTGTGGTAAACATAACCTCCTTTCGCCCCCTACAACAAAACACGATATTCTCTCGCCCTCTAAGATCGTCTCACATCTTTCAGAACAACTTTGGTCTGGAGCTGTTAAAATGGGTATCTGAAACTCCAATTCCCTCTTTTCACAGATATTTTTTGATCGTTCCAATTGCGGGTCTTCGTCAGAATCTTCGAGTGGTTGATCGGTTCTGCGAACTTTGCACGGGCCGATAGGCGTCACCGACGAATTATTGTCCTTTTCAGTGTCTTTGGAGATCTGTTCGGAGTCGATAACGCAACTACTCGATCGGTTGGGAGAGTAACAAGGTTGTTCCTGCAGTAAACTTTTGCAGTCCATACCAAGCAGGGCTGAGCTCGGGCCCTGTAAGCTTTTCACAGCGGATAACTGATATGTCTTCAACACGGTCTTCAGCTGCGGGCTATACGATTGACTGTTCGTATTCCCTGGCAATAACGTCTCCATTATTCGTATCTACGTGAAAAGAATTGCAGAAGATAAAACAGCCTCACACGAAATTCCCGAGACTCGTGACATACCACGCTATTTTGTACGACTCATAATATAGGCGTATTTACACCCACAATATATACGTTCACTCTCCGAATATTTAATTCGACGTATTAGCTCCCGTTCCTCATTATATGGAAAAGCTTAACATTCGGTTAAAGATACAAAGTGTTCATCTTATGTTCCATCTTCATTGCTTCTGTTTCTCACTCGGGAACAAGCTTAACCCGTTCATGTGTCTTCTCCCCTTGTAATATTATATTATCCGCAGTCTATTGTCCATCGCAACGGAACCTCCATGTACATGATAATTCTCTTTCAATCCTTCAGTACATTCCACTACCAATATACGTATAATCCGTATAATGTTTTGTTCTTGTTCAATTTTCCATTTATTACCAATACACTACTGGAATACACTATCGATGAAATTATTCCTCGTAACTTGCTCCGTTTCTACCTCTCGCTGATTTCATTTGCATATTTTCTCATGTTTTACGTTATTTTCATATCAGTTTTACGTTCTGTGGAGCGATGTACGCGCATTGTGTCGCGAGCTTGGTTATCACTGGCGTTCGTTTCTATCGTCACCGTCCGCGATATTATCGTATCCACCGTCACCTATAGTAGCTATCGCGATCGCGACCGCCATTCGACCGCCACCGCCACAGCTATTTCTACCACCACTGTCGCTGCCGCCGCCGTCGCAGTCACCGCCACCGTCGTCGCCACTGTCACTCTACACTTTACACTGGCCACTCTCGGTCGTTACCGTATGACCACCACCGACACAACCAATTAAATATTCTCGTTAATGCTATTTGTCGCAGTAATTATATCGACGATACGTTCGATCGATGAATATCATCACCAGGACGAGTGACACTCTTGGAGAATAAATCGACTCGGTACATCGCGACCGAGTAATATCGATCGCACCGAGACACCGACTACTCGAAAAGACACGCATTATTCTTTATGACATCGTACGTCAATTATCAATGTAATACATACATCGATGAAACAGACAAGAGAAAGAATCATTCACAGTCTACACGTGATATTAGTTCGTCTGGATATTACTGTTTAGACTGGCACTTCTTATGACAAGACTGTATTCTCCTCCCCACTCACCCATGGAACGTCGTTTTTGCGATACAAATACTCCACCTTGCTTCTTTTTTCTCTCTCTCACACACAAATACACACGCGCGCGCGCGCGCGCACACATCTACACACGTACACTCTAACTGTACGAGTACGTAAACACGAGAAGATAGCACTTATAAAAGATGTATGTATTGTGTAGCTTTGTAACCATACAGAGCATTGTACTCTTAATTATGTATATGTATAATATATAATTTTATGTACGTATATAGTATATAATAGTCTTATATATGTGTATGATCGTGTTGAACACTCATGGTTTTTTTTTAGTTTAGGTACAAACGATTATCGTAGACTGTACACGAGCCTCGCGAATATCATGTCGTCAAACGAAGTTCACTGTAGCCCTTGTTAACACCGCTTCTGAACACCAAGCCAGTGCTTGGCCTCCTACCGCGCTCTCTGTGTGTCTAACCACTACCTACCACGTTAGCAGTTTCGTCTCTATCGTACTTTCGTATCTATTGAATGTATGATGTATACGTATGTGTGTGGTGGATGTGTATGTACACACACACACACACACACACACACACACACACACACACACACACACACACACACACACACACACACACACACGTATGCACGTTAAAGATGAGCCTCGGTTAGCCGTGCTTGCTTCCGAAGGATGCGAAATGGTTGAGCTACGTATCTATGGGTTGTGGTTGTGGCATAGTGTCGGTCTGCTCACAGTCGTGGTGGCGGGTGGCGACGGCTAAGTATTTAATCACGTGATTCCCCCGTCAAAATAGGCTACATGCTGGTACACCCACATGGTCTCATGGATAGAAGTGCATTTATTCCGCGTTCATTGTCAGGGCGAACTTAACACGCGCCGCATACACCATACCTTCATAGTGTCCGTAATAGCTTACTTTAAATATAAAAACTTAATAATAACTTGTTAATAACATAAATTTATATTATAAATAATACTTTTCAGGTAAATCTGTACGAATGACATAAAAGGAAATTTTGTACGAATATTATATAAATATTATGGTATAAATATTATAATCCCTCTAGCTTGTGTGTAAAAACGAATCTTGGGACAAAATTATAACATCTTAAGAAACAAAATATTGTTATAGAAAATAATTTCTTAGAATTAGTTTATAGGAAATTTTAGTATTAACAGGTTATTTTGAAATAGTTCGTAAAAATTTTAAGAGCTAGATTTTACACAATGCTAAGTTTTCTTAAGGTCATTTAAAAACTTTACACAAAATAAAAAATACTTTTTTATATTTATTTATAAATTTTTATGGCAGATTCTGGATACAATTTTAAATGCTTCTTTAGATTGTCTGTGAGACCAACCAAATCAATGGACAAGAAAAGGATTTCTTGTGAAACTAGTGTTTTATCAGAAACAATCCATCAAATACATGTCTTAACGTGATGTCTTTCACATATTGATGAAGTTTCCGTAGTCCCACGTATACGGGAAGTTCTTGAAACAAAATTTTAATAAATGTCCTATTGGAACTTGTTGTAATGTCTTTGATTAATTTTATACAACAGAAAACTTCCTACAATATAGAATTAGTAAATAGTAAATGAGCAAAAAATTTTGATACATTACATAATTTATTTGTATCTAAATAGTACAGTAAATATGATATAAATCTTAAAAAGTTGAACTTAAATGATATGATATATTTTATGGCACAAAACTGATTAGTCAACAATTTAGAGAATGTTTCATGTTTTCATTTCTGCACAACAATCTAAGAATATATGATATACTTCAGTTTTTTGACCAGGTTTTAGTTGCATTTTCATTAATTTGTGCGCATACTCTTCAAAATCAATTTGATTTTGATGAATGTATTATTAAACATATGATTCTTTTAAATACAGTTACATTTGTGTCTGTGTTATCTACTATTGTAGATTATATTCTTTCCTTTCCACCATAGCAGTACTACTATTTTCATGAGAACTTTCTTTTTTGTCATTTTCTTCTTTACTCTCTGAATCACTGACATCTGGATTTAATATTTTTCTATTTAATTCTTTATATCTACCTTCATTATTAATATATTCTGCATCGGACGAATACATTTAATATATCTTAAGGATCTGTTGTTTCATCTAATGTTATTAAATAAGTAAATGGATTTTCCTCTTCTACAAGATCAAGCTGCTTCATGATCCTTAAATTTGTCTTTTCAAACTTGAAATATAACTTCAATTAAATATTGAATTTGTTTATCTATTTGTCCTTCATATAATATATTTTTTGACATTTATAATATAGCTTTGATAGCCTTTCTAGAAGTTTCAATTAATTTCAATTAATTTTTTAATTTAATGCAATTGGTATTTCTACCGAGTCATCCATCAGCCATTCTATTTACCATCTTACCTTTACTATGTCATCCACCAGTTCCCAGTAAGAAAGCCAAAATTTGTAAAGCCATAATCTTACTGTTAGCCTCATTCAGTGCTATTCTTTGATTTAGCAAATGTGCTATAAATATCCCAGAAGATATACAGAGAGGTTTGTCATTCTTTCTGAAAGAACATTTAAACTGTATTATTAGATGTTTCAATATTAAAGTGTCCTATATTTGAGAATTTAGAATTAATGATTGTGGTAAGGGCTGCATAAATGGATGTAATCATTGATGATGTTGCTTGAGCTTATACAATAGACTTAGCGAGCAAACCTCTACCTCTAACAATATTTTCTTTCAAGTTCTTGAATTATAAGTCTTATATTACTGACATTAACTTTATTAATGTAAACGTGTATAGATTTTTTTAGGACTTCCTATGCATGGACTTCCTGATTTATCAATGATCTCAACTTATGTTATTCATAACTTTGCTGGTGGTATACAAGCACCACCTGTTCTTGATGTTAACAGTTCAACTACCCGATCTTGCCTTGCTTTGTCCGAAGCACTTGTTTCTTTATCTTTTCCATTTCTTTATTTGTAATTTCATTTTTTTTTATTTCTTATCATTTTTGTTTTCCTCCTTATGAATTTTTGTTTTTCTCACTGATATACATGTAACACTGGATTTGGTGACGGTACGGTCGCATAAACAAATCTAGACAATTCTATACTAAAAGCATTGACAAACCGTCCATCTTTTGAGTTAAAAAAAATCAAGATGGAGGACAAGAAACAGGTTCCGTTCTGCGCATGCGTAACACGCATGTATGTATACATAGATACTATGAATGTTTCAGCAAAGATAGAGACACTATATTCATCTCCGTCTGTTTCACAGAGCGAAACCTTTTCTTCTTCTCCATCTTGATTTTTTTCGACTCAAAAGACGGACGATTTCTTAATGTATGCATATACTGATATGAAACCGTTAATATTATTATTGTATATAAATGGAAGTTTTATAATTAAAGAGTATTTCCACTATCCATAAAAAGTATTTTGTAAAATGTAATATTGTATGATATAGTTTCGTAAAGTAGATTATAACTGAATTTATTTAAAAGACATAATAATCGTAGGATAGAAATATATATATATTTATTTATTTAAGAAATTATAAATGATATGTATGTAAAATATAAATTTGTTTTCTAATAAAATAGCAATTATTAACAAATTTCTTAATTACTATGTAATTATATATTTTTGCAATGTTATTGAAGATAACTGCAGAAATTCACCACGCCTTAAAATTCTTATAATTACCTATCCTATCCCAAGTTCATGAGAAGAATATAAAGTGCTAGTAGTAAGGATTTTTAATTTCTTATGCAAATAGATTGCTGATACAAATTACGAAAGATGTATTAATAAATTATAAATTTTAATTATTGTATAACTCATATATAAGATATTGTAATAAAATTAAATAATAGTATGTAAGATATAAATACAAGTACTATATATATAATTTAATTTTAAAATAAAAGTACATAATGTTTAAATACAGCGTTGTTATATGCATCTATATAAATTTTGTATAATATTATAGTTATATACATTAATTTAAATCATATCAATATAAATTCACTTGTAAAAGCGGTATTACATATTTATAATTTTTGAGTAAACTGAATAATTTTCATTATATAGTCATGACTGATCATGATCAATTAATCGAGATAAAATAATTTAGTTGATATCGGAATTATAATGATGATAATTAAATTTTTGCTCAAATTTTTTTAATAAATTCTTTCGAAAGATAAATATTTCTGATAAATGGAATATACCTATACATATGCGTCGTTTTATAGGAAAAATAGAGATTTCCTTAGGAAGATATGTATCTAATAAACATGGCGGCTGCCAAGTGATAACGCGTTTTGCTATGTTAAGTGCTTTCCAATTTTGTGTTTGTTATATGATTCTTTCTAGCAAATAATTTATGAAATAAGACAACCGTTTCTTTCTTTTGAAGAAATACAGCAAAATATTTTATTTGGCGTAGAAATTCAAGCATTTTTCGGAGAAAATCTTCGTGCTCGAATTAAAACTTGTACGTATATGAAAATTGAGACAGTTCAATTGAACTAGTTTTTGTGTATTACAATGATCATTAAGTACTTTAGTTTGTAAGTTTAAATTATTTTAATTGATCTTTAAAACGTATAAGAATAAATATAGAGAATTGTTCTTTTGAATTTGTAGGTTCTTAATCATGTCGTTCTCGTTTATTATGTCATAATAAACTGTTATAGTAACTGATTTAGGAACATTGCAGTTACATTATATTATTTCTGAATATAAAAATCTTAATTACAAAATTTGTATATTTTACTAGTTTGAGGAGAAAAGTTATTTAGGAAAGAATGTATAATATTGTAAATAAATAACAAATTTATAATCAAATATCTATTGCAATGTTTATCATTGTGTAATTAATTTATTTCTATTAATGTTGCTTTGCTTGATAATAATATAATCTTTTTTCAGTAGGAAGAAGAGTTCTGGTACCAAATAAAAATGCCTACACAGACAATAGAAAGCGATGATATTCGAGTGAAAATCGTTTATAATGGGTAATACAAATGATTTATTTGGAATCTTAATTTAATAAGTTAGAGTTAATAAAACAAGTATATTAAATTGTTAGTTAAAATACTAAAGAAAATTTGGGAATATAGATATAGAAAAATTTTTTGTTAAAGATAAGGTAGTATATATATATGATAATAAATATTAATTTGATATTAATTAATATTATTTTATGATATTATTTTTGCTTGGAATATGGCAATGTTAATTGAAATCATGAACTTATGCTATTATTAGTTTAATGCTATTGAGCTTAATACAAGTAACGTTCAATAATAAAAGAAGTTAGTTTAAATATATATATTTTCTTTTTGTAATTGACTTATTTTTAACTCAATAAAAATACCACCATTATTGTTATTACTATTTAAATTACTACTTAGCTGATAAAATATTTTGTGTATAATAATGATACATGTGTATTAATACAGTTTTATAATAATAGCTAGGATTAGCGTTAGGTACCTTATAATGTATATAGTACTCATGCATTCAGTGTATATGTATATATTTTTGGTATAAAATTATTTTTATGTGGATTTATTGTATATGGATATAAAAATATGTACAAAGAAATATTGTTCTCTACTTACATAGCTACTTAATAATTTTTGTGATATTACTTTCTAATTTATATTTGAAATTCATTTATTACCTAAGCTTATAATGGACGAACATAAAATGAAATATAAAATATAAATATCAAATATAAAATGAAAACATAAAAATATATGAGTTTATGCATATATAAGCCACATTGATAGAGTAGTTATGTATTAATAAATTAAGTAAATCCTACACATTTTGCTTCCAAATATATATACAAAGTTTAATAAAGTACAATAAAAAGGGCAAAATATAATAAAAAAAAATATAAAATAGGTTTTCATGGTAAAACGTTTAAAAAATTTAACCAATAACTATTTCAGTTATTTATTTGTTATTTGTTATTTGATAAGATTTTAAATTTTGTAAGCTGCATGTTGATATGCGCGCGCGATTGTATATTATATGTAACAAAACAAGAAATTTTATCATTTTATGAGTTTTTAAAGAAAGAGAAAAATTATAATGACTTATGTTTGTATTAGGGAAGTGCAGATTACGTATATCACTCCTGGCATTTCAGTAGACACCTTACGGGAAGAAATGCGTACAATATGTGGATTTGGTGCTGCAGGGCCAGATCAATTTACAATGAAATGGGTTGATGATGAAGGAGATCCATGTAGGATCGCTTCCCAACATGAATTGGATGAAGCATTGCGTCTCTATGAACTAGAAAAGGATACTGAAATAACTATACATGGTAAGTATTTATTATACCGTAATATATTTTGAGATAATATGTGTCTTCATAAAATTTTCTTATTATTTGAGAAATTTAGAAATATTAAAAAAGTTCTTTTTTACATTTGAATGAAGTATATATATAAATATACCTCTTTTGAAACAAAAGTATACATTAATTATACAGGTTAATAGATCTATACCATATAATCATGTAGTAAGCTTTTGTTTAAAAGAATTCTCCAAAATATATTATCAAATGTATGGATTAAAACTTTTAAAGCGCAATAAGCAACATTTCAAATTAAAATATAGTTATAATAGGTTTTACCTAAAATAATTTATTTTATATTAATATTAAAATATTGCCAAATTTAAATAACAATACAATTTAATTCAATTACTTACATCCTTATATGTATGTATATGAGTGGAATATAAGTTTGAAAATGCTACATGTGAAAATTTATTTGTGTGCATATTACTAGATGTATATTAATATTTATTATAATTTATTTATAATACTAATCTACAAAATTACATATTTTATTGAATAGTATATATATATTATACATACTATATATATATTGTATGTATTACACACACACACACACACACACACACACACACACACACACACACACACACACACACACACACACACACACACACACACACACACACACACACACACACGCACACGCACACGCACACGCACACGCACACGCACACGCGCGCGCGCGCACACACACACACACACTATATTATATGTCACATTTTTCACATTATATATATATCGCGTAATTTATATGACAAAATCCGAATAAATATTTAATATGTATAATTGAGTATTTTATATATTTCACGAAACATTATTAGTTTGAGAGTCATAGTGTTTTCTAACTGGTTACATACACTTACGTAGTATGTTGCAATAACACGAATGGTGAATCGAGCTTAATTTACTGATTAACTGGATTGAATTTAAACCATTGTTTTCGTTCGTATTTCCTGTAACAACATTTAAACATTTAAAAATAATTCTTTACATCTTTATGATTAATTAACAGAGAACATCACATATTTCCTTACGTACTGTAAGTCCATAATTATCCGCATTTAATAATTAGTGCTACGTTTAATAATCAGCTTTTATACTAAGTTTAATCTACACAAATAAGTTTTCTAAGTATACAGGATATCCTAGCAATTACAATCGGTAAAGGGGTGATTCAACATAAAAAAATAAGTCGTAAATATGGAATAAAATTTATTCATATGACACTTTGTTTTCAAAAAAGTCGATTTTTTAAATTTGTTAAGTATACTTAAAATTAGCTAATTCTGGTTTGGATAGGCGGTAACAATCAATAAAAGATTATTTTACATGCGAAAATGTAGAATCACATTTTTCGCAAAATTCTTAGTACTCAAGAAAATGCGCTCGCGCGCGTGTGTTATGTGAAATTTGAAAATCGATTAGGTATATGCACGTGTACCAGGTCAGTTTCTAACTAAACACGTACAATTTCTATTTTCTTGGAGACAAGACCATGAATGACAAAATTTTATTCTATATTTTTGACTTATTTTAGCATGCAGAATAACCTCTTGTTGATTGTTTATTCGTATCTAGTCGGTAATTAGTCAAGTTACGTATATATATTAAAAAAATGTTCAACTTCGATTTTCTCAAAAACGAAGAACCGTATGAAAAAATGTTATTCTGTACTTGTATTTTCAATTTATTTTTTCACATAGAACCATCCCCTTGCCGATTGTATCACGGTTGCTGGAACAACCAGTATACAAAAAATACATAATTCAAAATGCCAATAGAAACCAACAAAAAGCCATTTTCCATTAAAACGCTAGAGAATAGAGCGCTTATTAGAAGGATGCAATAAATTGATAAAAGTGCTAATCAGAAGACGCAATGGAAGAGTGAAAAGTGAACGCAGTGAAAGAATAATAAGACGAGGAGAGCACTACAGAAAAAGAAGGAACCATAATAAGCGAAGAATATTGAGGACGAGGAAGAGTTGAAAACAGATGGGGGGGGGGGGAAGGGTCGGGTAGTTTGTTGAAGAGGAATCAGTCCTGTTTTCCAGAGTATGCCTTTATTCCAGCGTTTGCGCATTTCGTGGAGTAAAGCGCGTCGGGCGGCGGCAGTAGTTAACGAATCCCGCGACAGCAGTCGATATTCTTACGCGGACCGATTAACTAGGAAGTTTTCTCACGCAAGTACGTTTGAACACTCAATTCATACGCATTTAGACATTAGAAGATTATAATTTACCCAAAAAGACACGTAAAGAAAACAAAACCACGAAACGAACTAAAAATATGAAGTAAAGAAAGCGAAAACTTCGAATTGAGGCAAAAGAGAGAAAGATAGTATTATACGTTGATTAGCCTGAAACGTGGAACGATAACAGAGCACTCCTCTCAGTTCGCGGTGGAAGATTTCAATGGTCGTCAATTCATGTCGAGAGTTAGTGACATCACAGCTTTAACAATCGCTGTCGAAGAGGTAGCAAAAGTGGCGATAAACCAGCATCGATCGCGCTGACTCGTCGCATCCTCAGCCGGGTTCTCCTGCAAGAGGTCGGGCCACGGGTAAAAGACGAGGACAGTGATCATCGGAGGAGCAAGAAGGAGAGAGACAATCCGGGCAAAGATATCCAGTTGAAACGAGACAGAGATAGA
Source organism: Bombus vosnesenskii (assembly GCF_011952255.1). Taxonomy (NCBI): domain Eukaryota; kingdom Metazoa; phylum Arthropoda; class Insecta; order Hymenoptera; family Apidae; genus Bombus; species Bombus vosnesenskii. Next base: position 529,872 of record NW_022884341.1, read on the forward strand.
GAAAGAGCGTGCGCACCTACCTCTAGGAAGGAAAGTAGGGAAAATTTGGGGTGGGAGTTAGAGGGTAGTAGCGAGTAAAAGACGGGAGCCAGTGGTGTATTACTGCTGGACGATATTAGACAGCCAGGATAGACGAAACAAAAATACTTCAAGATAAATACTACTAAATTAAAATGGCGTGGGGCTATTGGAGCGCAACGTCGGTTAGCGATCGGGGTCGGTCGCCACGTCGCGAGAAAGATAAACAACAGCATCAGACATTGCATCAGCACCAGCAACAACAGTATCACCAAGCTGAGACGGGAATTTCACAGGGAATGTACGGTGTGCAGCAAGTGCAAGGTGAGCTCGCTGGCTCTTCCTCTGGCGTGTCTACAGGGCCTGGTGTCGCAGTGGAGGAACCACCCTGCAGTATGATGATACAGGGTGGTTCCTTCTATTCTTACTCCGCGGCTACAGCGGCTGCGGCTGCAGCTGCTGTTGGGCGAAGGATTCCTGGCGTCGAAGGAGGACCCTCCACCTCGTCCACTGCTATCCAAGTCCTGCCACGAGATCGACCAATCAAATCGAGCACCAGCACCTACCCGCCGTCGCCCAGTAGCGACTCAGCGGAATACGAACAGCCTATTGCCGGTTTGAGAACAGAATGTTCGCCTCATAACAGTCCTCGTGACGATATATTCGCGCAGCCTGGAACCTCCTCGTCTAGGATTAAGTTACTCTGCGATAAAGGCATCGATGATACTTCTGAGGTTGATATTGATGAGGTTACTGCAACAGAGATGATGTACGCGACCGCTAATCGAGGTATAGGGACTAGTACATGTCGTGTTCACGGGCCGTGTAATCCTCAGCCGGATTCTGCACCGACTATGCCATCTTTGATCGATGATACAAGCGGATCTTCGCAGTTTTGGTTCAACGACATCACCTGGGGTAGGTTTTCACCTGGCTCCGCGCTAAAGGCAATTCAATCTTTAAAAAGGCCGATTATTTGTTGCTACGAAGCACGATAATAGAATACTCTGTTCTAATTACTTACTGGAAGTTATTGTTTTCTTAGTTTTCTTTTTCTTTCTCTCTCTCTTTTCCTGGTTTTATAGATAGTTTCAGATTGCACGATATATAGGTATTGATTTAGACGAGCAGCTGGTTTTTAGTGGTAAGAATGGAGCAATGAGTCGAGTACAGAAGGAAGCCGATCGATGTCGATCGAGAGAAATCTAGTGTCTTTTTCTTACTTGAGACTCTTACGTATCCGCTTATTTTATCTATTCTAGCTTGCATTTTTCACTGTCTCTGTGCATACAAATAAATTGTATTATGTTTGTTGTTCCAGTTTAAGATATTTAACATATGACGTGCTTTCGTATTCGAAAATTAATTAATTAATATTATTTTTAATGTTTTATCAATATTTATGAATTTTATTGAAAGTAAGTTTTATTTGAGAATACAAGTTTATTGAATTCTCGATTTATTAAAGAGAAACCGAACATTTTTATTAAGATATGAATATTTGAAAACAAGTTATAGTTATGATTATTAATATGTAAGAAGTTCCTTTTAATTTAACGGTTGTTTATTAATTTCGTTTTTGTTTGGATAGAATTTGTATAAAATAGTTCTACAGTTAATTATTTTAATTCTTCAGAATCTAGAGAATTTATGAAAAGGAATTTGTGGATTATTAATTAATCAATTCATAATGAACAAAAAATAACAAAAACTCGAAAGTTCAAACGTAGTGTCCAAATTAATAAAAATAAGCTAAAACAAAATCTCTTTTTCCGATATTAGTTCATGCGTTGACTAGAACTGTATTATACACTATACGATATTGCTCTCCATCTAGACTAAAGGTAATATTGAAGATCATCTTCGGCTCTACATGCGGTGCAATTCTCATATATCCATACATTACATTTTATGCACTGTACAGAATCTTCACTTAAGTGGCTTACACTATATTTCTCATGATACTTTCATTATTATATTTTTTAGGTTTATTTGCTTTTTGGTTTTATTGTTCGTCAATTTTTATTTTTTAATTCTCGCTATCAAAAGATGAAACAGCAGTTTATGAACATTGAGGTTCAGATTATGATCTTTTACACGTTAATTTTTTCCACTAATGTTGCTACCCAGGACGTACAAACATAATCTCCTTATAAGTAAATACATAGACGAAAATGTTCGATAACAATTTCCGAAAGATAATATAAATAGATACTGTTAATATATTTTTTCAAAATACTATACATAATACACTTTTCAGAATCGCTGAAAATAAGATTGCGATGCTTAAAGATACAAGAAACTTAATAATTCAATCCAATGTGCTTGCTCTGTAATTTTCTATTGAGAAACTTTTGAATATGATGCAAACTACTTGGCAAGCGACTGAAACTTTTTAAATTCGTTATGGAGATAAGCATGTATACGGTTTTGTATAAATTTTCTTTGTTTATGCTGGATCACGTCATCGCGAATATGTTAAATTAAATCTTATCAACGTTATTCATATTTTTAGTTAATATCATAATGTACCGAAATTTTTCATTTTACATTAAAAACAAGTGAATTCAACTTCGCAAAATTCTAGAAATCTTTAATATATCAAAAAATAGTATAGTTCTTCTATAATATATATAGGGTACTATAATTATCTTAGATTTCTAAATATATAAATAATTACTTTTATTGGTAGAAAAATTGTATCAGGATAAAGTTAGTTGGTTTAGAGTGATCAATATTGTGATTTATGATTTTCATCTTCCAACGTCATTTCTTTTTTCAAGTTTTGAAGGACAGCGGCATTTTTTAAAAGCGGGATTTGATATTTTCAAATATCAATCGATATTTTCTACATTTAATTTTAACTTCATGAATTTAACAATTAAAATTAAAATATCTTGAAGTTAAAATGCTTCAATAACTTCTTACACATCTAATCTCACTTGAGAAAGGTATTGTTATCCTTCAAAACTCGAATAAAATTATTTTAAGAGAAGAAAATCATGAATCACAATTTTGAACCAACTAACTTTGATCCGGCATAATTTTTTCTATTACTAAAAATAAATAATTGTAAGCTATTTAAAAATCTGAGATAAATGAAACATCGCCTATATAATATCTTTTTCTTTCAAATTAGTGTACTTTTAGTACACTACTACAAGTTACAATTGACTACTCAGAATATTTTCTTACCTTTGTTTTCAAAAGACTAAGGCAAGAAAGATGTAAAATATATGTACATATGTATATGAAAGTTACACATTTTTGTAGGATGCTAAAGGGTATTATATTAGGAGAAAAACTATGAAGAAGCTCATTTAAGGAAACGAAGATGATTTTAATATTGTATTCACTTTCAAAAAAAGAATATTTTTATCTTTTGAATTTATATGATATATAAAATTTCTTTTTTATCTTTTATTTGTTGCTGTCTTTTGTAACATAAATTTGAAAGATCTGTTTTCAATCTTCTCTGTTCATAGAGAAGATTTAGAATACTTCAGCTGAATAAAAATGATGCTTGATTTTCTATATTTTTCTAACTAAAATTCAATGAAATTGAAATAAAAAGCTTTTTCAGGTTGTAGCTTTTTTTTGAATATTTACAATTAATATCTCAATAATTTTTGCAGCTTTACTCCACTAATTGGGAAATAAATGTTTGTTCGATATATATATATACTAATAAATTGTTTTTCTTTTTTTTTAACATATAGAACATATGTATTATATATCTTAAAGAGTCGATAGAAAAGTAACTGAGAAGAATACTCTACGGTGAAATATACGGATTTTTTAATTTATGAAAGAAAAATAAAAGTATGTTGTTCAAAGTAATTAAATTTTAACCTTTTATAAAAAAGTAAAAGGACGTGTATTTTAAATAAATCAAAATTGTTTTATTGATTTACAAACTATGTGGTATTCCATGAGTATTTTATACAAATATTTCATAAAAGTGTTTTGAATAAAAAGTATTGTAATTAATTGCTATTGTTTTAGTTTTCATTTATATGATTTGTAAAAAATAAACTGTTAAAAAATTTTATGATATACTGATTGATAATGAATTTAGTTTGTATCATTGTTTATTAATTTTATTGATTAATCTTTTTATCGTTTTGTGCCATCGTTTGGTGTACGTGTAAGAATACTTCAAACTAATCTAGATATAGTATTGAATCTGGATCTAATGTTGAAATAATTGAATCGCTCAAATAATTTACAATTTTTAAGTTATTTAAATAGTTTCAAATTACTTTCTAAGACAGCTAAATGACTTGAATAATATTAAGATGTTACGATGTTCTATTTAGTTCTTTATTAAAAATTTAAATTTTGTCAACAAACATTTTATAATCATTATTTATGAGGATATTTCATGCCAAATTAAATATGCGCACAATATATGCGCACTAAACACTTGACAATATGTCACTAGATATTTTCTCTTACATTACGATATGCTCTTAAATTACCAATTACTGACCTTTCTTTTATATTACCCTTTATTTCGCCGTGAAAATTGGAACAGCATATAAAGATTTCCTTTAATTCCTATAATAGTAGCTTCACAGTTCGATAGTTTCGAGCGATCGATTAACGCGCTCGAGACAAAACGGCGGACATTGAAAACAACGGTTGCAACTACGCTAGGGAGGTCTACGGCGATAAAAGCGATAACAACGATCGCATCAATCGAATTTAATGTTATCCGTTATCGGGCCGCGTTTTATGATCAGGTTCTGGAATGAAAGTAACAGTAGGAGATATACTTTGTGTGGCAGGCGACGAGTTTCCAGATCTAATATAGATCGTTATCTTTGTTACACGATTTGGAAGTAGTGTTGGAACACGTTGCGTATATTATCCTAATATCGGCATCTTTACTTTGTCCATGTTTTAAACGGAGCTAAACAGAAATATAGATATAACGTTATGACGACGATATGCGTTATGCACGATCTACGTTAGTATTTCCATTTATTGTTATATATGATATATCAAAATGTGTTGAACGTGGTTCAAGTTATTTTTTATGCTTTTATATAAGTGGACTGTTCGTTAGCTATGAAGAGCAGCTTTATAATTTTGTGACTATATATATAGTCATGCGTATATATAGCCACCTTCATAAGTCACTAGACAATTGCTAACTTTGAATATACGTAATATTTGTTCTGTACGAAGACTACAGACAAAGAATACGATAAGTTACATTTTCCACGTATCGCAGAATATTTTTAAAATTTATTATGTTCTTAATATCATTCTCATATTAGCAAAATTGTTATTTCATCTCAATAATTAAAAATATTAGATCTAAAATATTAAAATATTCGATGGCTTAACAGTTGTACTTTTGGCTTCTACAAAACTTCGTTCGTACACACATATATTTCATAATGTATAATTCTCGTATATTTGGACGTAACAGGTCTTTTCCATTTTTAGCTATTTTATATTAAAATATTTCGTACAGTGTGATTACAATAAAAAATCAATAAAAATATACATATCGTATACGCATATCGTATTTTTATGTAATCTTCATACATATACTTTCTATTATATTATTTGGAATTGGTTGAGAAGTTCATAGGGTTTTCAAAATTGGACAGTTTAAATATGAATAAAAATGTTAGGCCGCGTGTATTAATAAAAAATAATTTTTAATGGTTTTATTTACTAGATATATTCCAATTTGCAAACATTATGATAAGAAATATTAGGAAACCACTTCAAAACAAATAAATGACAAAATGTCGCCACAAAAAAATAGTGTATACAATTAGCTAATAAAATATTAATTCTATAGAAGTACATTACAGAAGTTTCGATTACCATTTACTAAGATAATGTTATTGACCTTCTTCATTGTTGCAACTATAGAAAAAGTATATATACTATGTAATGTCCCCTATGTACAAGAAAACTTGTATAAAAATAATTCCTTTTATATATTCATACAAAATATTTAATTATTTTATGTTAATTCAAATTGTATCATTACATACATATGTATGTATGTTTAGCCTTCTAAGATAAAATTTTTCTTTAGATTTTAGGAATAATTCATTTCTGCCAATTATTAACAATAGTAAGGGAGACATAATGCACTAAAATTTACCGAAAATAAATTTATAATTTTTTTAATTTTTAGAATCTTTAGAATTTTTAAAATCCAATATTGCATATATGAAATATTGAGTATGAACGGGTTAAATTGATCAATTTTATATCGAGAACTTCATATATTGTATTGTTACGATTTATATTATTCCCTTACTTTTAATTATCATTTATACTAAATACAATTTGTCATAATAACAAGTCAAGCATGTTTATATTTCGATATATACTTGATTTATTTCACGTCTCACCTATAATGAAAAATTTCGCAATTGTGAATATGAATCGCTAAAAGTTGAATGTGTTGGATATTCAAATCTGTTTTAATTTCATTATATTATTATAGTAAATATTTTATCTCAAAGACTTTTTAATTTTATTAATTTTTTCTAATTTGTTTACTTGCTTCGACAATACGTGTACTAACATTGAAATGAATGCATTGCATTTGATCCCTGTAATATAAAATTTCTTAGCATGAAGCAAAATTTCCTGACGTGATAGATGTCTTCTATCTATTAATGTAATTAACGTTAAATTATTATTTAAGATTTCTATAATAAATAGCATGTTATTTACATGTTTACAAAATCTAATATAATTACTACTACTCTATTAATACAATTAATTTTTATTTATTATTTCAGGTTTCTATAGCATATTATTTATATCTTTAGAAAATTCAATTTTTAATGTACTGCTATTTTTCTTATTTTTGAATGTGTTATGCCGTTTGGACTACCTCCATAGAAAAGAAAATCTTTTTCCGAAACTAAAGTAGAAATCTTTCTTCTTGTAGATCAAACAAAAGTGGCAAAGAAAGTCACGTTAACCGTTGTAAATGTACGTAAAGCAAAAGCGTATTAATTTAAACAAAAATCTAGTAATGAATTAGTTATTGAAAAGAGTAGATCCCCGGACTAATTATCATAGTGATGCCTGTTTTGCATGACTGAATATTCATAAGATATTCTTTTCGTGCCTTACAGCTGGGTTTTTGATCGTTCTGAGTGCACTACAATAAATTAGAGATTCTATATATTATACTATACATAACAAGTTAGTCATGTTCAATTTATTATTTATTTATTGTGTATTTCTAGGATATTCTAGGATATTCATATAATATTCTAGGATTCAAGGTAAAATTTCTAGTTCAACCATACTGTTCTCTTCAGATTTGTTTCAATTTTATGTTTATTCTCGTAATCATAAAAGTGTCTTTTTCTACAAATAATAAGTAACACGAATCATATAAATTCCATAATATTTGTAAAACATTAATCTCTTTTTGCAAGGATCATTATGAGCTGAAGAATACGCGAGAAGAACAGTAAGGTCAAATAAAATTTTTATTTAAAGAAGTATATAGTTGTTTTTTTTGATGTTCATATTCCTATCTCAAACTTAGTCTGTGTTATTTTAATTAATAGAATGAAAACGCAGTACATGATATGAGAGTGAAAAATTATTTATTTTTGTTACAGTTTTTCCTAATGTGCCGCCTGCGCCAGGAATGCCCTGTCAGGGAGAAGACAGTGAGTTTTCACCACCAAAGAAACAAATTTCTAACCTATTAACATACAGTATTTCACGATTCAACGATTTTTCAATAATACTAGCCAGCGAGTTGTTCAATTAACAATAAGTTTAAGATTTTGTTATAAAGGAATATGAGTAGTCTGGCTATATCAACCGTTGATAAAAGAAAATGGAGAACGTTGAGGAGAATCGTTCTGTTCTTCCGTCGATGCTTGTTCTTTTCGAATGTTATATTGCTACATTTAAAATCAAGCAGATCTGTTTTAGTTTTCATAAAACATGGATAATCTTAGCGCGCTTATTTTTAGTTTCATCACTTACATGAATTTATATGTACACCTGATTCTTTATTTATACGATAAAGATTAACAGACTTTTTGGTTTTGTCAAATTAATTACGATTCTGTAAAAACTTTTTGTCAATTTGTTACTCATGTAGAAAATCAATAGAAAAATGAATTCCAAATTAATGTTTAAAAATGTATAAGTATCTGAGTGTTAATATAAAATTTTATATTTCGATAATTATCGAAAATGAAATTTTATATATGTGTTGGATCTTTTGAATCTTTGGATCATGTGATGCTAAATATCGTACAGATCAAAGATCAGGTGTAACATATATATTAACTCACTAAGGACCAAGCCATAGTTTATCGTAATATTATAAATAAATGAAAAAATGAATAAATGAAACAGCGAGCGAAATATTAAAAGGAATTGGAATTCCCATTCATAGTCATAATATTAGAAAACAGAATTTGATGATGTAAATAAAAATATAAAATGTTGGGTCAACGCAACGTTGGACTTCAATATGTTAACATGTTAACAAAATCCGAACAGAAGATTCTAATTACGATTAATATGTTTCTACTGCGTTTGTCAATATTTCTAATTTCAAATATCGCGCGCTTAAATATCAAGATGACCTTATCGTGTTTACAAGTTTTATACACGATTGTTTTGCCTTTATAAGATTGTACAATAGTTGGATAGTTTTGACTATCGGGGAATATGGAGGGACTTCAGCCAATCGCAGTTTTACTGCAAATCTTTCAATGCGGTATTCCAACGGGAATATACTTTAAATGCAATTATACTGTAACTTTATAAACGAGATTGTACTATAACTTTAAATGAAATTCGTGTTATATTGCCATAATTAAGGAGAAACTAACGTTAAAAGCATTCGAATCTCTATGATAACGCATGTAATATCGTTGACACGTGCCTACACATGCCTATTTTGTTCAATTAGTATTTCGGATGAAGTAATAAGAGAAACTGAAATTAAAAAAGAGAACAAAATCAGGACAAATATTGAAGATCAATTCTCTGGTTCATTCGTGATATTTATGTTTTTTCATTTTCCAAAGGAAGCATCTACAGACGCGGCGCTCGTAGATGGAGGAAGCTGTACCGAGTGAATGGTCATATATTTCAGGCGAAACGTTTCAATCGGGTAAGCATCATTTCATTCAACTTACTGCTCCACTGTTACTCCCCCCCCCCCCTCTTTTTTTTTAGCTCATTATTATGTTTTCATTTTCCACACATCATTTACGCACAATTATACTGTGTCACAAGTTTGCAATGCATCATCATTCAGATCGCACAGATGGATAAAATTATAATTTCTGCTCAGAGGAACTTGCTGGCTAGTGAATGTTGAACATCAAATTTATATTTAATCGTTGATTATAGTAATGATTTGCCCATTGAATACCTAAGACTGAGAATAATGTTTCTGTTATTTAAATAACGTAGGTCGTTCCCAGAGGTGAATGGTTCATGTGTAATGTTTAGTGTGTAAAAGTAAGAATGTGATAGTACTATAGAAGTTAAATAACTTCAATAACTTTATATTAAATAACAAGTTTATTGACTTATTATAAGTAAGAAGTTTTACAATTGCAAAAGGAATAAGTAATTTCTATATGAGTAGAATAGAACTTTTGTATGCAATGATTAAGAAAATTGATTGTATGAATGATGGTGTTCTTAGAGTTTTCGATGGAAATTTGATGGTACTGAATTTTCTATATACATGTTGTAACAAAGGAGAATTTGGAAATATTATAATATTAATGTTGATTAGATGCAAAAATTTTTAGTATCTGGCTTTTTGTTTAAAAGTTAAGGTTTTAATAAGAACTGTAAAGTTCTTGGTAATAGATTAGTATTTAATACTTTTTAAAAAACTGGAATTATTGTTAAACCAAAGATCTACTTTTATTGTATTCCTATTATTTAGGAAAGGATTAATACATAATATTGCGAATATAAAAGTGAACCAAATATAATATTTTTATTCCTTAAACAAGAAGTCCTAAGCAATAATTTGACCTTCCAATTAAGTTAGCTTGCTTTCTTATTTTCAAGATTTCATACGATACTCGAGTTATGTTCAAAATGTGAAAACAGTGACTTTCGCAAATAATTTCTTGTCTAACTTTCGTAGCGAGCGTTTTGCGCGTTCTGCCAGGATCGGATTTGGGGGCTAGGTCGGCAGGGGTTCAAATGTATTCAGTGCAAGCTACTAGTGCACAAGAAATGTCACAAGGTGGTGCGCAAACCGTGCCTGAGTGTTCAACAGCAACAACAACAGCAGATGCCAAGCACCGAATCGCAGACGATCGACAGAAATGGCGATCAACAACAGCTTGATTCTGTTCAATGCAGCCCAGTAGCTCATCTAGAGGATGAGATACCAGAGTCACCAATTATTGAGGAGCATTCACGCAATCGTAAGGATATTTGAATATTTATATGCAAATTTTAAGAAGAAAATGAATTTTACCTTCCTTTCGTTAGGAATCATAAGACAGTATTACAAAAAGGAGACTATCGACAATTTGAAATATATCAGGTTTTAATTGATAATTTTATAAATATATAAAAATTTTGCAAATAATTTTGCAAAAAATTTATTTATGTGTTAATATACAAGATAATTATAAAAAAACAAGTTATGAACTTTGTATGATTTTATTAGTTGTAAACTATGATTATTTGTCTGGAAATTCAAAAGGGCGCATCTGAAAGATTTATTATTTGAAAGTATATAAGAATTTGATATTGATGCTACATAAATTATTAAAAATGTAACAGTAGAATATTGTTGAACAATACAAGTAGAATTTTTTGTTGAGAACAATCTTTTATTGATTAAACTGTATTAAACAACATAATATATTATATGTTTAAAGATTTTTAACAAAATATTAAAATAAGCAATCTATATTAAATCAATATTTTAGTATTTTAGTATTTCTTCATAAAAACAGATGAACCTATTATTCAAAAGATATAAAATAAGATTAGACTTATTTATACATCTGATTACTTATTGAATTAAATATATTTTTAGGAACTGGAAGTGAAGAAAGGGAGGAATTGCCGTTGGATACATTAAATGATGCTGATAATTCAAATGATATGCAGAGGCAATACTCGTTAAATGATTTCGAACTGATTAGGGTAATCGGTCGTGGTTCCTATGCGAAAGTTTTGATGGTTGAATTGAAGCGTACAAAGAGGATTTATGCGATGAAAGTAATTAAGAAGGCCTTAGTAACTGATGACGAGGACATTGATTGGGTGCAAACGGAAAAACACGTGTTCGAAACCGCCTCGAATCATCCTTTCCTTGTGGGACTTCACTCATGCTTTCAGACACCCTCTCGTCTGTTCTTTGTGATCGAGTTTGTACGCGGTGGTGATCTGATGTTCCATATGCAACGACAACGCCGTCTTCCGGAAGAACATGCCCGATTTTATGCAGCTGAAATTAGTCTCGCTTTGAACTTTTTGCACGAAAAAGGTAAAAGAAATGCTCCTTTTTATTTCCAGAAAGAACTAGGCCTAATTTCCCTTTAAAAAATGAAATAGTGCAAAAAGAAAAATAATTAAATTGCGGGATTTTATTTAAAAGAATTTTGAAAATATTGCATAGAGTGCACATAATATACAATAATAAATAAAATTGGTTGATGAAAATGAAGTATTGGTTATAACGTTTAGTAGGTTAAACAAATCTCTATCTAGGTTCCATTTCTTTAGTTATTAGTAAGTAGTTATTAATAAAAATAGGAAATAGGAGTCATATATAAGCCTATAAACTTTTTATTATTCTTAGTTACAGAACATATTGGTATAGTTTCTATAGGAAGAGATTACATATTCTATATATAATTACATTAATATTAATGCTTAAATTTTGAATATTTAAAATGATGGCAAAATTTTATCATTTAATTATGTTTGTTACAATTCACTGAAATATCCTTTGTTAAATTTTGTATATTCCACTGAATTTTTTTATTATGTTTCTTTGATACTATATCAAATCATCTCCAAAATTGTATTTATTTGATTAATTTTTGATGTACAAAAACAATTAAAAATTGAAAACGGTAAAGTATTAATTATATGGGGAATATTTACATAATTTTAGATTTAAATTTTCTAGAATAAATCCATTGTTAACATGATTTTTCAATAATCGGATGATACGTGAATATATTCAATGTACGAGATGTATGTACAATGTACAATGTATTTGTATTGATTGTAATGTATGATTTCTTTGTGCAGGTATCATATATAGAGATTTAAAGTTAGACAACGTACTACTTGATCACGAAGGGCACGTGAAATTAACTGATTACGGAATGTGCAAGGAAGGCGTTAGAGAGGGTGATACAACCGCTACGTTCTGTGGCACTCCGAATTATATAGCGCCTGAAATATTGCGGGGTGAAGATTACAGTTTCTCTGTAGATTGGTGGGCACTTGGTGTACTTCTGTATGAAATGCTTGCAGGTCGCAGCCCATTTGATATTGCGGGCGCGTCAGAAAATCCAGACCAAAATACCGAAGATTATCTATTCCAAGTTATTTTGCAGAAAACAATTCGTATACCAAGATCGTTATCGGTCAAAGCAGCATCCGTGCTTAAAGGTTTCCTTTGCAAAGATCCAAACGAAAGATTAGGTTGTGGTAAAAGGCCAACTGCTTTTCTTGATATTGTTGCTCATCCCTTCTTCAAAGCAATAGATTGGGAAATGGTAATTCTAATAATATAAAAGGAAATATATTAGAATGTTAAAGCATAGAGTATATATATAAAGATATAGCGAGGCTGTAAAAATTGAGAAAAGCTAATTGTAAAATCTCGAACTTTTTTTTTACAAATCTCTATTGATCCAGAGATGTAGAATAATGCCACGATGGTTGTAATAAGTCATTTTCAAATGCCTTGTGTATGATATTAATCATGCAAGAAATGTATTTCGTATATTAAATATAATTAATAAATTTTCAGTTGGAGCAGAAACAAGTAACACCACCTTATAAACCAAGATTAGATTCTGATCGTGACCTAGCAAACTTCCCACCAGAATTTACAGATGAACCAGTTCATTTAACACCGGATGATCCGTAAGTTTTGTTAAAAAGAATTTACTAATTTATCTTTATGTTTTAAACTAAGAATAAAATTTTAAGTAGTTGTCTTTAATATTAAGTTTCCTAACTCAGAATAAGCTTATATATACAACTTATATATATGTCGGAGATGAAAGGACATCGAAGCCTCCCCTTTGGAACTTCGGGATAATCCCCTAACACCGTAATCTAGATTCTATCATAGGAGTAATTAAACAATTGTCGTCTTTCGATCCGATTGTATTTGTTCGAGATTTGTGATAATGAGCTTGGGCTCGAGGCGACAGCCAGTCGCCGAACGTAGCCGCGGTCACGGGATGAACGCTTTGTCTAACAAAGACATGGAGTAATTCTATAGCTCTCCTTAAAAAGGAAATAGTTGTAACCCTCGATAGTAAACATTCCAATGGTCTCTGTCCCATAGCTCGCCACACGCAGACCCTATTCTTCGAGTAAGATGATTGCCAGATGTCGATGCGTCTCCGCAGTACATGTTCAGCTAGCCTGAGGGTCCGTTATAAATCTTAAGTCTGTCAAACAAACAGTCTTTGTCCCAACTAGGAGAAGATAGCGGAGACCTATTTTCCCAACGAACAACGTCTCCCACTAGCAACTTTCTCTCGAGGGCAACTAGCATCTTTTTCTAATCACCGATATGGAGATTGACCAATTAGCAACAACGCCAATTTCCCTTACTTTCCGAACGAAGGCTTTTCTCGACGAATTCGATGATGTCGTGCCCTTAGATACACTCCATCATAGTTTTCCTCTGTGGCATCATCGGGACGGAAATTCATTCCTTCTTGCGATCTCATCGACGAAAAGAGTAACACCTTACGACCAGCGAATATTACGCGTCCGACTTAGATTTTGTGAGCACGTTCATCTATCATCTCGTCGACCGCGGATTCGTTATTAAGCCTGGGATCATTGTCATTAGTTTCTCGAGTGTCTGATTACCACGGTTACTTGTCCAGTTCTATGATAATCGTATTTGCACTAGTTAATGTCTTCTCTGTTGCATAACGACAACATGTAATCCAAACGAAGATTCGTTTCACGCCCCTAACCCTAATTCTAACCTAATGTAAATTCTAACCTAACCCTAATGTAAACCCGATATATATATGTATATATATATATATATTAATAAGCTAGTTTTGAATTTCCTGTAACAACTTAGGAAGTTATGTGATCCCGTGTTTTAACTAACTCTGTCTATATGACTAGAATAAATAATATAGAATAACATTTGGAAAAATAGTGATTTGTGACAATATATGGTTCAATGTGAAAGAAAAGACAATATATAGTTCAAAGAAAAATTATTGAAAATTTTAATTTAATTCAGTTCAAGTAAATTAAAATATTAGTTTCTGTGGAAATTGTGTCAATAATTTGAATGCCATTTTAAATAAATCAATTTGAAGTTTTTTTATTTTTATACAATAGACAACGATATGTCTTTTAAGCTTTTATACTTGTATTAGCTTTACATATTTTTTCTTTAAACATATATTTATAAACTAGAATACGCTTTCTTAATAAGATAAATACATATATTGATAATAATAAATAATAAATAAATAAATATTTTGCAGGAGAGTGATCGACAAGATCGATCAAAGCGAATTCGAAGGCTTTGAGTATGTGAACCCATTACTTATGTCTTTAGAAGACTGCGTGTGACAAGAACCGCTTGTTATTGTGTCACGTCATACTCAAAATCAGCAACAGTTACAGTCATGTTACATGTACGAATTACAAGACAAACTTGCGAAGCTTCGAATCGATCCCCTATTGAACATCGGCTCAAGAAATCGAGGTTATCATAACAATGTTTTTTTAATGACATACTCCGAAGAGAATGAGAACGACAATAATTATAACGAATATCGGTTATCACCACCTTTTCCATTCCGGTACGAAAATCCGATATGCTCCAGTTCTCTAAGTATCACAGATGTTACGTACGGCTTTAGCAATAACAATGAGATCATTAGTAATTACGATGAACACAATTACGATGATGAGGAAGATGAAAGTCCGAAGAAAGGGCTCTTGAAGCAAATGTTTTGCCTTCCATTAAATTAAGCTAAATAAGGCTTATTTAATATTACGAGATTGCCTCTAATTAATAGCTAATATAAATTTTGTAGATTGCAAGAGATTTGAGACTTGTAACGAAGTTAAAGTTTACAGAATCCTTGTATTAAATATTGGAAGAAAAAAGTATTTAATTTGCGTCACATATATATGATCGTGTTGAACTCTTCTTTCACATGGTGCTGCAATTTAAGCGTTATTAATGGGTATTATTTTCAGCTATTTTTAGAAGAGAAATTAATTAAAATGGAAAATGTACCTGACTGCTTCGATTAATCTCGTAGGTAATATGTCATTCCGTTGCGCAGTCGTTCTATTAATATTTACGAGCATTGTACGATCTATTATATCGCTTGCATGAACGTATTCACTAAAAACAATAGCAACAAAATATTTCTAATGAACTAATATCTATTTAAGAAAAAAATATTGTATATTATAGATTAATTACGTTTGAGAAAAAAAATATAGCGAACGTAAGTATAAAATTTCTAAAAAAAAAACTAATTTTTGTTTTTTACATTTTTCTTTTTCTTTGTATTTAATGTTATAATACATTAGTGAAACACTTCTAAAAGGAAATTGTTGATCACAATATATTAAAGGAAGAAGGAAGAAATAATCTTAATCACATCACAATTTTTAGTATTACATATACAATCTTGCAAATATTTTTGTTTGCATTCCAAGGATGTGAAAGTTATATAGTAAATAATTTTGGTATCAAACTTTCTTTTATAAGTAATATTATATTAATTTTTTCGATGCATTTTGTTCAACACTTTCTTTTGTTATAAGATAGTAGAAATAAAAAGTTAAAATTGCACAAAATGATAAGGATTGTTTTTGTATTTTAATTTCCAGTTTCTATTACTATTTTCATATTTCTAATATAAATTAAATATCATCATTTTTGTAAGCTAACGATATTTATAGGGATATAAAATGAAGGTCTTCCACTGCCATATCTTTTTGTATCCATTGCAAACCCTATGCGCGATTAAGAACGCAAAAAAATTCACCTCCATGTTATTTTGTTAATACCTTTTGTTATAGTAAAATCTAACAAACAAGATTACGAGTAGGATCTAAATTAATTTCTGATTAATAAACATAATACAACCTAAATTTTGTGCAATTTTATATTACTACTTTACGTTTAAACAAGATGTTAATCATTTTACATTGATCGATTTTAAGTTATTTTTTTATTGTTACATTGTACCAAAATTGTTTACTACTGACGGTTATTCACTCCTGTGATGATTATAAATATAAAAAGACCTTAGAAAGTCTTGGAAAAAATAGAGAATTATGAAGATTCGACATAAAAATTAAGATAATCCGAAAGGAATTTAGAATAAGGACACACACGAAAATGAAATTATCAAAACACTTTATATGGAAGGAGTTTTACAAAAAATTAGTCCATTTTCTTAAATTCACACATGCCGGATATGTATACTATACTATGCAGAGTGAGACATTTTGATTCTTACAAATTTCAATTAAGATCTTTGAATTGAATTAATTGAATCAAAATAAAAGTCTTATGTTGAACAATACGATCGTTCTTTTTTTTGGAAATATAATATTTATCTTCTTTCATTATCAAAAAAGTCATCACAAATATGTCTATAAGCTATAAATAATGAAATATTTTTTCTAAATTTGCTTCTTTAATGTATCACATTGAAATTAAAACATTGAAATTTAATACTTTCTTTTCACAATGTTGTATTTCATCGTACTTACTGCAAAAGTAATAGTAGTAAATATGTAATAATATATACATATGTATATATATATATATATATATATATATATATATATATATATATATATATACATGTAATATTGTTTATAAATATTAATTTAATGCTGTTGCGAATATTGCAATCAGTATTCTCATGGATATCTATTCATTCTATAATTCAAAAATCCAATTTTTTTCTTTATAGTATAGTAGCAATTAGAGCTGAAATAAACAAATTATTTACATAATTGAGAAAAAAAGAAAATATAATATTATAAATAGATTTTAAACAATAGATAACATAATGGTATACATATGTATATTTTCTTAAGAAAGAATACAATAGTTAGGAAGACACACCTGTAGACTAACTGTTAAAAATTTTAGTTTTGGATTGCAAAAACTAACTATTTTTAAATTTAATTATGGTCACAAATATGTGTAAAAAGTCGCTTTCATTGTTCTTTCTCTCTAAAAATTATCAGTTAAAAAACATTACTCCTTGCACGACTTTCATTTTTGTTAATTTGGGCAGGAATGATTTTGAGTACAGTTGAAGTACATTAGTAAAATAATATATTCCAAAATAATTTGTCTAACGAATAAGGAAGTATTGTTTTATTTTCTATCATGTATTAGCAGTATTATATTTATAAGTAATTTTTGAACATATGTATAAGTTACTGTTCTTCTAATATTCAAGTTATTTTCTATCACTTGAATGATCTGATTAATTGGCTGCTATATTTATATTTAATTATAAACATATGAAACATGCATTACGCTAATAAATAACAAAGTATTGTTTTAAAAATAAGTATATATTCGTGTTAAAAAGAAACATATCAATGAAAATTTTAAAAATAAAAGCTTCTGAAATATATAATTATAGAATTTACAATATGTCTGTATGTATTCAATAAAGATTGAAATGTATCTTAAGGTTAACATTTTATGTGTTTATATAAAAGATATTAATTAATTTCAATTAATATCAGAGATTACATAAATGACATAAAGAAGATCATAATTATTATTTCACTTTACTCTTCATTGTTTGAAGTCATATAATATGCGAATACTAACTTTATAAACAGAAATGAGGTTTAATTAATTAAAAGACATGGTTCTACTACTTGTATTTTAAGTGCCTCGCCCTGTATACTAAATGTATATATATTTATGCATGTATATATATAGGTATCATTTTAAATATTGTAATTACTTTATAACATATTATTATTGTTGTTCAAATGGATAGCATTATCTTCCGTTGTAGCACTGTCGTTGAAACGAAATTGAATCAGTCAATTTTTTTTTGTAATTATTCACAATTAATTTTCTATATTATTTGATAGTGTTTTGTATTACAATGAGATGCTTTTTCGTGTGTAGAAAAATATGTTCCATACGGCAGTTCCAAGAATATAATTAAAAAAAGAGTATATTAAACAAAGATGGCTTCTGCTGCAAGTAAAGACTACGAAGATAAAAAATTATAGAACTACGTTATTTAAATATTCTATTGTTAGCGCTCAAAATGAAAAGAGAATGCTTGTTATCATTTATATATATATACATATACACATGTGTATATATGTATATGAAAGGAATTTTACAGTATATGCCTTGCTGTTCGAAACTCAGTTTTCCATCGTACTGAACTTCAATTCGGGCGAAGGACGAGTTTGTACACTGATGTAATTACTAATGTTAAGTAACAACGTTCGAAAATTATTCGACGATTAATTAAAATATTAATTATATAACCACGAGATCAGAACGGAAATTTTCTGTAGTGCATTTTGTTTTTATAACAAAATGATAAAAGTAATAATAGTTAATAATGGAAACCCAAATGAAGAAGAGTTTTGTGTAGTCGCTTTGTTTATAACGAGAAAATATAAGCGTAAGAAAAATCAAATGGAAATAAATGGAGGAAAAATTTATTTCTTGAATTATTGTAATGAGTGACTGATAAATTAATTAAAACATTCCATTCATTCTTTTTTATCGATGATATATATAGTAATATTTAGTAATGCTAATGATTTATTGATACCTATATCTCAAATTGTATCAAAATGTTACTATATATATGAAGTTAATAGGAATTTTATAAATTTTAACTTATGTTTTGTAGTCTGACTGTTATCAGTTATCTGATATATACTGTATAAATAAATTTTAATAATAGCATTTTAAACCCTGCGTTGTTGAATTATACTGCTTGAATAATGTCCGAGTTTTTTAACCCTTAAATAAAGGCCTTACAATCAGATATTTATTTATCTTCGTTCGAAAAGGATATTAACATTACTATTTTTGAAAAATATTTTATTTATTATTTTATCTATTACCTTTTATAGTGTCGTTATTGATTTTTAATAATATTTTTATTTAGTATTGTTGAAAATAATATTGTCTTAAAACTATATTCATTGTTTCCCTTTTTGTAGTTTAAGACATAGTATTGCAAATTTTACTCATAAAGAATTAATAAGTCTAATATAGGTTCAAATATGGCTGACTACTTCTTCATGGAACACATTATTGAGTTTGCTTCTCAGAAGATCAACATCCTGAAAGAGAATAATGCTTTGTAATTTTTCTTAAAATCTTAGCAAGTAAAATAAGAAAGTTGCTTATTTAGAATAAAAATGTTACTATATAAAATATGTTTTTTACACAAATATTTAAATTTAATTTAATTAACATTTAAACATAAATTTTACAGATTACAAAAAATTTATTTTAGATACTAATATTTTTATTCTTTAAATGAAACATTTATATAAAAATATGTAAATAATGTTTATATAATATTTAAATAATGTTCTATTTATTTTATTTTATTATTGCTTAGTCCATGCCTTTCGGATTTGGACAAACTTTCGGTTTTACATCTCTTATGTCTATTTCTCTTCTTATATGTCTACCTCCCCTCTTTTCCACTCTATTCTATTGCACTACCTTACTTATTCTATCTCTAAAAACTAAAACTAGAAACTACAAATTAGCAACTAATGACTAAAAACTATTGCAACTTTGGTCTTTAGCCTCCTTGCTGTGCATCCTTCCTGTCATTTGCCCTTCTCTTCTCTATTATTGCTTTCAGTTTTGTTAGACCTTCTCCAGTCTCATTTAGTGTTTTTCCTGTGTCCTTTGGTCCTCCCGTTATTTCACATTCTTCTATTACATGTCTCAGGTCTTCTTCTTTCCTTCTACATAGTCTGCATCTTTTTCCTCCCTCTTCTTTCCAGTATTCCCTTGCTTTGGTCTCGTTTCTTGCTTTGGTAATTTTTCTTTGGCTATATTTCTGTAGTGTATATTGTACTTGGATTCCCTTATCCTTTCCCCACTCTCTTCTGCTTCTCTCTTTCTTCTTTCTTCTATAATTTGGTCTGTTGTCATCCTTCATTACTCCTCTCCTGCTTCTATCTGCGTCACTCCCTTTCTCACCTCTTCTAGTTCCTTCTTTCTCTTTCTTGCTCTTTTCCCTTCATGGCCATTTCCCCAGTTTCTCTCTCTTTCCTTTATACACTCCTTTACTAATTCTTTTCTTGATTCTAGGGCTTTCTCTTCATGCCTTGCTGCTCTTTTTAATGCTTTTTCTTTTATTTTTATTATCTTGCATTCTTCTATCAATATATAATTTGGTGTTGTCATATCTAAGCCTAATATCCATTTCGCATATCTCCTTTGTATTCTATCTAGTCTTTCTTCCATGTTCCAGCCCCACATCAGTGCTCCAAACATTTTCATTCTCCTTTTGTAGTCCTGTTTGAATATTCTTTCTTTCACGCTCCATGTTTACTTCATTGCTATTGTTGCTCTCCTTTTCCTGTCTTGTATGTGCTTCTCATCACTGCCGTTTATCTGTAGTATATACCCTAGGTATCTTATCTCGTCCACTTCTTCTAATTCTTGCTCTCTCCATTTCCATTTTCTTTGTCTCCTTTTGTTCCTTCTTTTTTCAAAGACTACTATTTTGGCCTTTTCCGTGCTCAGTTCTAATTCGGCTTCCTTTAAAAATTTTTTGAACTTCTCTAACATTTCTTTTAGTTCCTTTTCTCTATCCGCCATCAGCACAATATCGTCTGCATATGTTAGTGACCAGTTCGCTGTTGAGTGCCGAAGCGTTCAGACGTGTCTCTAGTGCCCAGTGAAGTCCGAAAACAACACGTGTCGCCCAACCGTCGAAAGTGAACACAGCCAAGTGTTTCCTACCCTTTAGGGAGAAGACAATCCCACGCACCTAACCCCAACCCGAATACTAGTCTCATAGCCTCACGACTAGTTATTCATTTTGAATTGACTAGCTCGATGATGGCCCAGCAATCGCGATCAAGCTCTCCTGAGCAAAATCGCAACTACCCCGCGCTACCTCCCCCGTGGCAGAAGTGCAGCAGAACCCTCCGCACCAACGACGCTAATATTACAAAGAAACGGAAAATAGAAACATCAAAACCAAACACGATCGACACGCGGAACGAACAATCAACGATACAAATAAACACCCACAACAGGTTCGCCGTATTGGAATCCTCAAACGACGCCATGGAAATCGTAGACCCGCCACCAAACCAACACACACAGAGAAGCCCCCCTCCCCCAACAATATTTGTTGATGATGTCATTGACATACAAACGATGATCAAGTCCTTAGAGAGAGACATCTCCAAGGGGGACTACAACCTGAAGATAAATAACAACAAGGCAAAAATTCTGCCAACAAACCCAGATGCATACAGAAAACTCATCAAGCTACTTAAGACCTTGAACGCCAAATTCCATACTTATCAACTCAAACAGGAAAGGCCTTTCCGCGTGGTTCTACACAACATCCACCACTCAGCAGACATTGATGAACTAAAATTCGAACTCTTAAAACTCGGCCACGAAGTCATCAACGATAGTAACATAGAGTCTCGAAAGACCCGCTATCCTTATTTTTCATAGACTTAAAACAAAAACCCAACAACAAAGAAATTTACAAAATCAGTCGGCTATTGAACGCAATAGTTAAATTCGAACCACCGCTTGTTAAAAAAAGGATAGTGCAATGCAAAAGGTGCCAAAGGTACGGTCACACGCAGAAATACTGCAACCATACCTTCCGATGCGTTAAATGCACAGGTACACACCTCACTGACCAGTGCAGTAAATCACCGGAAACCCCAGCGAAGTGCATCCACTGTCAAGGTGACCATCCTGCCAACTACAAAGGCTGCTCAGTCTACAAAATCCTGTATACAAAAAAGTACCCTAAACTCAGAGCAAAAGAGGTAACCAATCAAATACTCAGTCCTCCTAAATTCACTACTACCTCAATCCCCTTAACCAATCAAACACCCAGTCCTCCTAAATTCACCACTACTTCAACCTCCTATGCCCGAGCAGTACAAGGAATCCAAAATAATCCGAATAGCCACAGGGACCTTTCTCAAAATAGTGTCCCCAATTCACCAAACACAGACAACGTCTCTAGGCTTGAAAAGCTAATAGAGAAACAATCAGAGCAAATAAATAATTTGCTATCGCTACTAACACTCATCATGGATAAATTAGTACGCCCCGACGTAAAATAAAACCAAGACGCATAGCTCTTTGGAACGCCAACGGTCTAGCGCAACACAAATTTGAACTAGAACTCTTCCTAAAACACCAGCAAATCGACGTAATGCTCGTATCGAAAACCCACTTCACCGACAAAAACTATTTGAAAATAAATGGTTACAAATTCTACCATACCCAACACCCCAGCGGAAAGGCCCACGGTGGCACCGGAATCATAATCAAAACAAGTATTAAGCACTACGAACTTCCATCATTCCAGGAAGACTACCTCCAAGCAACAAACGTAGCAATAGAAGACTGTCATGGTACAATCACCACTTCAGCAGTATACTGCCCTCCCAGACATTCCATCGCCAAAGAAGACTTTGATAACTTCCTGGACACCCTGGGCAATAGATTCATAGCTGGAGGAGACTATAACGCCAAGCACACTCAATGGGGCAGCAGACTGGTTACAGTAATAGGCAAAAACCTCTTAAACAGCATAATAACCAACAACCTCAACTACCTCACCACATACCAACCCATATACTGGCCCACCGACACTAACAAAATACCCGACCTTCTTGACTTCTTCGTAACTAAAAATATCTCATCAAGACACGTCCAAATCAACTCCTCGGCTGATCTCTCCTCTGATCATTCCCCCGTGATAGCAACAGTCAGTTCAACAATCATTGAGAATACACCAAATGGCTCCGTTCACAACCAACACACCAACTGGCAGCTCTTTAGTGAAGTCTTTAATCACTCAACTTCAGCCTTAACCTCACTAAAAACTAAGGAAGGAATTGAAGCAGCCACGGAATACTTAAACACGAGCATAATAAACGCCATCCGCCTCTCCACACCGACAAAGACGTCCATCAGCAAACAAGAATATCCCCAATACATATTAAAAAAAATAGCAGAAAAACGTAAACTAAGAAGAGTATGGCAGTCCCATAGAACACCGGATGACAAATGCAAACTAAACAACGCAACTAGAAAGCTATCCAAAATCATCAAAAATTACAAAAATGACTGTTTTCACAAATATCTTGCCAGTTTGTCCCCCACAGCTGACTCCAACTACTCACTATGGAAGGCCTCCAGGAAACTCATGCGCCCCCCACAAATAATCCCTCCAATCCGCCGTCCGTAAGGTGGATGGGCGCGTAGCCCTATAGAAAAAGCCAATCTGTTTGCTAAATATTTGTCTAAAGTATTCAAACCCCATTCCTCCAAAGCTGCCGCGGGCGTTACTAAATACCTGCACACTCCCTTCCAAATGTCCCCTCCTATTGAACCCTCACTTCTGCAGAGATTATAGAATCAATCAGTCGTCTAAATCCCAAGAAAGCAGCACGGCACGACCTAATAGGCAATAAAGCAATCAAGGAATTTCCCATAAAAGGGATTACACTAATCACATCGATTTTTAACGCTATTCTTCGCCTTGAATGCTTTCCTAAGGCCTGGAAAATCTCACTGATTTCTCTCATCCCTAAACCCGGAAAACCGATATATGAAACTAGCTCCTATCGCCCACTCAGTCTTTTACCTGCCCTGTCTAAACTATTCGAGAAGATGCTCACGAATCGACTCCTTCCACTCCTAGAGGACTTGAAAACACTCCCAGATCACCAATTCGGCTTTCGGAAACAACATTCAACAGTAGAGCAAATCCATTGCATGACCCATACGATCAGTCAAACCCTCGAAAAGAACAAATATTGCTCAGCGGTATTCCTAGACATCCAACAGGCATTCGACAAAGTATGGCATGAAGAGCTACTATAGAAACTTAATCCTACCACACCCCTACCACTCCATCCTAAAATCCTACCTAACCAATAGACAATTCATGGTTAAATGCTTAGACACCTCTTCCACAACATTCCCAATAAAATCTGGCATACCCCAAGGTAGTGTCCTCGGACCCCTACTGTTCTCCATCTACACTGCCGAATTACCTATATCAAACGAGATAACAATAGCAACATTTGCTGACGACACAGCGCTATTAGCTACCCAGCGAAGTCTCGACTCCATGGAAAATTGGTTTCATAAATGGGGCTTCAAAATTAACGAAAAGAAATCCTCACATGTAACCTTCATGCTCCGAAAACAAACCCGCCCCCAGGTCACCGTCAACAACACAACAATTCCTAGCAAGGACTCAGTCAGATTCCTAGGCATGACCCTGGACAAGAGACTAACGTGGAAAAAACACATCTCAGATAAAACGAAGCAACTAAAGGACAAACTAAAAAAATTCTATTGACTCACGGCCCGACGTTCCAAACTAAACATACAGAATAAAATTATTCTCTACAAGACCGCAATAAAACCTGTCTGGACCTATGGAATCCAACTATGGGGAACAGCAAGTAACTCCAACATTGAAACACTTCAACGCTTCCAATCGAAAACGCTAAGATCCTTAATAGACGCACCTTGATATGTTACCAACGAAACAATACATCGCGACCTCAAGATACCCACAGTCAAAGAGGAAATAGCAAAATATAGCGACAGATATAGCAAAAGAGTCAACAAACACCGAAACCCCCTAATCACTGGACTATTTGATACGACGGACCAGATTCGCAGGCTGAAGAGGCACTACCCGCTAGACCTAAACGCTAGATTCAATTAGTTATCTAAATTAAGTTAATATTCACTTATGTATAATACTTGCTTATAAATTATACTTATTTATAATAAGTATTAACTTATTATAAGTAAACGGCCATGTCACTGCGCCACGCCAGAAGGATTACTGAAAATTCTCAACGTGAGAATTGATTGTAATTTTAACAAATAAATAAAAAAAAAATATGTTAGTGACCATACCTTTCTTTCTCTTACCACTATGTCCCCAGCTTGTCCTTTCCTTAGTTCTTCTTCCAGTCCTCCCTCGTAGATATTGACTAGCGTCGGGCTCAACGGGCACCTTTGTCTGACTCCCCTCACAGTCCAAAATTCTCTTGTGTTGTGGTTCTTGACTTTCACTACATTCCTTGTTTCTTCGTATATCTCACTAATCCTTCGGGTTAGTTTTTCGCTAATCCCCATTTTCCTCATTTTCTTCTCCAGCTTTTCTCTGTTTAGTCTGTCGAACGCCGCCCTTAAGTCCGCAAACCAGGCATATAATTTCTCTCTTTCTTTACCTAACTACTTGTCTATGATGTGGTTTATCACATAAATCGCATGGTCACTCCTCTTCCTTTTCTGAATCCGAATTGGCTCTCTTCCAGTTTGTTTTCAATCTCTGCCTTCAGTCGTTCGTCCAGTATCCCTGCATAGATCTTGTATGCTGTATCTATTAGCGTTACTCCTCTGTAGCTCTTCGCTACTCTCTTGTCCCCCTTCTTATATATCGAGCATATTACTCCTTTTTTCCAATCTTCTGGTATCCCCTCCCCATTCCATATTTTCCTTAACAACTCCCATAACGCCTCCCCCACTTCCTTCGGTGCATACTTCCATATCTCATTTTCTAACCCGTCTTCCCCCGTTGCTTTCTTTTCCTTCAAATTTCTTAGCTGGTATATTACCTCTTCCTTCTCTATATTATCTTCTCTCTCCTCCATTATTTTCTCTTCCTCTATATGCCCGCCGTTTTTCTGCCCTCTTTGTGCTCTGTCCCTTCTAAAATTTCCATGAAGTGATTTTTCCACTCTTCTTCTCTTATATCCTCATCTATACCTTCTCTACTTCTTCTGTATTTATTTATGTATTTCCACGCTTTTTGTTCCGTTTCGATCTTCTTTATTTTCTCCATTTCTTCTTCTTCGTGTCTTTCCTTTCTTTGTTTGCACCACTGTTTGAATCAGTTCTGCCCGAGCAGTCGAGCTATGCGAACGTGAGAACCAGTGCCTCCGTAAGTGCGACAGGTGGGAAAGAAAAGTGACGCGTAACAAAACCAATCGCTAAATGATGGAAAACATCTAAAAAATACCACCAATAAAAATCCTAAACAAAGGCGAAACATATGCCATAAACAGAGCTGTAGACAAATCAAGCCCAAATAAACCAACAAGCGAAGTACAAGATTGCTCAGCTACAAACGAAATAGTGATGGAAATTACACAAAAAGATGACGAAAAGAATAATATCAACAATGATCTATCACATCATAACGAAAGCTGGAAGACTGTAACTCCCAGCAAAAAACGAAAAATAAATACAAACACAAATGCTAGGAGGACTATAGAATCAGAAAGATAACAATGGCTACAGGAAATTCCTATACAAAACTCCATCAGCTCACTGACAGAAGAGATGGATTCAGACCCAGCAGAAAAACCAATAACACACACTTCCAAACCACCACCAATCTACATTGACGCTAAAATAATAGACCCCCTCATTGATCTGTTAAACAGCACGCCAAGAAAAGAAAATTACACCATTAAACAACTTAAATTGGATCACATTACATTCACTCTGCGAAAACAGAAACCACCAAACATTGTACTAAACGGCACACACATAATACAAACAAGGCAAGTCAAATACCTAAGACTCCACTTAGATTCACGACTCACATGGAAACAGCATATTAAAGCAACAATAGACAAACTACAGATGGCAAGGAGACAAATGTACTGGCTAACAAGTCGAAAATCCAAACTAAGCATAGAAAAGAAACTAAAAATATATAAAATGGTCATAAAACCAATCTGGACGTACGGAATAGCACTATGGGGAACAGCAGCAATGAGCCATATAACCAAAATAGTGAACGCGCCATGGTACGTTAGGAACTAGGACATACGGAAAGACCTGGGAATATCAACGGTCAAGGAGGAGATTAACAAAAGTGCAAGAAGGTACGGAGAAAGAATAGCAACGCACCCAAACCGGCTGGCAGCGGAAACGGTCAGTATTTTAGATTGCATTGCCTCTATTTTGGTTATATGGATTAGGTTATATGGATGCGCATGTTAGGGAAGTGATACATTTACACTGTACATGAGAGTGTGTGTGTAAGGGTTAGAGGGCGTCAAGGTCTTAGTGGAGACAAAAGACTGTTGCCAGATGTTAGAAGAATCTAGGATAGTCGGTTGGCGACCAGCGTGCGTGCAAGACGTTCTTCAGAGAGTAATATAGATGTATAACTGTTGTGTGGGAAATATAGTCAATTATTTGTATTCCCAAATCCTCGAATTTCCTTAACATGGTAGCAGAGCGTGGTTACTAGTTTTGCAAGATATTTAGTGCGTGGTTACGATCTTGCGAGTGAGTTTTCAGTAAAGAAAAAAACTTTCAGAGAAAAAAAAAAGAAATATACTTCGAGCACGTAGGAACGCTTGAGTAAGAAAAGAAAAAAAAAGAAGAATCAATTAAAATGGAGAGATCGGAAATCATGATACCTATATTCGATGGTGAGGATTATGGAATGTGGAAGCAAAGAATCACGATGTTTCTCAAATATAAGGAATGCGAGGTTGTTACAACTAGAATGAAGAACGAAAGAGACGATGAAGACTGGGACAAAAAGGATTTGAAGGCGATTAATATAATTTATAGTGCAATATCGAACAGACAATTGGAGTATGTTAGGGAAGGAAAAACGGCGTATGATATAATAAAAAGGTTCGATGAAATGTACTTGAAAGAGTCGACGGCACTGCAGATCGTATGCAGAAGGAGATTGGAAAACATAAGACTGGAGAACTACAGTGATTCAGCATCATTCTTTAACGATTTCGAAAAATTAATCAATGAATTAAAAAGTGCGGGCGCACAAGTAAGTAAGAGGGAAAAGCTGAATTACATGCTGAATACGTTACCCGAAGAATACAGCTACATAGCGGACATAATAGACGCATTGAAAGAAGAGAATCAAACGGTAGCGTATGTGAAAAATAAAATAGAGATAGCAGAGAAGAAAAATAAATCCAATCGAGGAGAAAGGCAAACCAACGCCTTTTCTGCAAAAAAGGAAGGATGCTTCAGATGTGGAAGATTAGGACACTTTGCGAGAGAGTGTCAAAATGGCGTCCAAGCGGGAAGCAGTAACGGCTATTGGCATGGGCCAACACGTGGTCGAAACAGAGGAAGAGGGAACAAAGGCAATACGAGCAGAGGACGTGGAAACTTTCATCGTCAATCAACAACCGGCACGGGCGAGCATGGAACCTCAAGAGCAGGCATATGGACAGCAACGGCGCACGCAGCAAACAGCAGTGAGACGAATGAAATAAGTAAGAACGAAATAGTGTGGCTATTAGATAGCGGTTGTACCGATCACATAATTAATAATATAAATTATTTCGATAAATCTATCGACCTAAAAGAACCGGTAAATATATATTTAGGCCATAATAGACCGATAAAAGCGACAAAAGTTGGGAATGTTATAAGTTATTTTGAAGCATTCGAAAAACAAAATAAAATAAATATGAGGAAAGTATTTTACGCGAAAGAAATGTCCGCAAATTTGATTAGTTTAGGTAAACTAACAGACAATAAGAATACGGTTATTTCCAAACGAAATATTGCGAAAGTAATAGATGAGGATAATATACTTACAGCTGTAGCGTTCAGAGAGAATGGGACATATAGAATAAAAAGTATATTGAAAGGGAAGAAGCACTTAGTAAACAGCGCCGAACGTAGTGGTATGAGTAAAAAGGAAAGATGGCATAGGATGCTAGGACACGTAAATTTTAAATATTTAGAGATTTTGGGTAAAGAGCAGCCAGTGACTGGCATACCGAATGAATTTGAAAAGGAACTTTTGAAATGTAGGGTGTGTATAGAAAGCAAAATGCATAACTTACCTTTCAAAAATAATCGAACTAAGACTAGGGAAATAATGGAAATTATTCATACGGACGTATGTGGTCCCTTTAAGACTACCGGATTCAATGGAGAAAAATATTTCATTTCATTTATCGATGATTATAGTAAAATAGCTAGGATCTATTGTATAAAATCAAAAGATGAGGTCTTTGATTCTTTCGTACAGTTCGTAAATGAAGCCGAAAATTTAACGGGCAAGAGGTTAAAAATATTAAGATGCGATAATGGTAAAGAATATTTAAATAATCGAATTTATAAATTTGCTAGGGATAAAGGTATAAGAATAAATAATTGCCCAACATACGTACATGAATTAAACGGGACAGCGGAAAGGTATAATAGAACAGTGATGGACATGGCGCGTTGTTTGTTAGCGGAAGCGAAAGTACATAAAAGGTACTGGCCGGAAATAGTTTGTACAGCGGCATACTTGAAAAATCGAATATTAGCGAATACTATAGAAAGAAAGACACCTTTTGAAATATTCTTCGGGAAAAAACCAAGTGTTAAAAATCTACATCTATATGGAAGTAAAGTTTTTGTAAGAAGGCCAGAACAAAAAAGAGTTTCCAAATGGGACAAGAAGGCAGATACGGGAATTCTATTTGGATATAGTGAAGTAGGATACAGAGTCTTATTAGGTGGGAAAATAACAATAGCTAGACATGTAGAGGTCATAGAGACAGACACTAAATGTATCGGTTTTGAGGAAAATTCATCAGAGGCAGATAGAAATGATAGCGAAGATAACTATTCATTGGATGGTATGGATAAGGGAGAGTTAGAAGGTAGGGAAGATGAAAATGATAGTAGTACTGAAAGCTCAAACACCACTAGGAGATCTACACGTATTAAGAAAACTCCAGTAAGGTATCCAGGCTATGGATAAGGAAATAGAATGTCTCTATAAGAATAAAACTTGGAAATTGGTAGAAAGGGTAAAAGGCAAAGAAGTATTAGATGTAAAATGGGTTTACACGAAAAAATCAGAGGACAGGTATAAGGCTAGATTAGTGGTAAGGGGATTTCAACAAAGAAACGTAGCCGATGACATATATTCTCCAGTGGCGAGTAATCAGACCTTTAAGATATTGCTATCATATTGTTGTCAAAATGGATTAATAATTGAGCAAATTGATGTAGAAACTGCCTTTTTAAATGGTGAAGTAACCTCGGAGATATATGTAAATCAACCAAAGGGATATGCGGACGGAACGAATAGAGTTTGTAAATTATCGAAAGCGCTTTATGGGTTAAAAGAAAGTCCGAGGGACTGGTATGAGTGTTTTGATAAGTATGTGACGAGACTAGGTTTTAAAAAGAACAATATAGAGCTGTGCCTATATACTTATGGAGAGGGAGAAAATGTTGTTTATTTGTTAATATACGTAGACGATTTGTTGATTTGTAGTAAAAACAAAGGGAAGATACAAAGTGTAAAAAAATTATTAACTGATAAATTTGAAACGAAAGATTTAGGTGAAGTAAAAGAATATCTTGGAATAAATATAGAGTATGATTATTTAAAAAATGAAATGAGATTAAGCCAAAAAAAATACATAGAATCATTAGCAAACAAATATAAATTACATAATAGCAAATTGTACTGTACACCTATGGAGACCAACTTAAAAATTGAAAAAGCTGAGATAAATAGAGAGGACATTGGATACAAGAATTTGTAAATACCAGACCCGATATAAGTTATAGTGTGAATTATCTGAGTAGATTTCAAGATTGTTGTAACGAGACACATTTTAAATATGCCTTGCGAATATTGAAATATTTGTACCGGACTAGAGATTTAGGGCTACATTATAAAAGAAATGAAAAGTGCGAAACGATAGATTGTTATGTGGACGCTGATTGGGCAGGAGATCATATAGATAGGAAATCGACTTCTGGGTATGTAATTAGATTGTATGGAAATGTAATTGGATTGAAGTCTAAAAAACAAAGGTGTGTGACAAAAGCCTCGACGTATGCAAAGTATGTAGCTCTATCGGAAGCGGTGAGCGAAGTAATGACTATCAGAGAACTAATGAAAATCTTCGATGTAAATGTAGACGATAACCCTGTAAAAATCTATGAGGATAACTCTGGAGTAATGAGTATAGCAAAATACGGAACTTTTACAAAAAATTCTAAACACATCGAAGTTCATTACCACTACGTTCACGAGTACGTAAAGGAAAATAAGATAAACATAATAAAAGTAAGTACAGAAGAAAACACTGCGGATATTTTTACGAAGGCACTGTGTAGAGAGAAATTTGAAAGGTTTAGGTCATGGATGAATGTAAAATAAGAGAAATGTAAATAAAGCGATAAATGTTAAATATTTTGTTAATTCGACAAGTATGTAAATAAAATTAAATGTACAGTATAAATGTAAGGAGGCGTGTTGGGGAAGAGATACATTTACACTGTACATGAGAGTGTGTGTGTAAGGGTCAGAGAGCGTCGAGGTCTTAGTGGAGACAAAAGACTGTTGCCAGATGTTAGAAGATTCTGGATAGTCGGTTGGCGACAAGCGTGCGTGTAAGACGTTCTTCAGAGTGTAATATAGATGTATAGCTGTTGTGTGTGAAATATAGTCAATTATTTGTATTTCCAAATCCTCGAATTTCCTTAACAGTGCATTACATTTGCAGTGTAAAATGGAGTTCAACGAGCGCTTAAACGTCGAAACATCTCCAACGGGAAGGACATAACGGCTAGATTTCATCGAAATCGACGAAATCCTCGCGATTTGTGAGCTATTTTGCTTGTTTCGACGCTTAAACGGTAGTGCATTGCATGTGTAGTGTAAAATGGAGTTCAACGGGAGCTTAAACATCGAAATATCTCCAACGGGAAGGAAATGACGGCTAGATTTCATCGAAATCGACGAAATCTTCGCGATTTGCCAGCTATTTTGCTTGTTTCGACGCTTAAACGGTTGTGCATTGCATTAGCACTGTGAAATGGAGTTCAACGAGTGCTTAAACGTCGAAATATCTCCAACGGGAAGGAAATGACGGCTATTTTTCGTCAAAATCGACGAAATCTTCGCGATTTGTGAGCTATTTTGCTTGTTTCGACGCCTAAACGGTGGTGCATTGCATGTGCAGTGTAAAATGGAGTTCAACGAGCGCTTAAACGTCGAAATATCTCCAACGGGAAGGAAATGACGGCTAGATTTCATCGAAATCGACGAAATCTTCGCGATTTGTGAGCTATTTTGCTTGTTTCGACGCTTAAACGGTAGTGCATTGTGTCACGTCCCGCACTCCGCACGCGCCGTAACAAGAACAAGAAAACCATTCTATACAAAACACGCGAATAAGGATTTGAATGCACAAACGAACACACGACACTACGAAACGAAAGGAAGGATTAACAAAACGAGGGCGATTAACGGATCCAACCAATAAACAAAATACATATATACACAATTCTAAATAAACCAGGAAATAAGAATAACTACAAAAGGGGAAAGTAATTGAAACGCCAGGAAAATATATATATATATAAATATATTCCAATCAATCAATTTGGAGAGTTACATATAAGTATAAACATATATGCCGAACATGTAATAACCTAGTAAATATTAGAGACAGTGCTTCTAATACTATGCAATAAATACAATATTATCAATTTATAAAATATAAGTATACATGAAGTCAAAACTTAATAGTTTAACGAATACATAAAACATACAATATTGTATTATTAAAGAAATGAAGGTTACATTGTCAGAAATATATGTCGGAGATGAAAGAACACCGGAGCCTTTGGAATTTTGGATAATCCCGCAACATTGTAACCTAGAGTCTACTATAGCTGTAATTGAACAATTGTAGTTATTCAACCCGATTGTAATTATTCGAGAATTGTGATAATGAGCTTGGGCTTGAGGCGACAGTCAGTCGCGGTCACGGGATGAACGCTTTGCCTAACAAAGGTATGAAGTAATTCTATAGCTCTCCTTAAAAGAAATATTTGTGGCGACACGCGACAGTAAACATTCCAACGGTTTCTGTCCCGTGGCTCGCCACGTGCAGACCCTATTCTTCGAGTAAGATGATTGCCAGATGTCGATACGTCTCCGCAGTACATGTTCGATTAGCCCGAGGGCCCGTTATAAATCTTAAGGTTTAGTTAACTAAAGTCCTTCAAACAGACAAACGATCTTTGTCCCAACTACGGGAAGATAGGGGAGACATATTTTTCAACGAGCGGCGTCTCCCACTAGCAACTTTCCCTCGAGGGCGGCTAGCATCCTTTTCTAACCACCGATATGGAGATTAACCAATTAGCAGCAACACTTTCTGAACGAAGGCTTTTCTCGACGAATCCGATGATCTCGTATCCTTAGACACACCCCATTATAGTTTTCCTCTGTGGCATCATCGGGACGGGAAAGGCATTCTCGCTCGCGATCTCATCGATCCAAGAATAACGCCTTCGCGATCAGTGATTATTCTCAGACTTAGACTTTGTGAGTACGTTCTGTTATCATCCCGTTGACCGCGGATTCGTGATTGAGCCCGAGAGCATCGTCACTAGTGTCGCGAGTGCCGAACCGCCGTGATCAATTGTTAAGACTGTAATAATTCTATCATTGTAATAAACTACGCCTGTGTGTACCGTATCAATGGCTAATCCTCGAGAAGATTCATTTGACGCCCACAACCCCATTTCCAATGCCGATCCGACATATATATATGTGTGCGAATTCTATCAAACCGATAATCTAAGATACATACTTAAAACTAGCCTACATTTCGGTAAAGGATAAATAAATAATTCACATTTCATTTCGTATGAATACTACACTGCCAAGAGAAATATTCATATGAATACGTGTGTGTGTGTGTGTGTGCGTGTGTGTGTGCGCGCGCGTATGTTTTATATTACCGAATACTCTATTAAATAAACTACTCAAAACAATAAATAACGCAATCGAAGAATTACAAAACATTAGCCATATTAAAATGACACACAACATAAATATATAAATATATATATATATATATATATATATATATATATATATATATATATATATATACGTATATTCACACGAACAATACTTTTGTCACTTTAAAGCAATATTAATAAATAAATGTTTAATTGCGGTAGAATAAGGAAAACGATATATATATATATATATATGTATATAACCAATGAAAAGGGGGGAAATATAAAATTAAAATACATATATTTAACAAACATAAAATAGATATCACATTTAAAAAAATATATATATATATCAGACATAAACATTTAAAAGAAAAAATAATAATAAGGAACCTCTGATGGAAGTACCTCCGCAAACATTGTTCGAACGTCGATAACTGAAACCTAGGGAAACAACAAGAAAGGGAAAACATCAAAATCGCAAAAACAATCATAAGCGTACCCCCAGCGGACCACCACCCCGTGGGGGATGGCATTATAAATAAGCAAAGCAACGTAGAGCAGCACAATAATTATCATTATCATCCTGGTGAATACTCTTATTACATTATTCTTTGCTCATTATTATTCTGGTAAACATTCTTATTACGCTCATTATTCTTCGCTCATTATTATAGTGATCATTGTTATTACCGTTCATTATTCTTTGTTCATTATTATTGCGATCTTCGTTATTACGGTTTATAATTATTTTGTTCACTCCTTGTTAATTATATTGTTACTACGTTCGTTATTGCGCTCATTTTTAGAAATTTTGTACAGTATTTTGCGCTCCGGGGTCTTTAGTTTTTCGGTCAAGAAAAGAGAGCCGCGACTAAGTAAAAAGAAAATTTTATCTTTGAACGCGCATTGTAATTGCGGTATTAATCTAGTTAGTAAATTGTTCTGTCCGTACCGAAATAGATAAATAAAGTAAACGTTGATAGTAAACTATATTCGAGTTCAAGTAATAAACCCAGCAAAAACTTCGACGACCAACGGAGCAGCTGAGGTAAATGGCGCCAGACAGCGCCTACTCCTCAAGGTAAGAGAATTAATTTTGAGAATTTCCTTCTTCTCTGATAATTTCGTTGCCCTCGAGAATCGAATTAGAACTTCCTATCATCGATCTCGTTTTATTTTCGCGAACGGTTTCGAAGATAGAATCATCGTTTAAACTTTAAATAAAAAGGAGTTGTACGCTGTGTCGGCTTGTGCGAACGGTGTTTTCAGCTACTGAACCACCCACTGATCTTCGCACTCCTCCTCCCATTGTTGGCAAAATATTGCCCGTCTTTGGGCAAGGCTTGCGAAATCACACAAATCCCGCACAGAGAGGACTATTAAATACATCGTCGGGGTCAATCGAAAATTAAAAGCAATACCGGCATTGCTAATAACCGATATTCTTGCCATCGTTGCATACGATTATAAGAAAGAAATAGCAGAACAATTTCCCTTCGGAAATTTAACCAAAGGATCGTTCGCTGTGTTGGCTTGTGCAAACGGTGTTTTCGATTATCAAAAACACCCGTCGATCTTCGCATTCCTCCTCCCACTGTTGGTAAAATATTACCCGTCTTTGGGCAAGGCTTGCGAAATCACACGAGTCCCACACAGAGAGGATCGTTAGAATCATCCTCGATTATTAAACTCGAAAGGCAAGAAAATCGTGGTAACAGAATCCATCGTAGTAAATGAATTGAGTTTCGGTTCTAACGGCAAACTACTACAGCGAAATTAAAAGAGAAGAAGAAGTCAAAAGTAAAAATAAATTTATATAAAACAACGAAAAATCTCACGTTCCTATCCAATCCAGCAACGCTAAAATATATATATCCAGCTAATAAAATATATATATACAATAACCTAAGCAATTCTACGTCGAAATAAAAATCCGTTCAACGAGGAAAAATATTTATTGTACTCAGCTTTAATCCTCTCCCGTGCTAGTATCTCTGCGCATAGCAGGTTAGCCGAAAAGTGGAATTCGTTTACCAGTTGCATTAAGTGTCAGTTAACGCTACCCATTAAACGTAAAAGAAAATAATAAAAATAAAATATTTTGAAATAGTCCTTAGACTATTTCTGGTGGCAGCAACTACCGTATTAATTAGAAATTTAAATCAGTATTAAATACACAGAAATATCATTTCAATTTATTTCCCTTCAGATTAAATTCAAACTCAAACTATAAAAAAAATTTTTCAGTAAAATTTAAACTTAAGATTTGATCGATTTAAACAAATAGATACGTAACAGAGTAAGTTAAATTTTTGGTGGCAGCGGTGGGATCCGCTTCACGGAGGATTGAAGTTGGTTTAAACGGTTCGATTCGCTCCACAAAGGATTAAAGTTGTTACGATTATCGATAAAATATATACCTAAGAAATAATGTCGACTAAATTAGAATCGTTGGAGAAAGACATGATCTTGATGTTATCGGGAAAACTTAAAGCATGGGATGCGAATTTTCGCGACATGAGTACAACAATGAATAAATTACAAGACGATGTGCGTTCACTGAAAATAAAAAAGGAAATCAAGACACCCGTATCATCGCCGATAATTTCCCAAGCGACAATACCGATAGAAGTTAATTCCCAACCAATTGAGTTAAAAGATGCCATAGAGACAGTACCAGTGTTCGACGGACATCGACCCTCGGTATTTCGATTTTTAAGAGCATGCGAGCGCGCACGAAACATGGTTCCAAAGCATCAAGAATCTCAGTTAGTAAAATTATTAACGAATAAACTTCGCGGACACGCATTTCTCGCCATAGAAGACACAGAAGTAATAAGTTTAAACGATTTCGGGAATAAATTAAAAGATATGTTCGGTCGGGGAAAAACGGTTAACGAATATAAAGGGGAATTAGCTACAATATTTCAAAGACCGGGAGAAGATATTTTAGACTACGTAGAGCGCGTCAAAGATCGCAGACTGGCGATAATGAACGGGGAAAGGTACGAGTACGGCACCGTATTTCAAGATCGGATAGATCGAGACACGAGGGAAGCTTTCGTTAAGGGGCTCCCAAACGAGGTGTATTTACGAGTAAAGATAGCAGGATACCAATCCTTGGACGATGCGTACCGCCAAGTCGTGAAAGCAACACGAGAATTAAAACAAGTGAACAATAGAATTCGATACCAACATCCGACACCTTCGGATAATTATAACCAAAACAACGTTCATCCACCATACAATAGTATCTATACTGGAAACCGCCAGGACTGGAGATTTGTACCGCCGTCGCGGAAACATCTAAACAACCCGGGAATAGAAGAAAATGTCAGGAAAGAAACAAGAGCAATAACTTGGGAAGAAAAACGCATAAACAAATACCTCGATAGAGATCTAAATCAAAAGAGAGATGCTGATCATTTCAACCAATCAACTTTTCAATGCAAACACCATTCCGTTGCTGTGATAAGGGATAATGTCACGTTAAATAATAAGAGGACGCACGGTGCCATAGACAGGATCATGAGTGAGAAATTTCCTGAGTTACCAAACAAGATAAATAATATTAGTGCCAAAGAACTTTCAGACGAAGCAGAAACTAGGAAATTGAACGACGAGACGACAGGCAATGCTTATCCACTGCCTAACATCACAGAGGTATTGGACCCGCTGGGAAGTGCAAATTGCCTCTCCACGTTCGACTTGGCAAAGATACAAAAGCAAGACTCCACGAATTTCGTGAATGTTTCAACCATAATAGGAAAAGAGATAGCGAGTGCATCTCACTCAAAAACTTCTATAAAACCATCTGAAGGAAACTTTATCGAACTCAAAGCCAAATCGTTAAATTGCAAGGAAGATCACACTATAGAAAATAAAAATATAGCTACCCCTAAATCCAAAACAGAATCTATAAGCAAAAAGGTTTGTAATAAAAATTCAAAGAATAAT
Source organism: Bombus vosnesenskii (assembly GCF_011952255.1). NCBI lineage: Eukaryota > Metazoa > Arthropoda > Insecta > Hymenoptera > Apidae > Bombus > Bombus vosnesenskii. The sequence continues at coordinate 568,126 of NW_022884341.1, forward strand.
TCCAAATGTACCAAAAATATTCCTAAACGTTCCATACAAATAAATAATAATTTAATTATAATAAGCACTTCCAGTGAAACTATTCATTCTGAAAAGGTAAAGGAAAATAAAGGTGTTATGAATAAAGTAAATAAAGAAGGAAAAAGGGTAACTAAGGAAAAGGATTCTAAACATTTTCAAGCTGAAGAAACACAAGTCCAACGAGTTTGAAGAAATCAAAAGGGAGAAAATAGGGAATCACCAGTCGAAGATATATATAAAAACTTGAATAAATACGCTAGCCATTGGATTATAATTGGATTAAAAATACTTTATTGGTTGCTACATCTAATATTTGACGTAGGTAACATAGTAGGTAGTGCTGATCTTATGATTCCCCCAGGAAAATATAGATGGTATCACACTATACTATATACAAAACATTTTTGGGTTAATATGGCTGCGGCACTTTCAAAAATTTGTATCTTGAATGCTATTAGCAAGCAATTGGATAATTGGATCGATGTCAGTAAACTTGCGTCTTGGCGCAAAATAAAAACTAAAATGAAGGAAAGGAACGAAATTCTCCCCGCACAAATTAGTTTCGGACATCTAGCCAGAGAACCTATTGGTGAAGTAACAATCGAAGAGAACATGGAACCAACATACTCAGAATATCTCGAAGATCTGTTCAATAAAATTTACACTGTACAACGAATGGCAAGAGAAAATTTGATAAAATCCAAACTAAGATCAAAGGAATATTACGACCGACGAATCAACCCTCAAGATTTTAAAATAGGAGATTCGATATATCTACTAAAAGAACCTAGTAAGGAAAATTCTCCGATCAATATATTAGACGACACAAAGTGCTAGAAATCTTGCAGAGTAAAACGTCAAGATTGAAGAAAAAGGGATTCCGCGAACGGTGCACTTAAACAAGTTAAAACTAGCGCATAATCGAAATAAACAATGAATAAAGTGATTTCAGTGGGCAACGTAGTGCAGTAGTGTATGTTGTAGTGCTGTTCGTCGAATGACACAGATAGCGAAAACATAAAAGAAAAGAAAAGGAAAATTATTATATGTGCTTCAATTATTGTTTAAATATAAAACGTGTTAACTCAATGAATAATTAACTAGTAAAAGTGAAAGTTACCTTGTGAACAAGTGATCAACATACAAAAAAGTGTACGTGCAAGTATAGGTTATGGATCGTTGCTCATGGAACATAATGTATGACAGCTACCTAAAGTAAGTGAATAAATTAGTTTCAATTGTCTCAGTGCAAAATACAAGGTTACTAAGTGTTATAACTATATTGTGGATAAATCTAAAGGAGGTGTGACACTGTTGGTCGAATAATACAGATAGTGAAAACCTAAAAGAAAAAAAAGAAAAATTATTATGTGTACTCCAATTATTGTTTGAATATAAAAAGTGTTGATTCAATAAATAATTAAAAGAGTGAAAGTGAAAGTTACCTTGTGAACAAGTAATCATCATACAAGAAGGTTTATGTGCAAAATAGGTTATGGATCTCCGTTTGCGGAACACCATTTACGACAGCCAGCTGAAAATAAATTAACGAATTCACTTCAATGGCCTTAATGTAAAATACAACATCACCAAATGTTATAACAATACTGTGGAAGCATGACACTGTTTGTCGAACAACACAGGTAGCGGAAACCTGAAAAGAAAAAGAAGTTTATTACGAGTGCTCCAATTACTGTTTGAATGTAAAACGTGTTAGTTCAACGAATAACTAAAACAGTGAAAGTGCAACTCACCTCGTGAACAATTAATCACCAGACAAAGAAGTGTACATGCATGAATTTTGCAGATTAACAAGAAGAAATAAAGTAGCTGATAAGTGTAGTGGTTAGAAAATAATTAAGATAGATTAATTGAGAGTAAAGGGATATTTTATTATGTATTAATCTACGTAGTATTGTTATATTATTATATCTAACATGTAGAAGCGGATTTTGTAATGCAAAATAGCGGTCGCACACACAATGCATTATACACATATTAAATCAAATAAATTAAACAGTACCTTTATGGCCACAGATATAAGACGATTGAAGACAACCGTAGTAAGTATCCAAGGCATATCGAGGAATCGGATGATGTTGTGGGAATGATCTAGGTAAGTGATGCAGCATCGAAAGAGCAGAATCTGAAGAATTACAGACAATGTTAATCTAACAAATAGATTTTAATCACTAATAAGGAAACTAATTCATATCATACACAAAATAATAACAAATAGCAAGTACATGCAATAATAAATTAATAAGGAAAATAAGAAGGGTCAATAAACACAGAAATAGGTTAGAAATTAATCAAGATAGACTAACTAAATATTAACAACATGACTGAACTCGGTGCAAAAGAATAAAGTTATACTACACAAAATAACTGGTAACACAATACACAAAAAACATTAACTAAATGAAACAAGACTTATATAAATGCAAGTCGTGTATAATCAAAACAGTGACTATTGAAATTCGATAACACAATCCATGCTATCACATTAAAGTAGCACACGGTATTGACACACACAATATCATGAAATACAAAACAATATTACATAACACTACTAAATAAAATTATAGTGATTAACAATTAATTAGCTATTTCAACAACACGTTACTGTTGACATTAAACCAACGCCATACCAAAGATACACGCGAGCGGCCATGTTGAAAAGTTCGTCGCGCGCGCATACAAACAATAGCCAATACAATGTAATACAGCATCATAATAGCAATGTTAGGTACTAATAAAAAAAAAACAAACAAAAAAAAAAGAGAGAGATAAGGAAAATATATATATAATAAATAACTAACATAATCATAACATATTATATATGTCGGATCGCGATTCGAATTTTGGACGCGCGACGACCCCTCATGTGGACCAGCCATCGTTTCACAAAGCCGAGATTTTATTTACACGTATATACAGGTCTATCACTAAGCTTAACAAATAATAAGTACAACTAATAATAAGTCTAACAAACACTAAGCCTAATGAATAATACGATCTACGAATAATTAAATTAAATAATACTATTAGCAATGTTTGAGTTCAAACGAATCCACGGTCACCGGGATAACTCCTTACTAAGCGAAACTAACTTAGACGCAAATGCGATCGTCGAAAATGCTCGATGTATCACTCTCCAAGGCAATCGCAAGAATGCCAGCCTCGTGGAGATTTTTCTCCCTGTACGATCGCATTTTGTTTTCTATACCCGTTTGGAAGCATCGAGAAGGTTCCAAACGCCGTTGCTAGGCACACTCGTTGGAAGCATCGAGAAAGTTCCAAACGCCGTTGCTAGGCAGTTTCTGCCTGGAGTTTTGATTACTAATACAATGTATGTCCCATTGCATCGGCACCTCCGAGGCAACATCACACGTGGCTCGGCCCGCTCTCGAGGCCGCATGCCGCCACAACCACATTTCTCGGAAAACACATACAACCACTCCAGACCTCCGTTAGATAAAACATCCATCCCGTGACCGTGGCTACGTTCAGCGACCGATTGTCACCTCGAACCCAATCTCGCTTATTACAAATCTTAAGCAATTACAACTATAATAAAATCTAGGCTAAGGTACTAGAGGATGTTCCCAAGATTTCCAAGGAAAGGCTTCGGCTTTCCTTTCATCTCCGACATATATATATATTAACTATTTTTATATGTGTGTACAGAACTGATGGCGAACTCATCAACCATTCTCTGAACAACGGACGGAAGAACATGAATAGCAATCCGCACAGAGGAACTGTAAAGTATTGGTACGCCACCCACGAAACCAAGTACTGATGCTATCTACCTGTAAACAAACAACATTCATAACTATGCATATAATTTTCACTTATGTTCACCAATATATATATACACGTATGTTGTAAAATAGGCGATATTTATGACATTCACTATCATTGATAATGCAAGTGACTCATAAAATTGAGTCGTCGTATTTACCATTGCACGCACATATATATATACTCGAAGACAAGGTACACTTGTAATACTTATTCCTATCGATAATATATATTTATATATTTATAACAATAAAACAAATCTCATTCATACTACTTACCAGTACGTATGCATATATCTATATAATTATAACTCAAGTAGCATTCATGATATTTATTTTTACCGATAACATGTATATAAAACCTAAAATAAAACAAGGTTTAAACAATAAAAAAAATAATAATAATACATATAAATATAAAAATTTTCTTTCTATATATATATGTCGGGTTTACATTAGAATTAGGGTTAGGGGCGTGAAACAAATCTTCGTTTGGGTTACACGTTGTCGTTATGCAATAGAGAAGACATTGACTAGTGCAAATACGATTATTATAGAACCGGACAAGTAACCGTGGTAGTTAGGTACTCGAGAAACTAATGACAATGATCCTAGGTTCAATAACGAATCCGCGGTCGAAGGGATGATAGATGAACGTACTCACAAAATCTAAGTCGGCCGCGTAATGTTCACTGGTCGTAAAGAGTTACTCCTTTCATCAATGAGATCGCGAGCGAGAAAGCCTCTCCCGTCCCGATGATTCCACAGAGGAAAACTATAATGGGGCGTGTCTAAGGATACGAGATCATCGGATTCGTCGAGAAAAGCCTTCGTTCAGAAAGTAAGGGAAATTGGCGTTGCTGCTAATTGGTCAATCTCCATATCGGTGGTTAGAAAAAGATGCTAGCCGCCCTCGAGGGAAAGTTGCTAGTGGGAGACGCCGCTCGTTGAAAAATATGTCTCCCCTATCTTCCCGTAGTTGGGACTGAGACTGTTTGTCTGTTTGAAGGACTTTAGTTAACTAAACCTTAAGATTTATAACGGGCCCTCGGGCTAGCCGAACATGTACTGCGGAGACGCATCGACATCTGGCAATCATCTTACTCGAAGAATAGGGTCTGCGTGTGGCGAGCCACGGGACAGAAACCGTTGGAATGTTTACTGTCGCGTGTCGCCACGAATATTTCTTTTAAGGAGAGCTATAGAATTACTCCATACCTTTGTTAGACAAAGCGTTCATCCCGTGACCGCGGCTACGTTCGGCGACTGACTGCCGCCTCGAGCCCAAGCTCATTATCATAACTCTCGAACAATTACAATCGGATTGAATAACTACAATTGTTCAATTACAGCTATAGTAGACTCTAGGTTACAATGTTGCGGGATTATCCAAAATTCCAGAGGCTCCGGTGTTCTTTCATCTCCGACATATATATATGTCGGAGATAAGAGGACACCGGTGCCTTCCCTCTGATACCTCGGGAAAATCCATAAAAACGTTGTAATTAAAATCTACAGTTGTAACTAAACGATTTACCGTCATTCTAACGAATTGTATTTGTTTGAGACTTGTGACAATGAGCGCGGGCTCAAGGCGACAATTAGTTGCCGAACGTGGCCGCGGTCAACGGGACGAACTCTCCATCTAACAAAGGCATTGAGTAATCCTATAGCTCTCCTTAAAAGAAAGATTTGTAGCGGCACAGCCACGTGCCGCTACAAATCTTTCTTTTCCAACATTCCAACGGTTTCTGTCCCGTAGCTTGCCGCACGCAGATCCTATTCTCCGGGCAGGATGTTTACCAGATGTCGACGCGTCTCCACAGTACGTGATCGGCTAGCCCGAAGACCGTCATAAACACGAATATCTAGTTACCTAAAATCCTTCAACAGATACACAGTCTTTGTCCCAGTTACGGGAAGACAGGAGAGACCTATTTTCCACGAACGACGTCTCCCACTAGCAACCCTCCCTCAAGGGCAGCTAGCATCCTTTTCTAACTACCGATATGGAGATTGGCCAATTAGCAGCAACGTTAATTTCCCTTACTTTCCGAACGTAGGACGTCCCCGACGAATCCGATGATCTCGTGTCCTTAGACACACCCCGTCATAGTTTTCCTCTGGGGTATCACCGGGACGGAAAGTCATTCTCTCTTGCGGTCTCATCGACAAAAAAAGGATTAACTCCTTACGGTCAGCGAATATTAACACAGAATCCGACTTAGATTTTTGCGAGTGCGTACGACTACCGTCCCGTTGTCCGCGAATTCGTTATTGAACCTAGGATCATTGTTATTAGTTTCTCGAGTATCTAATTACCACGGTTACTTGTCCGGTTCTATGGTAATCGTATTTGCACTAGCCAATGTCTTCTCTATTGCGTAACGACGACGTGTAATCCAAACGAAGATTCGCTTTACGCCCCTAACCCTAATTCTAATGTAAACCCGACATCAGAAGTGGGATCAGTGCCGGTTATAACAGTGCAAGACCTTACGACCATCGTGCGTGAGTTCATTCCGTCGCTAGTGCAAAAATCGAGTGTGGAACCTAACAATTTTTCGACTCCGCTGCATGGTGCGCAGCTACCAATCTGATTATGGAGGAAAATCCTTTACAAAGCAGTGCCCTGAATATAATTTCAATACCGAGTGTCTAATCGACTTCTACGTAGTGGAGGCGCCAAGTGGTAGATCAAGCCTCCCGGGTGAGTCGTTTCCATTTTACCCCGATTTCGGAGCCGAGTGTTCGCTAATTAAAGAATCCGTAGTTTTGAGAATTTCTGGCAAAAGAACGATTGATATAGTAGTAATACAAGGAATAAGAAATATTGGTACTAAACGTATCGCTCAAATCTTATCCGTTGCAGGTGTCGGCGGGTAGAGATAAACTTTTCACGTTCTCGCTGATAGTTATTTAACAATACAATATCGCGATTGCTCGTTCAATTTTAAGCCAAGATTTTGACGTAATATTACACAAAATAGCCTCGCTATGTGCAAAACAAAATAATTAATGCCTGTAATAAAACCGCCGAAAACGAGATCGATGTTAATGAAGTTGACAATGAGGTACGTGGTAGTGATAAAGGTAGATTAATCTTTCTTTTCGAAAATTCAGAGATTCATCCGTTACGGGTTCCCTACGTACTCGTACAAAAAAGAATACAGACCAGTTAGAAGTACAATTAATTGATCCTATCATCGCCGTACAAGGAGTCCTAATAAACTTCGCGAGCGCGGAATAGTACGTGAGAGAACAAGCGATTTAATTACAACCAAAAATCATAAAGCCTAGTAATTCACCGTTCGCGAGCCCTGCGTTACTCGTGAAGACGAACAATGGTTCAGATAGATGATAGGTAGATTTTCGAGAACTAAATAAATACACGATCGCGGATCGTTATCCTTTACCCCTCATTGCGGATCAAGTCGCGAGATTGCAAAAGCGAGATATTTTATTATTCTGGACATGGCCGGTGGGTTTCTCCAAATCCCTATTCATCCTAATTCTAGGAAGTATACAGCCTTGATTACCCTCAATGAACAATTTGGATAATAAGTTGTTGTTTTCTTCGAATTCTTTTGTGCCTTTGTTCGATCCATTCGATGTCCTTTATTTGCATAACATAAGTGCGTGCGCGTTTAATGTTTCTTCCGGAAGTCATTTTCGGGACGGCGATACTATGCTGACTCCGTCGAAAATGGGGATTCTTATATTTTCGGACAACCCTAATAATTTTGCAACTCATACTTGTCTAAATATTCTAATATTTATGTTCTTCCTTGCTACAATTTTGTAAACCATCAAAGCGTTCACTACGGAAACCCTCAGGAGTAGTCGCGTGCCAAGTCTTCTGTAGCATTTGACCCTTTTTAATTGTGGTGACATAAGAAATCATTTGGTCGGAGTGATCTGTACTACACTTTCCTTCGTTCCATTCAGCAGCGGCTGCTGATTTCGAGGTTGCGAACAAACGAAACGAGAGATCATTCTTGAGATTCCTTTGAAAACACGTATAACAACCAACGTGCCATTCTTACGTTGTCGTCTATTTGGATGATCAAGCTCTAAAAGTATTGCACACCGTACTAGATACCCTTGTAAAAGCCGGATTCTCCTTTAACTTTTCAAAATGTTCTTTTCTAAAGGCGGTAAAATGTAATTTACGAAGGAGAAGTTCGTCCCAATCCGGGTAAAACGCACGCCTTGAGTTCTTTACCTGCGTCAACGACCGTCACACAGCTCAGACAGTTCATAGGTTTAGCCTTTTATTTCCGAAAATTCGTCCCAAAATTTTCACGGCTAATGAAACCCTTGTACGCGCTTACTTCCGATAGAACTTTATATCGACGCTAGTCCGGATGAATATGAGGTTATTTTAATACACAAGATTGAAGGTAAAAATAGAGTAATAGAATATTACAGTATAAGAAGTAGCCCTGCGGAATCTAGGTATCATTCTTACGAACTAGAAACGTTAGCAGTTGTGAACGCCGTCAAGCATTTCCGTCATTATCTCCACGGACGAGAATTTCTTGTCGTCTCCGATTGTAACCCTTTGAAGGCATCCAGTAGTAAGGTAAATTTAGATGACAGGGTTTACAGGTGGTGGGCTTACTTACAAACTTTTACGTTTGACATTCTGTACCGGGAGGGTAAACGAATGCCCCACGTAAATTTTGTCTCGCGAAATCCCGTAGACTTGGATCACCTCACGATCAACGAAGTCATAGGGAAGGAAATCAATCTGACCGAAATCTCCGAAGACTAGCTATTAGTGGAATAACGTCGCGACTCCCAAATTTCTGGGATCGTCAATAAATTGCAGAACGAGGAGCTCACGGGAGATATCGCGAATACGTATGTAGTATCGTGGACGAAAAGCCTAAGAGATATCGGGCGATTCATGAACAATGTCGCGAGAGCCGAGGCGCCGTCGGGTCCATCAATGTGTCATCGGTCTTTTCAAGTGCATAGTTTCGTAGAAAAGACCTACGTGACCCTGGCTACGAGCGTCTGCAGAACACGTGTGCCTAGAAAAGACAATAGAATGCGACGACGGCCAGAGAGTCAGTCGAGGAGCATAGTGCGAGTCGAGAAACAGAGTTTGCGAGTGGCGTTGCCGAGAGAGTGTTGATTGCATTTTTGTGAAAGTCGGGTCGTTATTTAGTTGTGCTGTTTTCTGTACGTTTGGTATGAATAGTTCAGGTTGAACAACAATCGTCTTTTTCTGTCCGATTAACATCTGTATCATCCATTCCTTGTAAATACATTATATCACGATATTACACGTATGAATTACGGTCCGGTACCCCTCATCGTAATATACAGAGAAAAGGCAGAACTCACTGCTTGTCCATTGTCCCCGGAGGTTTTAGATGGTCTGTTATTGACCATGTGCAACAGTCAATTATGCACTTAGGGTTGGGATAAAACGCTTGAGAAACTGTGCGAGTGTCACTGGTTCGAAGGAATGGCGGAGTATGTTCGCGAATTCGTAGAGAACTGTCACGCTTGTCAAGTTTCGAAGGCCAGTTCAGGTAAAATACAAGCTGAATTACATCCTATACCTAAGACCAGCATACCTTGGCATACAGTTCACGTGGACATAACGGGCAAACTAAGCGCTAAAAGTGGTTCGAAAGGATATGTCATTGTTTTGGCCGACGTCTTCACTAAATTCGCATATCTGCATCATACTCGTAAAGTAGATTTCCCTTAGTACCGCTAAAGCACTTAAGTACTATATTTTTATTCGGCAGTCCTTGCCGGATGATAGCGGGCCAAAGAGGTGTCCTAACGGGTAAATAGTTCCGAGATTTTTGCCAAGATAGGAACATTAAACTCCACTTAACAGCAACCGGTGCTAGTAGGACCAATGGACAGGTAGAGCATACTATGAGTACGCTAAAAAATATGTTCACGATGGTAGAAACGACCGGGCGGTCTTGACAAGACGCGATCGGGGAAATACAATTGGCTTTAAATTGCACCACCAACCGTGTAACGAAATCAAGCCCGTTAGAACTGCTGATCGGTAAAGCAGCAAGGCCATACGGCTTGATGCTACCCGATAATATAGAGGAAAAGACAATAGATATCTCCGATGTAAGGCGCCAAGCCATAAAAAAAAAAAAAAAAAAAATATAGAGGCTAGTGTCAAGTACGACAAGGTTAGATTTAGTAAAACCAAGGCGAAAGTGGTTAGGTTCAACCTCGGTGATTTTGTGCTACGGAAAATTGAAGAAAGAAATCAATGTAAACTAGATCCGAAATTTAAGGGTCCATTTAGGATAGCAGAGATTTTGGAGGGGGACCAATATATTCTAAAACCGTTAGACGGCAAACGCTCTTACAAGTATAGTCACGACAGGTTGAGGAGGATGCCAGATAGTCGCATTCCTGCGGATTTGGACGTTGTTAGTGGTGGCGAGGACAGTGACCCGAGCGATATGAGTACCCCGACCCCCGAGGGTCATTAACGCAACGCCAGGAAGCTGAAGCGGTCATGTATTCACATGCACCACCAGCGGCAACGCCAGGAAGCTGAAGCGGTCGTGTATTCACATGCACCACCAGCGGCAACGCCAGGAAGCTGAAGCGGTCGTGTATTCACATGCACCACCAGCGGCAACGCCATGAAGCTGAAGCGGTCGTGTACTCGCACGCACAGCCACCTGCAATGTTACGAACCTCAATCGGTCGTATGTTCGCACGCACCACCAGTGTAACTCTGTGCGGTCGTGCGATCTACAAAATCAAGATTCATCTGGGTTCAAATCGCAAATAGTCCGTCACGCCACTACGACCCGACTGATAAACCACAGGGTGCAACTAATATTTCGAATACGAATCATAATGTTAATAATTCTGTCCTTTTATTTTTGTTACCGAAACCTCGAGAAAAATCCTGTTGTCGAACTGGACCCTTGGTTTATTTGACATTTGATTAAGTTGTAACTAATGTTGATTGTACCAAATTTAATGTTAGGAATACCCAATATTTTAACTACACCCGAGGACGTGTGATAGTCAGGATGGCCGTGTCGGAGATAAGAGGACACCGGTGCCTTCCCTCTGAAACCTCGGGAAAATCCATAAAAACGTTGTAATTAAAATCTACAGTTGTAACTAAACGATTTGCCGTCATTCTAACCAATTGTATTTGTTTGAGACTTGTGACAATGAGCTTGGGCTCAAGGCGACAATTAGTCGCCGAACGTGGCCGCGGTCAACGGGACGGACTCTCCATCTAACAAAGGCATTGAGTAATCCTATAGCTCTCCTTAAAAGAAAGATTTGTAGCGGCACGTGGCAGTAAACATTCCAACGGTTTCTGTCCCGTAGCTTGCCACACGCAGATCCTATTCTCCGGGCAGGATGTTTACCAGATGTCGACGCGTCTCCACAGTACGTGATCGGCTAGCCCGAGGACCGTCATAAACACTAATATCTAGTTACCTAAAATCCTTCAATAGATACACAGTCTTTGTCCCAGTTACGGGAAGACAGGAGAGACCTATTTTCCACGAACGACGTCTCCCACTAGCAACCCTCCCTCAAGGGCAGCTAGCATCCTTTTCTAACTACCGATATGGAGATTGGCCAATTAGCAGCAACGTTAATTTCCCTTACTTTCCGAACGTAGGATGTCCCCGACGAATCCGATGATCTCGTGTCCTTAGACACACCCCGTCATAGTTTTCCTCTGGGGTATCACCGGGACGGAAAGTCATTCTCTCTTGCGGTCTCATCGACAAAAAAAAGGATTAACTCCTTACGGTCAGCGAATATTAACACAGAATCCGACTTAGATTTTTGCAAGTGCGTACGACTACCGTCCCGTTGTCCGCGAATTCGTTATTGAACCTAGGATCATTGTCATTAGTTTCTCGAGTATCTAATTACCACGGTTACTTGTCCGGTTCTATGGTAATCGTATTTGCATTAGCCAATGTCTTCTCTATTGCATAACGACGACGTGTAATCCAAACGAAGATTCGCTTTACGCCCCTAACCCTAATTCTAATGTAAACCCGACATATATATATGCATGTATATATATATATATATATATATATATATATATATTGAACACAAAACAAAATACATCTAAAAATTAATAATAATAAGGAACATCAAGCAGCGAACCAACGAAAGTGAAGCAGCTACACTAAATCAAAATCGTAGCAAGGAGCTCCGGGACAAAGTTCGCTGAACTCACGCATACACCAATAACGCACAACAGGGGAAATTCCCTTTCTCCCAGAAGCATGGTGACGAAGATGTGCCTCCAAAACCTCTCCGGGAATTTCATTTGCAAAACGAAATTTCACACAACGATCGGTATCAACGATTTCAACCAGAGGGGGTTCCCACTCCAATACGACGGTCTCTACATCGAAGAAACTCTCATCAAAAGTAACCAAATCGTCAAAGCTCAATTTCGACACGGTCTCCGCACCAATGTTGAATAGTTCCTCCAACCACTCTGATACTTGTGGTTTATCACAGGGGCGCACGCGTTTGTTGGGTTTTCCCGAGTCGCCCATGAGTTCTTCGGAATCCCTCTTTCGCTTGCGCTGAAAACAACACAGCATATTTTAAATAAAACGAAACAGGACGAATCAAGCAGACTAAAAACAATACTAAATACGTAGCAGGGAAGTCTGGATAGGAACCTCTGATGAAAATGACTCCGCAAACATTGTTCGAACGTCGATCACCGGAGCCTAGGGAAATAACAAAAAGGAAAAACGATCAAAATCACAAAAACAACCATAATATGCAAATATCTAAACTTACGCAAAACAACTCGAAGGAGGAGGTCCTTGTTATGGGAGAGCAGCGGAGTTGCGCGTGTTGCCCGAGCAAACACTGAAATGATAATGATGCTGCAGCCACCAGCCCTTCCACGCGCCGAAGAAACACCGGTAATTCCCACGGTACAGCACGTGGAAGTCTCTCGCGGAAAGGACTAGATCAGCGTGGAATGCTTCAAATCTCCTAGACGCTAGCTCAGCAGAAACACAGGACCGATAAAAACTAAGTCGAAATACGGAATTTACATTTTGTCACGTACGATTCCAAGAAACCCAAACTGCAACATCCCGATTCCCACGGAAACGTACCCCCAGCGGACCACCACCCCGTGGGGGATGGCATTATAAATAAGCGAAGCAACTTAGAGCAGTGTCCATTCTTCTTGTGTTCATTATAATTTGCGTTCATTCGTATTTTCGCTCATTAATATTCTGGTGAACATTCTTATTACGGCTCATTATTTTCGTTCATTCTTCTTGCGTTCATTTTATAATTTGTGTTCAATGTTATTACGGATCATTCGTATTACGTTCTTTATTGCGCTCATCATTGCGTTTAGAAATTTTGTATAATATTTTGCGTTTTTAGTTTTTTTTTAGTCTTTAGTTTTTCGGTAAAGAAAAGAGAGTCGCGATTAAGTAAAAGAAAATTTTATCTTTGAAGTCCTCATTTCATCGCTTAGACAGAAACGGGCATTGTAATTGCGGTATTAATCCAGTTAGTAAATTGTTCAGTCTGTATTAAAATAGATAAATAATGTAAGAGTTGATAGTAAACTATATTCGAGTTCAAATAATAAACCCAACAAAAACTTCGACGACCACCGGAGCAGCTGAGGTAATGGCACCAGACAGTACCTACTCCTCAAGGTAAGAAAATTAATTTTGAAAATTTCCTTCTTCTCTGATAATCTCGTTGCCCACGAGAATCGAATTAGAATTTCCTATCATCGATCTCGTTTTATTCTCGTGAACGGTTTTGAAGATAGAATCATTGTTTAAACTTTAAACAAAGGAGTTGTCCGCTGTGTCAGCTTGTGCGAACGGTGTTTTCAGCTACTGAAACATCCACTGATCTTCGCATTCCTCCTCCCATTGTTGGTAAAATATTACCCGTCTTTGGGCAAGGCTTGCGAAATCACACAAGTCCCACACAGAGAGGATCGTTAAAATCATCCTCGATTATTAAACTCAAAAGGCAAGAATGTTCGCTGTGGAGTGCCGAAGCGTGCAGACGTGTCTCTAGTGCCCAGCGTAGTTCGAAAACAACACGTGTCGCCCAAACGTCGAAAGAGAACACAGCTAAGTGCCCCTTACCCCCTAGGGAGAAGAAAATCCCACGCACCTAACCCCAACACGAATACTAGCCTCACAGCCTCACGACTAGTTGTTCATTCCGAATTAACTAGCTCGATGATGGCCCAGCAACCGCGACCAGGCTCTCCGGAGCAGACTCGCAGCTACCCCGAGCTACCCCCCCCCCCGTGGCAGAAGTGTAGCAGAACTTTCCGCACTAACGACGCTAACACTACAAAGAAGAGGAAAATAGAACCAGCAACGCAAATAAACACACACAACAGGTTCGCCGTATTGGAATCCTCAAACGACGCCATGGAAATCGTAGAACCGCCATCAAACCAACACTCACAGAGAATCCCCCCTCCCCCACCAATTTTTGTGGACGACGTCATTGACATACAGACAATGACCAAGTCCCTAGAGAGAGATACCAGCAAGGAGGAATATAACCTTAAGATAAGCAACAACAAGGTGAAAATACTACCAATGAAACCAATGAAACAATACACCGCGACCTCAAGATACCCACCGTCAAAGAGGAAATAGCAAAATATAGCAATAGATACAGCAAAAGAATCAACAAACACCGAAACCCCCTAATCACCGGACTACTCGATACGACGGACCAGACTCGCAGGCTGAAGAGGCACTACCCGCTAGATCTAAACGTCAGATTCATTTAATTATCCAAATTAAGCATATGCACTTACTTATAATACTTATAAATTATACCTAGCTATAATAGTATTAACTTATTGTAAATAAATAGCCATGTCACTGCGCCACGCCAGAAAAATTACTGAAAATTCTCAACGCGAGAATTGATTGTAATTTCAACAAATAAATAAATAAAAAAAAAAAAAAAAGGCAAGAAAATCGTGGTAACAGAATCCATCGTAGTAAATGAATTGAGTTTCGGTTCTAACGGCAAATTACTACAGCGAAATTAAAAGAGAAGAAGAAGTCAAACGTAAAAATAAATTTATATAAAACAACGAAAATCTCACATTCCTATCCAATCCAGCAACGCTAAAATATATATATCCAGTTAATAAAATATATATATATATATATATAATAACCTAAGCAATTCTACGTCCAAATAAAAATCCGTTCAACGAGGAAAAATATTTATTGTACCCAGCTTTAATCCTCTCCCGTGCCAGTATCCCTGCGCATAGCAGGTTAGCCGAAAAGTGGAATTCGTTTACCAGTTGCATCAAGCGTCAGTCAACGCTACCCATTAAACGTAAAAGAAAATAATCAAAATAAAATATTTTGAAATAGTCCTTAGACTATTTCTGGTGGCAGCAACTACCGTATTAATTAGAAATCTAAATCACAATAATATCATTTCAATTTATTTCCCTTCCGATTAAATTCAAACTCAAACACACAAAAAAAAATTTTCAGTAAAATTTAAACTTAAGATTTGATCGATTTAAACAAATAGATACGTAACATTAGAGTAGCTAAATTTTTGGTGGCAGCGGTGGGATCCGCTTCACGGAGGATTAAAGTTGGTTTAAACAGTTCGATACGCTCCATAGAAGATTAAAGTTGTCACGATTGTCAATAAAATATATATTTAAGAAACAATGGCGACTGTAGTGGAATCGTTGGACGAAGAAATGGTTTTGACATGTCAGAAAAGCTTAAAGCATGGGATGCGAACTTTCGCGATGTGAGTGCAAAACTCGCCGAACTACAAAGCGGCTTATTCGAACTTAAAACAAAACAGGAACCTAAAACACCCGTATCGCCGCCGACAACGCAACAAGAAACGGTCCAGACGAGTGAACATACCCAGCCAATTAAGCTAAAAGACGCGATCGAATCGGTGCCAGTGTTTGACGGTATTCCACTTTTTAAGAGCTTGTGAGCGCGCGCGAAATATGATTCCCAGATATCAAGAACCTAAATTAGTAAAATTGTTAGTAAATAAGCTTCGTGGACACGCGTTCCTCGCTATCGAAGACACGGAATTAATGAGTTTAAACGATTTCGGAAACAAATTAAAGGATCTATTCGGCCCAAAGAAATCTCTTAACGAATATAAAGGGGAATTAAGAACGATATTTCAACGACCCGGGGAAGACATACTAGAGTATATGGATCGCGTTAGAAATCTTAGATTGGCAATAATGGATGGAGAAAGAGGCGACTACGGCATCATATCCCCCGATATCCAAGATACTATAGATTGGGAAACGAGAGAAGCTTTCGTTAAAGGACTTCCGAACGAGGTATATGTGCGAGTAAAAATAGCAGGGTACCATACTTTAGAAGATGCGTATCGCCAAGCCGTCAAAGCAACGCACGAATTGAGACAAATAACCGACAGAACGCGACCCCATCGACCGACACCCTCGAACTATTACAGACGCGACAACGCACGTCCTTCGAACACTAACAACAATATCAGAAACAACCGCCAAGATCGAAGATCGGTACCTCCATCGCAGAATTTTTCGAATACTACTAGACAAAATATCACGTGTAATTATTGTAAAAAACCCGGGCATTTAGTGAAGGACTGTTACAAATTTAAAGCCCGAGTAGATGCCGGATTAATCGTACCCTACGCTTCGAGACCATCGGGAAACCAAACACGTCCTTCGGGAGAATGGGGCGAGCCACGAAGGAACGATACGCCGAATCGCCCAAGAGTACAGGCGGCAACCAGGCGACCGGCGCCGACGGCAACAAACAGAACAAGAGCAGCCACCCCCGCGAGATCGACTCCACCACCCATAACAAGAGACAGAGCGAACGCAACGCCGACCATAAGATCGAACGAACAACCACTAAATACTGTGGGGGAGTCATCCCACAACCAAACAAGGTCACAGACAGAGAATCCAGAATCTCAAGACAAAAGGGAAAGAGTGAAGCACAAGCAACCGGCGAAGGAAAATCATCAGGAGTTGAATTCAGATTCGGAAGGCGACCTCTCCGAATTATTTCAGTAAAATTTAACGATTCCCCAACGACCCCAACTGCACGAATAGTTTCCCCAAATCTAAAAACTAAGACGAGTTTATTATTAGACTCTGGATCGGAAATCAATATTATCAAGAAACCTGCTTTACCCGACTCAGCCATCATCGACGAAAAGGAATCAATCGAAGTGCGAGGAATTACGGCAACGAGCCTGGTCTCCCTAGGGCAGACGGTAATACAGGTTGCGGGCCATCCGGTTATTTTTCATGTAGTCGATGATTCATTGCTAATCGATCAAGACGGAATCCTAGGATCCGAATTTTTTGCAGGTTGTAAAGCTCGTTTAGATTATGAGGAAAAACACATCAAATGGGGAAATATTTATATTCCCTTCGATACTAAAGAAAAAATAATTATACCGAAGCGAAGTTCAGTAACGTGTTCAATTAATATCGCTAATCCAGAGATAAAAGAGGGATTTATTCCAAGAATCGAGCCGAGCAAAGGAATCTATTTTGGAAATGCAGTTGTGAGGAATCATAAAGGAAAAGGCTATATAAGAGTAATAAATACTACTTCAAGAGATTACGAATTTACAACACCGACGATGGTAATTAAAGAATTTGAAAATCCCTCCTCGCTTCCTAGGACAGCGTGTAATACAGTTCTAAAATCGAAGGAAAGTAGATACGAAAAAATAAATGAGTTACTACGACTCGAACACTTGAACGAAGAAGAAAAGGAAAATGTTAAAAGGTTGATTCGTAATAATCAAGATAGATTTCATATTCCAGGAGATACATTGGAAGCAGCTGAAGTTCTAGAACATAGAATAATTACAACGGATAATATACCAATTAATACTAAACAGTATCGATATCCACCAATACATCGAGAAGAGATAAATCGACAGATTCAAGAATTACTAGATACGGACGTAGTGGAACCATCAATATCTCCATATAACTCCCCGTTATGGAATGTGCCCAAAAAACCCGATTCGCAAGGAAATAAACGCTGGAGATTAGTTATCGATTATAGAAAATTGAACGATAAAACGATTGGCGATGCCTTCCCATTACCCAACATTACAGAAATATTGGATCAATTAGGAAGTGCAAAATATTTTTCCACGTTTGACTTAGCATCGGGCTTTCACCAGATCCGTATGTCACAGGAAGATGCCCACAGAACGGCATTTTCGACACCATACGGACATTTTCAATTCAAAAGAATGCCCTTTGGATTAAAAAATGCCCCAGCAACATTTCAACGTTTAATGAACTCAGTATTATCGGGTCTGCAAGGAATAGAACTATTCGTCTATCTGGATGACATAGTGATTTATTCCAGGTCTCTCCAGGAACACGAAATTAAATTTAATAAATTAATGGAAAGACTGAGGACAGCCAAATTACGATTACAACCCGATAAGTGCGAATTTTTACGACATGAGGTGAATTATTTGGGACATATAATTAGTGAGGATGGCGTGAAACCCGATCCAAAGAAAGTCGAAGCCGTATCAAAATTTCCACGACCAAAGAAGGCGAAAAATATCAAACAATTTCTGGGACTAGCAGGATATTACAGAAGATTTATACCCGATTTCTCCAAGGTCGCGAAACCATTGACACAACTATTAAAGAAGGATACTCCCTTCAAATGGACGGAAAATCAAGAAGATGCATTCAATAATTTAAAAACAGCGTTAATGACGAAACCCATTCTACAATATCCAGACTTTTCTAAACCCTTTAACCTTACTACAGACGCATCGGGATACGCAATAAGCGGTGTACTGAGTCAAGGGCCAATTGGATAGGATTTGCCGATTGCGTATGCCTCAAGACTATTAAATTCCGCCGAACAAAACTACTCTACCATAGAAAAGGAGTGTCTGGCAATTGTTTACAGCGCAATGCATTTCCGACCGTATCTTTACGGAAGAAAGTTCACTATCGTAACCGATCATAAACCTTTAGTGTGGATGCATTCTATCAAAGATCCTACTTCCAGAATTTGGAAATGGAAATTAAAATTATCGGACTTTGAATTTGATATTGTATACAAAGAAGGCAGAGCGAACGCAAACGCAGACGCACTGTCTAGGAACCCTCCGGAAGTTTGTTTACCAATCAGGAAAAGAGAGGAAGTCTCACCGATTCGCTATCCTGTCCCAAAAAGATTCGAAATAGACACGTCAACGGAAGACTCTCCCGTGTTCGAAGCCAAACCACGCGTCCTACCTCAACCCACTGATCTTACAAAACAAGGAAAAATTTCTACTCGAAAGCATCTTACACTGGAAAGAACACCCGTAAAATATTTCGACGAAGCATTAACCGAACTCGACGTAAACACAAATAGAGGAATAACTGATCAAGGAAAAAGGCGCATGGACGTAACAAGCGAAGAAGAACCCTCCGCCGAAATTCCAAAACTAACTCCACAACGAGAAAAGGATACGCATGTCTCAAAAAGATTTAAACTGGATACGTCAACCGAAGATTCTCCCATATTCGAAGCCAAACCACGCGTCTTGCCTCAATCCAGTGATTCTAAAAATCAAGGGAAGGGTTTTACCCGAAAACATTTTACAATAGAAGAAACCCCCATAAAATATTTAGACCAAGCACTAACAGAAATCGATGTAAGTACAGATAGAGAAATAACCAATCGAGAAAAAGAAGACACGGACACGACAAGCGAAAGGGAAACCTCCACTGTAGTTCCAGATCTAATTCAACAACAAGAAAAGGACACGAGACCTACGATAATTGCGGAACTAAAAATTTCGGAAACCCGAGACTCGATTGCGAGAGTAAGTGACCATAAAGTAGTATTTATAGATATACACGGCAAACCGATAGACAAGGGAGCCTTAGAAATGAAGGAAACGGGAAAATTGCCTCGTTACGAAGATTTAATGTTAGAGAAAGCAAGATTGAATTACGATTCTGGAAAATACATTATATCCCTACCGATAAAGGAAAATAGAAATATTCCAATAACACCAGAAAATTTATTAAACTCGCTAAGATCTCTATTAGACGTAGTGAATGAAAAACAGTTAACTTCGTTTAGCATTAGCAAAGGAAACTTAGAGGAAATACCCTGGCGATATACAATCAGAAAATTAAAAGAAATATTTATGGAAAAAACCTTATCCATCACCATTTGCACTGGAGAAGTAATTACTCCACCTGTGGAAGCGCGGAACAGCATAATACGAGAAAAACATGAATCAAGCGTAGCAGGACACAAAGGAATTACCAAAACTTATCAAAGAATACGACAACACTACTATTGGGAAAATATGAAAAGGGAAATTCAAGATTACGTAAGAACATGTAAGGAATGTCAATTGAAGAAACTCACAAGAATAAAAGCAAAACAACCAATGGTACTTACAGACACACCAGGTAAAGCGTTCGACAAGATTAGTATGGATATTGTAGGTCCATTACCAAAAACTCAAAAGGGAAACGAATATATATTAACCATCCAAGATTTGTTAACAAAATACTCAATCGGGATTCCACTAGGAGGAATCTCTTCAGCCGAGATAGCGGACGCTTTTGTAAAGCGATTTATTTGTCGTTTCGGATCACCGAGGGCTATTCTCACTGATCAAGGAACGAACTTTACATCCTCACTAATGAAGAAAGTAGCAAAGAGATTCCGCATCAAACAATATACCACGACGGCATATCACCCACAAAGTAACGGTTCAATTGAAAGATCTCACCACGTACTGATTGAATATCTCAAACTATATATTGAAAATTCCAGAAATTGGGACGAATGGGTAGAGTTAGCCATGTTTTCCTATAATACCTCTGTACACGAAGGAACGAAATTCTCCCCGCACGAATTAGTTTTTGGACATTTAGCCAGAGAACCTACAGGTGAAGCGATAATCGAAGAGAACTTAGAACCGACATACACAGAATATCTCGAAGACCTGTTCGATAAAATTAACACCGTACAACGAATGGCGAGAGAAAATTTGATAAAATCCAAACTAAGATCAAAGGAATATTACGACCGACGAATCGACCCTCAGGACTTTAAAATAGGAGATTCGATATATTTACTAAAAGAACCCAGTAAAGGAAAATTCTCCGATCAATATACTGGACCATACAAAGTGCTAGAAATCTTGCAGAACCAAAACGTCAAGATTGAAGTAAAAGGGATTCCGCGAACGGTGCACTTAAACAAACTAAAACTAGCGCATAACCGAAATAAGCAATGAGTAAAGTGATTTCAGTGGGCAACGTAGTGCAGTAGTGTATGTTGTAGTGCTGTTCGTCGAATAATACAGATATCGAACACCTAAAAGGAAAAAGGAAAATTATTATGTGTGTTTCAATTATTGCTTAAATATAAAACGTGTTAACTCAATGAATAACTAACTAATGAAAGTGAAAGTTACCTTGTGAACAAGTGATCAACATACAAGAAAGTGTACGTGCAAGTATAGGTTATGGATCGTTGTTTGTGGAGCATAATGTATGACAGCTACCTAAAATAAGTGAATAAATTAGTTTCAACTGTCTCAGTGCAAAATACAAGGTTACTAAGTGTTATAACTATATTGTGGATAAATCAAAAGGAGGTGTGACACTGTTCGTCGAATAATACAGATAGCGAAAACCTAAAAGAAAAAGAAAAAGGAAAATTATCATGTGTACTCCAATTATTGTTTGAATATACGTGTTGATTCAATAAAAATTAAAAGAGTGAAAGCGAAAGTTACCTTGTGAACAAATAATCATCATACAAGAAGGTTTACGTGCAAAATAGGTTATGGATCTATGTTTGCGGAACATCATGTACCAGCTGAAAATAAATGAACAAATTAACTTCAATTGCCTTAATGCAAAGTACAACAGTACTAAATGTTATAACAATACTGTGGAAGCATGGCACTGTTCGTTGAACAACACAGATAGTGGAAACCTGAAAACAAAAGAAGTTTATTACGAGTGCTCCAATTACTGTTTGAATGTGAAACATGTTAGTTCGACGAATAACTAAAACAGTGAAAGTGCAACTTACCCCGTGAAAAATTAATCACCATACAAGGAAGAGTACATGCATGAATTTCGCAGATTAACAAGAAGAAATAAAATAGCTGGTAAGTGTAGAAAGTGGTTAGAAAATAATTAAGATAGATTAATTGAAAGTAAAAGGATATTTTATTATGTATTAATCTACGTAGTATTGTTATATTATTATATCTAACATGTAGAAGTGGATTTTGTAATGCCCAGTAGCGGTCGCATACACAATGCATTATACACGTATTAAATCAAATAAATTAAACAGTACCTTTATAGCCACAGATATAAGACGATTGAAGGCAACCGTAGTAAGTATCCAAGGCATATCGAAGAATTGGACGACGTTGTGGGAATGATCCAGGTAAGTGACGCAGCATCAAATAAGTAGAATCTAAAGAATTACAGACAATGTTAATCTAACAAATAAATTTTAATCACTAATAAGGAACTGTTCCATTACATAAAATAATAACAAATAGCAAGTACATGCAATAATAAATTAATAGGGAAAATAAGAAAGGTCAATAAACACAGAAATAGGTTAGAAATTAACCAAGATAGACTAACTAAATATTAAAAACAAGACATGACTGAACTCGGTGCAAAGGAATAAAGTTATGCCACACGAAAATAACTGGTAACACAGTACACAAACCATTAACTAAATTAAACGAGATTTATATAAATGCAAGTCACGTATATCAAAACAATGACTATTGAAATTCGAAAACAACACAATCCATGCTATCACATTAAAGTAGCGCACGGTATTGATACACACGATATCATGAAACACAAAACAATATTACAAAAACACCACTAAATAAAATTATAGTGATTAACAATTAATTAGCTATTTCAACAACACGCTATTGTTGACATTAAGCCAACGCCATACCAAAGATACACGCGAGCGGCCATGTTGAAAAATTCGTCGCGCGCCCATACAAATAATAGCCAATACAATGTAATACAGCATCATAATAGCAATGTTAGGTACTAATAAAAAAAAACAAGAAAAAAGGGAGAGAGTTAAGGAAAATATATATAATAAATAACAACTAACATGATCATAACATATTATATATATATTATACTACATACAGGGATACAGTATTTGTACAAAGGGACAGGTCCGAACGAAACTTATAAAAATTATAAAGTATATACATTAACTATTTTTATATGTGTGTACAGAACTGATGGCGAACTCATCAACCATTCTCTGAATGACGGATGGAAGAACATGTAGGTGTTGTCCAGATGTTTCACGAGGAATCCAGAGAGTATTTTGAATCTCTGCAGAAAATCCTTCCATGCATGTTCGTTTACAATAATCTGACAGACATCGAAGGAATTTTTTTTTTTTTAGTCCAAGGAATAGCAATCCACACCGGAGAACTGTAAAGCACCTGTACGTCACTCACGAAACCAAATACTTTTGCTATCCATCTGTAAACAAACAACATCTATAACTATACATATAATTTTCACTTATGTTTACCAATATATATACACGCATGTTGTAAAGTAGGCGATATTTATAACACTCACTTCCATTGATAATGCAAGTGATTCATAAAAATAAGCCGTCATATTTACCATTGCACGCACATATATATATATATATATATATATATATATATATATATATATATATATTCGAAGACAAGGTACATTTGTAATATTTATTCCTATTGATAATATATACTTGTATATTTATAACAATAAAACAAATCTAATTTATACTACTTACCAATACGTACGCATATATGTATATAATTATAACCCAAGTAGTATTCCTAATATTTATTTTCACTGATAACAAGTACGTAAAACCTAAAATAAAACAAAAGTTTTAACAATAAAAAAAAAACGGGGGGAAGAAGAAAAAAAGAAGAAGAAAAGAACGGAAAGAAAAAATAATATAATATATATAAATATAAAAATTTTCTTTTTCTATAAAAGGTTATTCTTATTTCTGATAAACTCGAGAAATGAAAACATTATGCCATGATACACTGACACAAAGATACACCACACAGAAGAAACTAATAGAGAACGCTTTAAGCTTGGCAAACTTACCGCCCGCGCTCCGCACGCGCCGTAACAAGAACAAGAAAATCATTCGATACAAAACGCGCGAATAATGATTTGAATGCACAAACGAACACACGGCGCTACGAAACTAAAGGAAGGATTAACAAAACGAGGGCGACTAATAGATCCAACCAATAAACAAAATACACATACACACAACTCTAAATAAACCTACCAATAACCGACTTGCAATTTGAAAACTTCAATATAATATAAATCCAACCAGTATAAAATAAAATAAATAGAACCAGCTAATGGATTGAACGAGTTACGAACCAAACAAATAAGCCAGGAAATAAGAATAACTACAAAAGGGGAAATAATTGAAACGCCAGGAATACATGTATATATAAATATATTTTAATCAATCAACTTGGAGAGTTACATATAAGTATAAACATATATGCCAGACATGTAATAAACTAGTAAATATTAGAGACAGTACTTCCGATACTATGCAACAAATACAATATTATCAATTTATGAAATATAAGTATATATGAAGTCAAAAACTAATAGTCTAACGAATACATAAAACATAATAATAATAATAAAACATAATAAATTAATAGGGAAAATAAGAAAGGTCAATAAACACAGAAATAGGTTAGAAATTAACCAAGATAGACTAATTAAATATTAAAAACAAGACATGACTGAACTCGGTGCAAAGGAATAAAGTTATGCCACACGAAATAACTGGTAACGCAATACACAAAACAATATTACAGAACAACACGTCACTGTTGACATTAAACCAACGCCATACCAAAGAGACACGCGAGCGACCATGTTGAAAAATTTGTCGCGCGCACATACAAATAACAGCTAATGCAATATAATACGGCATCATAATAGCAATGTTAGGTACTAATAAAAAAAAAAGAAAAAAAAACACAAGAAAAAGGGAGAGAGTTAAGGAATAAATAACAACTAACATAATTATAACATATATATATTATATTATATACAAAGATACAGTATTCATACAAGGGAACAGATCCAAAAGAAAATTATATATGTCGGAGATGAAAGGACACCGGAGCCTTTGGAATTTTGGATAATCCCGCAACATTGTAACCTAGAGTCTACTATAGCTGTAATTGAACAATTGTAGTTATTCAATCCGATTATAATTGTTCGAGAGTTGTGATAATGAGCTTGGGCTCGAGGCGACAGTCAGTCGCCGAACGTAGCCGCGGTCACGGGATGAACGCTTTGTCTAACAAAGGCATGGAATAATTCTACAGCTCTCCTTAAAAGAAATATTCGTGGCGACACGCGACAGTAAACATTCCAACGGTTTCTGTCCTGTGGCTCGCCACACGCAGACCCTATTCTTCGAGTAAGATGATTGCCAGATGTCGATGCGTCTCCGCAGTACATGTTCGGCTAGCCCGAGGGCCCGTTATAAATCTTAAGGTTTAGTTAACTAAAGTCCTTCAAACAGACAAACAGTCTTTGTCCCAACTACGGGAAGATAGGGGAGACATATTTTTCAACGAGCGGCGTCTCCCATTAGCAACTTTCCCTCGAGGGCGGCTAGCATCTTTTTCTAATCACCGATATGGAGATTGACCAATTAGCAGCAACGTCAATTTCCCTTACTTTCTGAACGAAGGCTTTTCTCGACGAATCCGATGATCTCGTATCCTTAGACACACCCCATTATAGTTTTCCTCTGTGGCATCATCGGGACGGGAAAGGCATTCTCGCTCGCGATCTCATTGATGAAAGGAGTAACTCTTTACGATCAGTGAATATTACGCGACCGACTTAGATTTTGTGAGTACGTTCATCTATCATACCGTCGACCGCGGATTCGTTATTGAACCTAGGATCATTGTCATTAGGTTCTCGAGTACCTAACTACCGCGGTTACTTGTCCGGTTCTATAATAATCGTATTTGCACTAGTCAATGTCTTCTCTATTGCGTAACGACAACGTGTAACCCAAACGAAGATTCGTTTCACGCCCCTAACCCTAATTCTAATGTAAACCCGACATCAGAAGTGGGATCAGTGCCGGTTATAACAGTGCAAGAGCTTACGATCATCGTGCGCGAGTTAATTCCGTCGCTAGTGCAAAAATCGAGTGTGGAATCTAACAATTTTTCGACTCCGCTGCCTGGTGCGCAGCTTCCAATCTGCTTATGGAGGAAGATCCTTTACAAAGCAGTGCCCTGAATATAATTTCAATACCGAGTGTCGAATTGACTTCTACGTAGTGGAGGCGCTAACTGGTAGATCAAGCCATCCGGGTGAGTCGTTTCCATTTTACCCCGATTTCGGAGCCGAGTGTTCGCTAATTAAAGAATCCGTAGTCTTGAGAATTTCTGGCAAAAGAACGATTGATATAGTAGTAATGCGAGGAATAAGAAATATCGGTACTAAACGTATCGCTCAAATCTTGTCCGTTGCAGGTGTCGGGGGTTAGAGATAAACTTTTCATGTTCTCGCTGATAGTTATTTAACAATACGATATCGTGATTACTCGTTAAATTTTAAGCCAAGATTTTGACGTAATATTACACAAAATAGCCTCGCTATGTGTAAAACAAAAATAATTAATGCCTGTAATAAAACCGCTGAAAACGAGATCGATGTTAATGAAGTTGACAATGAGGTACGTGGTAGCGATAAAAGTCGATTAATCTTTCTTTTCGAAATTCAGAGATTCATCCGTTACGGGTTCCCTACGTACTCGTACAAAAAAAATACAGGCCAGTTAGAAGTACAATTAATTGATCCTAACATCGCCGTACAAGGAGTCCTAATAAACTTCGCGAGCGCGGAATAGTACGTGATAGAACAAGCGACTTAATTACAGCCAAAAATCATAAAGCCTAGTAATTCACCGTTCGCGAGCCCTGTGTTACTCGTGAAGACGAACAATGGTTCAGGTAGATGATAGGTAGATTTTCGAGAACTAAATAAATATACGGTCGCGGATCGGTATCCTTTACCCCTCATTGCGGATCAAGTCGCGAGATTGCAAAAGCAAGATATTTTATTATTCTGGACATGGCCGGTGTGTTTCTCCAAATCCCTATTCATCCTAATTCTAGGAAGTATACAGCATTGATTACTCTCGATGAGCAATTTGGATAATAAGTTGTTGTTTTCTTCGAATTCTTTTGTGCCTTTGTTCGATCCATTCGATGTCCTTTATTTGCATAACATAAGTGCGTGCGCGTTTAATATTTCTTCCGGAAGTCATTTTCGGGACGGCGATACTATGCTGACCCCGTCGAAAATGGGGATTCTTATACTTTCGGACAACCCTAATAATTGTGCAGCTCATACTTGCCTAAATATTCTAATATTTATGTTCCTCCTTGCTACAATTTTGTAAACCATCAAAGCGTTTAGTACGGAAATCCTCAGGAGTAGTCGCGTGCCAAGTCTTCTGTAGCATTTGACCCTTTTTAATTGCGGTGACATAAGAAATCATTTGGTCGGAGTGATCTGTACTACACTTCCCTTCGTTCCATTCAGCAGCGGCTGCTGATTTCGAGGTTGCGAACAAACGAAACGAGAGATCATTCTTGAGATTCTTTTGAAAACACGTATAACAGCCAACATGCCATTCTTACGTTGTCGTCTATTTGGATGATCCCCTAATTATTGCCGACTCGATAGATCAAGCCCTAACAGGATTGCACACCGTACTAGATACCCTTGTAAAAGCCGGATTCTCCTTTAACTTTGCAAAATGTAATTTACGACCTAGAAGTTTGTCCCAACCCGGGTATAATGCACGCCTTGAGTTCTTTACCTGCGTCAACGACCGTCACACAGCTTAGGCAGTTCATAGGTTTAGCCTTTTATTTCCGAAAATTCGTCCCTAAATTTTCACGGGTAATGAAACCCTTGTATGCGCTTACTTCCGATAGAACTTTATATCGACGCTAGTCCGGATGAATATGAGGTTATTTTAGTGCACAAGATTGAAGGTAAAAATAGAGTAATAGAATATTACAGTATAAGAAGTAGCCCTGCGGAATCTAGGTATCATTCTTACGAACTAGAAACGTTAGCAGTTGTGAACGCCGTCAAGCATTTCCGTCATTATCTCCACGGACGAGAATTTCTTGTCGTCTCCGATTGTAATCCTTTGAAGGCATCCAGTAGTAAGGTAAATTTAGATGACAGGGTTTACAGGTGGTGGGCTTACTTACAAACTTTTACTTTTGACATTCTGTACCGGGAAGGTAAACGAATGGCCCACGTAAATTTTGTCTCGCGAAATCCCGTAGACTTGGATCACCTTACGATCAACGAAGTCATAGAGAAGGAAATCAATCTGACCGAAATCTCCGAAGACTAGCTATTAGTGGAATAACGTCGCGACTCCCAAATTTCTGGGATCGTCAATAAATTACAGAACGAAGAGCTCGCGGAAGACGTCGCGAATACGTATGAGTTACGGTCCGGTACCCTTCATCGTAAAATACAGAGAAAAGGCAGAAGTCTCTGCTTGTCCATTGTCCCCAGAGGTTTTAGATGATCTGTTATTAACCATGTGCAACAGTCAATTATGCGCTTAGATTGGGATAAAACGCTTGAGAAACTGTGCGAGTGTTACTGGTTCGAAGGAATGGCGGAGTATGTTCGCCAATTCGTAGAGAACTGTCACGCTTGTCAAGTTTCGAAGGCCAGTTCAGGTAAAATACAAGCTGAACTACATCCTATACCTAAGACCAGCATACTTTGGCATACAGTTCACGTGGACATAACGGGCAAAGAATTTCCAGACTTTTGTCAAGATAAATACATTAAACTCCATTTAATTGCGACCGGAGCTAGTAGGGCCAACGGACAGGTAGAGCGTATTATGAGTACGCTAAAAAAAAAACATGTTCACAACAATAGAAACCAACTGGCGGTCCTGGCAAGACGCGATCGGGGAAATACAACTGGCCTTAAATTGTACCACCAACCGCGTGACTAAGTCAAGCCCGTTGGAACTACTAATCGGTAAAACAGCGAGACCCTACGGCTTATCCCTACCCGACAATATCCAAGAAAGAGAAGTAAATATCTCCCATATAAGACAGCAGGCGATAAAGAATATAGAAGCAAGCGCCAAATACGATAAGGATAGGTTCGACGAAAACAAAGCTAAAATAGTTAGGTTCAACCTTGGCGATTTCGTATTACGCAAAAACGAGGAAAGAAACCAGACGAAGTTCGATCCGAAATTCAGGGGTCCATTCGTAATAGCAGACACTTTGGAAGGAGATAGATATACCCTAAAAACCTTAGACGGCAAACGATCATATAAGGACAGACACGACAGACTGAGAAAAATGCCAGAAGGTTGCGTCCCTGCTGAGTTAGACGTCTGTGGTGATGACAACGGCGGTGATAATAACGATGCAAGTACACTGACCTCAGAGGATCATTAACACTGCGTTGTGATCATAGTAATACACCGAGTGGTTTTATGTGCTTTTTGTTGTAACCCGTTGAGTGGGTTGATGTGCTTTTGTTGTAACCCGTTGAGTGGGTTGATGTGCTTTTGTTGTAACCCGTTGAGTGGGTTGATGTGCTTTTGTTGTAACCCGTTGAGTGGGTTGATATGCTTTTTGTTGTAACCCGTTGAGTGGGTTGATGTGCTTTTTGTTGTAACCCGTTGAGTGGGTTGATATGCTTTTTATTGTAACCCGTTGAGTGGGTTGATATGCTTTTTATTGTAACCCGTTGAG
The DNA here is from genome assembly GCF_011952255.1 of Bombus vosnesenskii. Classification (NCBI taxonomy): domain Eukaryota; kingdom Metazoa; phylum Arthropoda; class Insecta; order Hymenoptera; family Apidae; genus Bombus; species Bombus vosnesenskii. The sequence continues at coordinate 597,906 of NW_022884341.1, forward strand.
TGGGTTGATGTGCTTTTGGTTGTAACCCGTTGAGTGGGTTGATATGCTTTTTGTTGTAACCCGTTGAGTGGGGTTACGTGCTTTTTGTTGTAACCCGTTGAGTGGGTTTATGTGCTTTCTGGGTGTAATGCACCCAACGTGGCAATATGATCCAACAAACTGAGGTTCACCGGTGTACGAAATCGAAAATGATCTGTTGTGTCATTACGGTCTGACTGGCGACTCACAGAACGCACCTAACACTTTGAATACAAATTATAACATTACAAATTCCTATTCTCCTTTATTTTTCTGTTGTCAAACCTCCGAACGAAACTCTGTTATTGCACTGGACCCTTGACTTACTTGGACATTTAGTTAAATCGCAAATAATGTCAGTTGTATCGAATCTAATGTAAGAAATACGATATTTTAGTTACACATGAGGACGTGTGATAGTCAGGATGGCCGTGTCGGAGATGAAAGAACACCGGAGCCTTTGGAATTTTGGATAATCCCGCAACATTGTAACCTAGAGTCTACTATAGCTGTAATTGAACAATTGTAGTTATTCAATCCGATTGTAATTGTTCGAGAGTTGTGATAATGAGCTTGGGCTCGAGGCGACAGTCAGTCGCCGAACGTAGCCGCGGTCACGGGATGAACGCTTTGTCTAACAAAGGTATGGAGTAATTCTATAGCTCTCCTTAAAAGAAATATTCGTGGCGACACGCGACAGTAAACATTCCAACGGTTTCTGTCCCGTGGCTCGCCACACGCAGACCCTATTCTTCGAGTAAGATGATTGCCAGATGTCGATGCGTCTCCGCAGTACATGTTCGGCTAGCCCGAGGGCCCGTTATAAATCTTAAGGTTTAGTTAACTAAAGTCCTTCAAACAGACAAACAGTCTTTGTCCCAACTACGGGAAGATAGGGGAGACATATTTTTCAACGAGCGGCGTCTCCCACTAGCAACTTTCCCTCGAGGGCGGCTAGCATCTTTTTCTAACCACCGATATGGAGATTGACCAATTAGCAGCAACGTCAATTTCCCTTACTTTCTGAACGAAGGCTCTTCTCGACGAATCCGATGATCTCGTATCCTTAGACACACCCCATTATAGTTTTCCTCTGTGGCATCATCGGGACGGGGAAGGCATTCTCGCTCGCGATCTCATTGATGAAACGAGTAACTCTTTACGATCAGTGAATATTACGCGTCCGACTTAGATTTTGTGAGTACGTTCATCTATCATCCCGTCGACCGCGGATTCGTTATTGAACCTAAGATCATTGTCATTAGTTTCTCGAGTACCTAACTACCGCGGTTACTTGTCCGGTTCTATAATAATCGTATTTGCACTAGTCAATGTCTTCTCTATTGCATAACGACAACGTGTAACCCAAACGAAGATTCGTTTCACGCCCCTAACCCTAATTCTAATGTAAACCCGACATATATATAAGAATGCATATAAAATACTACATATTTATTTATTTATTAAATATAATATATATATGTCGGATCACGATTCGAATTTTGGGCGCGCGACGACTCTTCACGTGGACTAGCCATCGTTTCACAAAGCCGAGATTTTATTTACACGTATATACAGGTCTATCACTAAGCTTAACAAATAATAAGTACAACTAATAATACGTCTAACAAACACTAAGCCTAATGAATAATACGATCTACGAATAATTAAATTAAATAATACTATTAGCAATGTTTGAGTTCAAACGAATCCACGGTCACCGGGATAACTCCTTACTAAGCGAAACTAACTTAGACGCAAATGCGATCGTCGAAAATGCTCGATGTATCACTCTCCAAGGCAATCGCAAGAATGCCAGCCTCGTGGAGATTTTTCTCCCTGTACGATTGCATTTTGTTTTCTATACCCGTTTGGAAGCATCGAGAAGGTTCCAAACGCCGTTGCTAGGCACACTCGTTGGAAGCATCGAGAAAGTTCCAAACGCCGTTGCTAGGCAGTTTCTGCCTGGAGTTTTGATTACTAATACAATGTATGTCCCATTGCATCGGCACCTCCGAGGCAACATCACACGTGGCTAGGCCCGCTCTCGAGGCCGCATGCCGCCACAACCACATTTCTCGGAAAACACATACAACCACTCCAGACCTCCGTTAGATAAAACATCCATCCCGTGACCGTGGCTACGTTCAGCGACCTATTGTCACCTCGAACCCAATCTCGCTTATTACAAATCTTAAGCAATTACAACTATAATAAAATCTAGGCTAAGGTACTAGAGGATGTTCCCAAGATTTCCAAGGAAAGGCTTCGGCTTTCCTTTCATCTCCGACATATATATATATTAACTATTTTTATATGTGTGTACAGAACTGATGGCGAACTCATCAACCATTCTCTGAACAACGGACGGAAGAACATGAATAGCAATCCGCACAGAGGAACTGTAAAGTATTGGTACGCCACCCACGAAACCAAGTACTGATGCTATATACCTGTAAACAAACAACATTCATAACTATGCATATAATTTTCACTTATGTTCTCCAATATATATATATACGTATGTTGTAAAATAGGCGATATTTATGACATTCACTTTCATTGATAATGCAAGTGACTCATAAAATTGAGTCGTCGTATTTACCATTGCACGCACATATATATATACTCGAAGACAAGGTACACTTATAATATTTATTCCTATCGATAATATACATTTATATATTTATAACAATAAAACAAATCTCATTCATACTACTTACCAGTACGTATGCATATATCTATATAATTATAACTCAAGTAGCATTCATGATATTTATTTTTACCGATAACACGTACATAAAACCTAAAATAAAACAAGGTTTTAACAATAAAAAAGATAATAATAATACATATAAATATAAAAATTTTCTTTCTATATATATATGTCGGGTTTACATTAGAATTAGGGTTAGGGGCGTGAAACAAATCTTCGTTTGGGTTACACGTTGTCGTTATGCAATAGAGAAGACATTGACTAGTGCAAATACGATTATTATAGAACCGGACAAGTAACCGTGGTAGTTAGGTACTCGAGAAACTAATGACAATGATCCTAGGTTCAATAACGAATCCGCGGTCGAAGGGATGATAGATGAACGTACTCACAAAATCTAAGTCGGCCGCGTAATGTTCACTGGTCGTAAAGAGTTACTCCTTTCATCAATGAGATCGCGAGCGAGAAAGCCTCTCCCGTCCCGATGATTCCACAGAGGAAAACTATAATGGGGCGTGTCTAAGGATACGAGATCATCGGATTCGTCGAGAAAAGCCTTCGTTCAGAAAGTAAGGGAAATTGGCGTTGCTGCTAATTGGACAATCTCCATATCGGTGGTTAGAAAAAGATGCTAGCCGCCCTCGAGGGAAAGTTGCTAGTGGGAGACGCCGCTCGTTGAAAAATATGTCTCCCCTATCTTCCCGTAGTTGGGACAAAGACTGTTTGTCTGTTTGAAGGACTTTAGTTAACTAAACCTTAAGATTTATAACGGGCCCTCGGGCTAGCCGAACATGTACTGCGGAGACGCATCGACATCTGGCAATCATCTTACTCGAAGAATAGGGTCTGCGTGTGGCAAGCCACGGGACAGAAACCGTTGGAATGTTTACTGTCGCGTGTCGCCACGAATATTTCTTTTAAGGAGGGCTATAGAATTACTCCATACCTTTGTTAGACAAAGCGTTCATCCCGTGACCGCGGCTACGTTCGGCGACTGACTGCCGCCTCGAGCCCAAGCTCATTATCATAACTCTCGAACAATTACAATCGGATTGAATAACTACAATTGTTCAATTACAGCTATAGTAGACTCTAGGTTACAATGTTGCGGGATTATCCAAAATTCCAGAGGCTCCGGTGTTCTTTCATCTCCGACATATATATATGTCGGAGATAAGAGGACACCGGTGCCTTCCCTCTGATACCTCGGGAAAATCCATAAAAACGTTGTAATTAAAATCTACAGTTGTAACTAAACGATTTACCGTCATTCTAACGAATTGTATTTGTTTGAGACTTGTGACAATGAGCGCGGGCTCAAGGCGACAATTAGTTGCCGAACGTGGCCGCGGTCAACGGGACGAACTCTCCATCTAACAAAGGCATTGAGTAATCCTATAGCTCTCCTTAAAAGAAAGATTTGTAGCGGCACAGCCACGTGCCGCTACAAATCTTTCTTTTCCAACATTCCAACGGTTTCTGTCCCGTAGCTTGCCGCACGCAGATCCTATTCTCCGGGCAGGATGTTTACCAGATGTCGACGCGTCTCCACAGTACGTGATCGGCTAGCCCGAAGACCGTCATAAACACGAATATCTAGTTACCTAAAATCCTTCAACAGATACACAGTCTTTGTCCCAGTTACGGGAAGACAGGAGAGACCTATTTTCCACGAACGACGTCTCCCACTAGCAACCCTCCCTCAAGGGCAGCTAGCATCCTTTTCTAACTACCGATATGGAGATTGGCCAATTAGCAGCAACGTTAATTTCCCTTACTTTCCGAACGTAGGACGTCCCCGACGAATCCGATGATCTCGTGTCCTTAGACACACCCCGTCATAGTTTTCCTCTGGGGTATCACCGGGACGGAAAGTCATTCTCTCTTGCGGTCTCATCGACAAAAAAAGGATTAACTCCTTACGGTCAGCGAATATTAACACAGAATCCGACTTAGATTTTTGCGAGTGCGTACGACTACCGTCCCGTTGTCCGCGAATTCGTTATTGAACCTAGGATCATTGTTATTAGTTTCTCGAGTATCTAATTACCACGGTTACTTGTCCGGTTCTATGGTAATCGTATTTGCACTAGCCAATGTCTTCTCTATTGCGTAACGACGACGTGTAATCCAAACGAAGATTCGCTTTACGCCCCTAACCCTAATTCTAATGTAAACCCGACATCAGAAGTGGGATCAGTGCCGGTTATAACAGTGCAAGACCTTACGACCATCGTGCGTGAGTTCATTCCGTCGCTAGTGCAAAAATCGAGTGTGGAACCTAACAATTTTTCGACTCCGCTGCATGGTGCGCAGCTACCAATCTGATTATGGAGGAAAATCCTTTACAAAGCAGTGCCCTGAATATAATTTCAATACCGAGTGTCTAATCGACTTCTACGTAGTGGAGGCGCCAAGTGGTAGATCAAGCCTCCCGGGTGAGTCGTTTCCATTTTACCCCGATTTCGGAGCCGAGTGTTCGCTAATTAAAGAATCCGTAGTTTTGAGAATTTCTGGCAAAAGAACGATTGATATAGTAGTAATACAAGGAATAAGAAATATTGGTACTAAACGTATCGCTCAAATCTTATCCGTTGCAGGTGTCGGCGGGTAGAGATAAACTTTTCACGTTCTCGCTGATAGTTATTTAACAATACAATATCGCGATTGCTCGTTCAATTTTAAGCCAAGATTTTGACGTAATATTACACAAAATAGCCTCGCTATGTGCAAAACAAAATAATTAATGCCTGTAATAAAACCGCCGAAAACGAGATCGATGTTAATGAAGTTGACAATGAGGTACGTGGTAGTGATAAAGGTAGATTAATCTTTCTTTTCGAAAATTCAGAGATTCATCCGTTACGGGTTCCCTACGTACTCGTACAAAAAAGAATACAGACCAGTTAGAAGTACAATTAATTGATCCTATCATCGCCGTACAAGGAGTCCTAATAAACTTCGCGAGCGCGGAATAGTACGTGAGAGAACAAGCGATTTAATTACAACCAAAAATCATAAAGCCTAGTAATTCACCGTTCGCGAGCCCTGCGTTACTCGTGAAGACGAACAATGGTTCAGATAGATGATAGGTAGATTTTCGAGAACTAAATAAATACACGATCGCGGATCGTTATCGTTTACCCCTCATTGCGGATCAAGTCGCGAGATTGCAAAAGCGAGATATTTTATTATTCTGGACATGGCCGGTGGGTTTCTCCAAACCCCTATTCATCCTAATTCTAGGAAGTATACAGCCTTGATTACCCTCGATGATCAATTTGGATAATAAGTTGTTGTTTTCTTCGAATTCTTTTGTGCCTTTGTTCGATCCATTCGATGTCCTTTATTTGCATAACATAAGTGCGTGCGCGTTTAATGTTTCTTCCGGAAGTCATTTTCGGGACGGCGATACTATGCTGACCCCGTCGAAAATGGGGATTCTTATACTTTCGGACAACCCTAATAATTGTGCAGCTCATACTTGCCTAAATATTCTAATATTTATGTTCTTCCTTGCTACAATTTTGTAAACCATCAAAGCGTTTAGTACGGAAATCCTCAGGAGTAGTCGCGTGCCAAGTCTTCTGTAGCATTTGACCCTTTTTAATTGCGGTGACATAAGAAATCATTTGGTCGGAGTGATCTGTACTACACTTCCCTTCGTTCCATTCAGCAGCGGCTGCTGATTTCGAGGTTGCGAACAAACGAAACGAGAGATCATTCTTGAGATTCTTTTGAAAACACGTATAACAGCCAACGTGCCATTCTTACGTTGTCGTCTATTTGGATGATCCCCTAATTATTGCCGACTCGATAGATCAAGCCCTAACAGGATTGCACACCGTACTAGATACCCTTGTAAAAGCCGGATTCTCCTTTAACTTTGCAAAATGTAATTTACGACCTAGAAGTTTGTCCCAACCCGGGTATAATGCACGCCTTGAGTTCTTTACCTGCGTCAACGACCGTCACACAGCTTAGGCAGTTCATAGGTTTAGCCTTTTATTTCCGAAAATTCGTCCCTAAATTTTCACGGGTAATGAAACCCTTGTATGCGCTTACTTCCGATAGAACTTTATATCGACGCTAGTCCGGATGAATATGAGGTTATTTTAGTGCACAAGATTGAAGGTAAAAATAGAGTAATAGAATATTACAGTATATGAAGTAGCCCTGCGGAATCTAGGTATCATTCTTACGAACTAGAAAAGTTAGCAGTTGTGAACGCCGTCAAGCATTTCCGTCATTATCTCCACGGACGAGAATTTCTTGTCGTCTCCGATTGTAATCCTTTGAAGGCATCCAGTAGTAAGGTAAATTTAGATGACAGGGTTTACAGATGGTGGGCTTACTTACAAACTTTTACTTTTGACATTCTGTACCGGGAAGGTAAACGAATAGGCCACGTAAATTTTGTCTCGCGAAATCCCGTAGACTTGGATCACCTTACGATCAACGAAGTCATAGAGAAGGAAATCAATCTGACCGAAATCTCCGAAGACTAGCTATTAGTGGAATAACGTCGCGACTCCCAAATTTCTGGGATCGTCAATAAATTGCAGAACGAGGAGCTCACAGGAGATATCGCGAATACGTATGTAGTATCGTGGACGAAAAGCCTAAGAGATATCGGGCGAATCATGAACAATGTCGCGAGAGCCGAGGCGCCGTCGGGTCCATCAATGTGTCATCGGTCTTTTCAAGTGCATAGTTTCGTAGAAAAGACCTACGTGACCCTGGCTACGAGCGTCTGCAGAACACGTGTGCCTAGAAAAGACAATAGAATGCGACGACGGCCAGAGAGTCAGTCGAGGAGCATAGTGCGAGTCGAGAAACAGAGTTTGCGAGTGGCGTTGCCGAGAGAGTGTTGATTGCATTTTTGTGAAAGTCGGGTCGTTATTTAGTTGTGCTGTTTTCTGTACGTTTGGTATGAATAGTTCAGGTTGAACAACAATCGTCTTTTTCTGTCCGATTAACATCTGTATCATCCATTCCTTGTAAATACATTATATCACGATATTACACGTATGAATTACGGTCCGGTACCCCTCATCGTAATATACAGAGAAAAGGCAGAACTCTCTGCTTGTCCATTGTCCCCGGAGGTTTTAGATGGTCTGTTATTGACCATGTGCAACAGTCAATTATGCACTTAGGGTTGGGATAAAACGCTTGAGAAACTGTGCGAGTGTCACTGGTTCGAAGGAATGGCGGAGTATGTTCGCGAATTCGTAGAGAACTGTCACGCTTGTCAAGTTTCGAAGGCCAGTTCAGGTAAAATACAAGCTGAATTACATCCTATACCTAAGACCAGCATACCTTGGCATACAGTTCACGTGGACATAACGGGCAAACTAAGCGCTAAAAGTGGTTCGAAAGGATATGTCATTGTTTTGGCCGACGTCTTCACTAAATTCGCATATCTGCATCATACTCGTAAAGTAGATTTCCCTTAGTACCGCTAAAGCACTTAAGTACTATATTTTTATTCGGCAGTCCTTGCCGGATGATAGCGGGCCAAAGAGGTGTCCTAACGGGTAAAGAATTCCAAGATTTTTGCCAAGATAGGAACATTAAACTCCACCTAATAACAACCGGTGCTAGTAGGGCCAATGGACAGGTAGAGCGTATTATGAGTACGCTAAAAAATATGTTCAAAATAAAAAGATGACGATAGAAACGACCGGGCGGTCTTGGCAAGACGCGATCGGGGAAATACAATTGGCTTTAAATTGCACCATCAACTGTATAACTAAATCAAGCCCATTAGAACTACTGATCGGTAAAGCAGCAAGGCCATACGACTTGATACTACCCGATAATATAGAAGAAAAGACAATAGATATCTCCGATGTAAGACGCCAAGCCTTAAAAAATATAGATGCTAGTGCCAAGTACGACAAGGATAGATTTGACAAAACTAAGGCGAAAGTGGTTAGGTTCAACCTCGGTGATTTTGTGCTACGGAAAATTGAAGAGAGAAACCAATGTAAACTAGATCCGAAATTTAAGGGTCCATTTAGGATAGCAGAGATTTTGGAGGAGGACAGATATATTCTAAAAACGTTAGACGGCAAACGCTCCTACAAGTATAGTCACGACAGGTTGAGGAAAATGCCAGATAGTCGCATTCCTGCGGATTTGGACGTTGGTAGTAGTGGCGAGGACAGTGACCCAAGCGATATGAGTACCCCAACCCCCGAGGGTCATTAACCCAACGCCAGGAAGCTGAAGCGGTCATGTATTCACATGCACCACCAGCGGCAACGCCAGGAAGCTGAAGCGGTCGTGTATTCACATGCACCACCAGCGGCAACGCCAGGAAGCTGAAGCGGTCGTGTATTCACATGCACCACCAGCGGCAACGCCATGAAGCTGAAGCGGTCGTGTACTCGCACGCACAGCCACCTGCAATGTTACGAACCTCAATCGGTCGTATGTTCGCACGCACCACCAGTGTAACTCTGTGCGGTCGTGCGATCTACAAAATCAAGATTCATCTGGGTTCAAATCGCAAATAGTCCGTCACGCCACTACGACCCGACTGATAAACCACAGGGTGCAACTAATATTTCGAATACGAATCATAATGTTAATAATTCTGTCCTTTTATTTTTGTTACCGAAACCTCGAGAAAAATCCTGTTGTCGAACTGGACCCTTGGTTTATTTGACATTTGATTAAGTTGTAACTAATGTTGATTGTACCAAATTTAATGTTAGGAATACCCAATATTTTAACTACACCCGAGGACGTGTGATAGTCAGGATGGCCGTGTCGGAGATAAGAGGACACCGGTGCCTTCCCTCTGAAACCTCGGGAAAATCCATAAAAACGTTGTAATTAAAATCTACAGTTGTAACTAAACGATTTGCCGTCATTCTAACCAATTGTATTTGTTTGAGACTTGTGACAATGAGCTTGGGCTCAAGGCGACAATTAGTCGCCGAACGTGGCCGCGGTCAACGGGACGGACTCTCCATCTAACAAAGGCATTGAGTAATCCTATAGCTCTCCTTAAAAGAAAGATTTGTAGCGGCACGTGGCAGTAAACATTCCAACGGTTTCTGTCCCGTAGCTTGCCACACGCAGATCCTATTCTCCGGGCAGGATGTTTACCAGATGTCGACGCGTCTCCACAGTACGTGATCGGCTAGCCCGAGGACCGTCATAAACACTAATATCTAGTTACCTAAAATCCTTCAATAGATACACAGTCTTTGTCCCAGTTACGGGAAGACAGGAGAGACCTATTTTCCACGAACGACGTCTCCCACTAGCAACCCTCCCTCAAGGGCAGCTAGCATCCTTTTCTAACTACCGATATGGAGATTGGCCAATTAGCAGCAACGTTAATTTCCCTTACTTTCCGAACGTAGGATGTCCCCGACGAATCCGATGATCTCGTGTCCTTAGACACACCCCGTCATAGTTTTCCTCTGGGGTATCACCGGGACGGAAAGTCATTCTCTCTTGCGGTCTCATCGACAAAAAAAAGGATTAACTCCTTACGGTCAGCGAATATTAACACAGAATCCGACTTAGATTTTTGCAAGTGCGTACGACTACCGTCCCGTTGTCCGCGAATTCGTTATTGAACCTAGGATCATTGTCATTAGTTTCTCGAGTATCTAATTACCACGGTTACTTGTCCGGTTCTATGGTAATCGTATTTGCATTAGCCAATGTCTTCTCTATTGCATAACGACGACGTGTAATCCAAACGAAGATTCGCTTTACGCCCCTAACCCTAATTCTAATGTAAACCCGACATATATATATGCATGTATATATATATATATATATATATATATATATATATTGAACACAAAACAAAATACATCTAAAAATTAATAATAATAAGGAACATCAAGCAGCGAACCAACGAAAGTGAAGCAGCTACACTAAATCAAAATCGTAGCAAGGAGCTCCGGGACAAAGTTCGCTGAACTCACGCATACACCAATAACGCACAACAGGGGAAATTCCCTTTCTCCCAGAAGCATGGTGACGAAGATGTGCCTCCAAAACCTCTTCGGGAATTTCATTTGCAAAACGAAATTTCACACAACGATCGGTATCAACGATTTCAACCAGAGGGGGTTCCCACTCCAATACGACGGTCTCTACATCGAAGAAACTCTCATCAAAAGTAACCAAATCGTCAAAGCTCAATTTCGACACGGTCTCCGCACCAATGTTGAATAGTTCCTCCAACCACTCTGATACTTGTGGTTTATCACAGGGGCGCACGCGTTTGTTGGGTTTTCCCGAGTCGCCCATGAGTTCTTCGGAATCCCTCTTTCGCTTGCGCTGAAAACAACACAGCATATTTTAAATAAAACGAAACAGGACGAATCAAGCAGACTAAAAACAATACTAAATACGTAGCAGGGAAGTCTGGATAGGAACCTCTGATGAAAATGACTCCGCAAACATTGTTCGAACGTCGATCACCGGAGCCTAGGGAAATAACAAAAAGGAAAAACGATCAAAATCACAAAAACAACCATAATATGCAAATATCTAAACTTACGCAAAACAACTCGAAGGAGGAGGTCCTTGTTATGGGAGAGCAGCGGAGTTGCGCGTGTTGCCCGAGCAAACACTGAAATGATAATGATGCTGCAGCCACCAGCCCTTCCACGCGCCGAAGAAACACCGGTAATTCCCACGGTACAGCACGTGGAAGTCTCTCGCGGAAAGGACTAGATCAGCGTGGAATGCTTCAAATCTCCTAGACGCTAGCTCAGCAGAAACACAGGACCGATAAAAACTAAGTCGAAATACGGAATTTACATTTTGTCACGTACGATTCCAAGAAACCCAAACTGCAACATCCCGATTCCCACGGAAACGTACCCCCAGCGGACCACCACCCCGTGGGGGATGGCATTATAAATAAGCGAAGCAACTTAGAGCAGTGTCCATTCTTCTTGTGTTCATTATAATTTGCGTTCATTCGTATTTTCGCTCATTAATATTCTGGTGAACATTCTTATTACGGCTCATTATTTTCGTTCATTCTTCTTGCGTTCATTTTATAATTTGTGTTCAATGTTATTACGGATCATTCGTATTACGTTCTTTATTGCGCTCATCATTGCGTTTAGAAATTTTGTATAATATTTTGCGTTTTTAGTTTTTTTTTAGTCTTTAGTTTTTCGGTAAAGAAAAGAGAGTCGCGATTAAGTAAAAGAAAATTTTATCTTTGAAGTCCTCATTTCATCGCTTAGACAGAAACGGGCATTGTAATTGCGGTATTAATCCAGTTAGTAAATTGTTCAGTCTGTATTAAAATAGATAAATAAAGTAAGAGTTGATAGTAAATTATATTCGAGTTCAAATAATAAACCCAACAAAAACTTCGACGACCACCGGAGCAGCTGAGGTAATGGCACCAGACAGTACCTACTCCTCAAGGTAAGAAAATTAATTTTGAAAATTTCCTTCTTCTCTGATAATCTCGTTGCCCACGAGAATCGAATTAGAATTTCCTATCATCGATCTCGTTTTATTCTCGTGAACGGTTTTGAAGATAGAATCATTGTTTAAACTTTAAACAAAGGAGTTGTCCGCTGTGTCAGCTTGTGCGAACGGTGTTTTCAGCTACTGAAACATCCACTGATCTTCGCATTCCTCCTCCCATTGTTGGTAAAATATTACCCGTCTTTGGGCAAGGCTTGCGAAATCACACAAGTCCCACACAGAGAGGATCGTTAAAATCATCCTCGATTATTAAACTCAAAAGGCAAGAATGTTCGCTGTGGAGTGCCGAAGCGTGCAGACGTGTCTCTAGTGCCCAGCGTAGTTCGAAAACAACACGTGTCGCCCAAACGTCGAAAGAGAACACAGCTAAGTGCCCCTTACCCCCTAGGGAGAAG